>NW_028185761.1:1007438-1118408 GCF_003343005.1 Rhea americana | reverse complement strand
GTGTCTGAGCGCTTGGGTCCTTTCCTCCGGTTTTGATGTCTTTCGGTGGCAGGGGACATCCTGCAGGAGACACGGGAGCTGAGTGGTGCCTCTGCAGGGCTGAGCATTTGCCGCAAGCTACGAGTCCTGCAGCGCTACTAAAACCCTTCGGTGACAAAAACGTCASAAAACAAAACAAAACAAAACAAAAATCCCCTGCCTTTGTGGGTGTTTTCGTGTCTGCAGAGGCAGGAATACGATATTTTGATCAGGGCACAAATTTATAAATCAGTGTGTGTGTGTGTGGCCTCCTCCTGAGTGTCCCCGCGCTGCCTGCCTGTTGCTCCACGTGCCCCGCTGACAGCCTCGGGACAAAACCATCCACGGAGGGTTTGAGAAAACAGAGRGCCACGTCTAAATTTTGCAGGAGCCCCCAGAGCATTTCCAGTGTGGCGTCGATGATAAAGAGGAAACCACGCAGTTCGTTTTCACTGCAACTGTTTGCACAAAAGATTTGCCTGAAATATTTGCAAGGAATTTCAAAAAAAAAGATCAAAACTGGTTTATTTTTACATTTAAGGAGGAAGAAAGGAGGAAATGAAGGAAAGAAGGAATGTTGGATCTCAGACAGGTTCTGTTTACACATGAAAGGGTTAATATATTTTTTACACTGAAAAAAATGCATATTTTCTATGAAAAGGCTCTGTTTCTAAAGCTGTTCTGGAATAAACATCAATTTAATGGAAATGAAACTTTGCAGATGTCAAATTACTCCACGTGACTGCCATTGTTTCCCATCACAATTACCTGCCCACTCCAGGAAACAATCCTGCATTGTCAGGAGGCCAAACAAAGCTGCCATCCGTCCACACCTGTTACTATTTATGCAGCACCCGGAGCAGATAAGATAAGAGGGACATCTGCTGACATTAAAAACAACATCCTGGCAGATACCAGTTAGGCACTTACCCGATGCCATTCAGTCAGGCCCTGCTCCTGCAGAGACRTGCCCCTGTGTTGGACTTGGGTGCTTCTAGTGGGGCTAGAAGCAGCCCCACTGCAATGGGGCTTGACAAGGTCACATTTAGCAAGTAAATCAACGGTTTGATTTTGGAGGCGCTACTAAGCCCCTTGGTCTTCTTGCAACACAGGGGAACAGTGTGTGCTTCCGTTCCTAGCAGGTCCCCTGTGTGTTTCCCAACTAACYATCTCATTTAGCTCCAGAGATGATGCTTTTAGAGCCCAAGCGTCTAAGTCTGTCCTTGGGCTCACTGAGGAGCTCACCTTGACGTGGTCCTCAGCAGGAGACAGCTGCAAAGGCCTCACTGATGGAATAACTCTGAGATGTTCCCAGGTTACTAGGGTTGGAGRTGCACTGTAATTTCAAGTAAGTTTGGAACAAATTGACCTTCACTAGCTTAAACCTCCCAAAAATGTGGGCCATGAGGATAGCTGCGTGCCTTCTAGCAAGGCCTCATGTTTGGAGACTTCTATGTCAGTGGCAGGCATTGCCCTACTCACAACAGTGTAGCCTGTTCCTCGGGAAAGCCAAGATGGATTCAACCCACATGGTGCCACAGAGCACCCCRGGCTTGTCTTCTCAGCAGCATTCAGGTCTCTGGGCACCGTGGAGCATCCCGTCATCGTCCTGACCCAATCAGCCCATCACCGTGCACCGAGGGATGTTGTAGGTTGTCTGCTGCCTTGCTGAGGCYGCGGGAAGCAGGGAGCCAGGACACTCGCAAGCAGAACAAAGTCGCCTTGAGCAAGAGGCGCGAGCCAAGCTGAGCCCTGAGTCCGGCTGCCTGCAGGATCCTCATCGGTTTTGCTCCAGCAGGGAAGAAAGAGCTGGCCACAGCAGGGTAGGTGATTTCCTTTAAAAGACAGCACTGTGTGTAACAAATGAAATGGCTTGAGGTTAGCAGCTGGGTCTCTTTGTGTGTGTATGTGCGTGTGTGTGCACGCACACGCATGTTTGTTTTGATAAACAGTGGTAAAACACCGTCCTCGTGGGATCGTATTTTCTTGCCGGAGCAAGTTGTCGGCTGGAGATGAGACAGCGGAGGAGGAATATCTGAACGCCTGTGTTTGTTTGCTTTGAAAACCCACTTAAAATTAGCTCAGTGAATACACTCCTGCACAGATTGCTCCCAAAATGAATAAATCAAGCTATGTGCAAGGAAACTTGATAATACAAACCAATTCCCTTCACTACATACCAGACCCAGATCTCATTTACATGGGTGCAGTTCACTCTGCCAGGGTATCTTTGGCGTTGGATGGAGAGGAGAAACCTGGACTGGTCCCTGCTGCTGGTCTGGAGTTTGAAATTGTGGAGTGGCTCTGCAGTGCACATGATTCTGGTGGGATGTGGAAAGGTGCAGCTTGGTGCAGCTTTTGCAGAGGAAACAGTCGCCAGGTCAGTCCACAAAGCTCTACCACAGGGTAGTGAGCAGGGAGGAAATGCAATCCTCAAATGCACCCAGGAAAAGAGCACATTGCTCAGATACAGCCCAGTGAGGGCTGAGAGGAAGCTCATGAAGTTCAACAAGAGCAARTGCAGAGTCCTGCACCTGGGGAAGAATAACCCTATACATCAGTACAGGCTGGGGGCTGACCTGCTGGAAAGCAGCTCTCCAGAGAAGGACCTGGGAGTGCTGGTGGATGACAAGTTGACCATGAGCCAGCAATGTGCCCTTGTGGCCAAGAAGGCCRRTGGTCTCCTGGGGTGCATTAGGGAGAGTGTTACCAGTGTTGGAGGGAGGTGATCCTGCCCCTSTACTCAGCCCTGGSGAGGCCTCAYCTCGAGTCCTGTGTCCAGTTSTGGGCTCCCCAGGACAAGAGAGACATGGAGCTACTGGAGAGAGTCCAGCGAAGGGTTATGAAGATGATTATAGGAGTGGAGTATCTCTCTTATGAGGAAAGGCTACAAGAACTGGGCCTCTTTAGCCTGGATGAGAGAAGACTGAGGCGGGATCTTACCAATRTACACAAATATCTTAAGGGAGAGTGTCAAGAGGATGGAGCCAGGCTCTTTTGAGTGATGCCCAGGGAGGTTGTGGAGTCTTCTTTAGAGATATGCAAAATCCACCTGGATGCAACCCTGTCTAACATGCTCCAGGTGACCCTATTTGAGTGTGTGKGGGGGTGGACTAGATGATCTCCAGAGGTCCCTTCCAACCTCAACCATTCTGTGATTCTGATTCTGTGATCTACATAGATGTCTCTACYTGCCTTGGGTGGCCAAGATCCTGTTGCAGACAGAGGAGACCTAACCAGTTCAGGGGAGCCAAAAAGCCRTTTAGCTCACCCTAAAGCAGATGTCTACACTTAGGCAGGTAAGTGGCTCTCCATGCTCTGCTGACTGTGCTGACTGGGTCCCCAATGGCTGAAGCAGGAGTACAAACACCCAGCGCAGCCGGGGGCTTCGCTGTGGATRTTTCAACACAGGCATCTGCATTTTAAGTTGAGTCTATGTCATCAAGCTGAGCAGAAGCATCTCACCATTAAACTGTTATCTCCTTCATGTGATTGAAAGTCATAAGTTATTATTGTCGCCTTTTTAGGCACTCCAGGAAGGAAAAGAGGAGATACTAACCCCTAGAAATCTAGGATCTGAACATGGACTGAGATCACCTGGCAGACAGCTTTTAGGGTAGCATCAAAAGTTGATTTTACCATCTGGTGATGAACAGGGCTTGAAGGTACTTCCTTCTGTGGTGAAACTCCAGTTTTCCACGCAGTGGACAAACCTTACCAGAGGCTAAGAGGCATTTTCGCTGTCTGTCCTTTTATCAGCCACTCACTCTACTACTATACCAAAGAGCAATACCGGACAACCGCCCCCTCCACCCCCCCTCTTCCGCATGAACTGGTGGCAAACTACTGRTTTTAAAGTTATCTACTGTTGTCTGCTTTACTTGGTGTCTGCTGTTTCACTGGTAATCTGTCATTTTATTGCTTTGGGGTTAATCTGTTATTCTATTGCTTTTTGAAGTAATTTACTGATTTTATGAGCGAGGTATTTATTCTTTATGTTTTTAAAGATAATATACTACTTTTATTAATGATTTGCTGGATTTCCAGCTATTYAGCAGCCCACTGAAAGCCATATCTTCCAGAGGATTGCTGACCATCAGATGACTACTATAGAGATACAAGCCAGATACACATGTGCCGTCAATTTGACGTATCCAGGATGAGTTAGGTTAATGCTAGATGGTGTAAGTACTGCTTATATGAAGATCCTAGCCAAGTCAAGACGCCATTTGGGGAAGTTCTGGCTGGAACGTTTCAGTGTGGGAGTTGAGGAATGCTGGATGAAGCGTTTCCCATGGTCTTGTGGGATCATGTTCCCTGCCTGGCCCCTGTCCTCCAGCACTTGGTGCTCCAAATCTTTGAATCTGTAATGACCATCAGAGACCTCAAGGAGCAGCCAGTCCAGACAGCAGCCTCACTAACGGAGACCCTGTGGAGGCCAACCATACACTACGTCAGGGGGTGCACATCTGATTAATATCAGAATCCAAGTCCAGAAGGACAAGGGAAATACGTTCACACAGCTCCGAGTAAATCATACTTAATTTTTCATCTGTAGACAGGGAGGCTACAGGGAGGAGAGCTAAGAAACACAGAGGTTAAGTAACATACCCCAAGCTCCAGAACTGCATAGAATAGAGATTTCCAAACTCACAGACCAGCCACTTGGTCACTGGGCCTCAATTTAATCAGCAAGTGTGTTTTTGTTTAAGAATGACAACGCATTAGTTTTCTTGCAATTCATGGACCCCACCCCACTGTGCTCACATAAAGATCAAAGAGATGGTTACTGCTCACGGTCTTGCCACTAAAAATGATTTCTTGTCATGCTGTAAATTTGAGAACATCAACAGTATCTAAAATGTTTGACAAATGGCTTCTTTTCAACTTTAAAGTAGACTGCCTTCAAATCACTACCTCCTTCCTCAGTGGAGGTTTCCATACTCTAAAAGCTCCATCAGAAATAAATTGGATCCCAAGCATTCATCCCCAGCGTTCATTCTGAAGGCCTATGTTTTGCGAGTAGATCATTTTCATGTGCAAATAGCAGCCTGCCTGCAAACACCTGCAAAATAAAAGTAATTTCTAAAACCACGGGCCACCAAATCCCTATATAAGCTTGGAGTGATTAAACTTAGGTTATAACAACAACGTGAAAGTGCCTGATGCCCTGTGTAATACCTTTATTGGCTCTGCCACTAGTGTCACATCTGAACTTACTTGCTGCTCAAGCTCCTTTTCAGCCCTGTTCCCTCTTTCCCAACCTGGGAACACAACTGGGCTGTTCTTCCTGACTTAGGGAGCTTACACACGTACAATAAAAGGATGCTGAGAAGAAAAACAGGTCTGTGACTAATAGCAGTTCTCACTCAGATCAGGTACAGTATTTGGGTAACACTTACACGAGAGAAGAGACTGGATTATCCTGTGGAAAAGCTATTTACACTACGATCATTGAACCCGATGGTTCCCTTGCGTTACTCTTTTCAACTTTTCCTTCTCTGCAGATAGGATTTTTTTTTTTGCAACTAAATCCTTTCCCAGTAAGTAGTTTGGAAGGGGCTACTCTGTTTTAGGGGAAAGGAGACTTCAGCCTTATGCGCTTGATGACTGGATAATTGCATTGGGCCATGCAATAGCCCAAAGATGCAGACATTATGGGCAAAGGGGAAAATGTCAGTTCTCCATTGTCAGCTGGAGTTTTGTGGGTATGTTGCTTCTGTAGACCTTTTTCCGTATCCTCTTCTGCCTGCTGTGACTGTTAGAGGATACTGAATAGTGAAAGGGCTGAGAGGAGCAACACAGGCTTCAGGCTGAGCTGAGTCTCCCATTTTTGCAGTGATAACACACATGTTCCCAAAAGAGGAGTCTGCAGAGGAAAACCCTCTGAGTGCTGGGGCAGAGATAGATGGGTTTCTCTCTTATTGCTCGTCACTATAATGATGAGACTGCCCCAGGATTTTGCTTGTGTTCTGAAGATCTATATCCCACGGCCATTTAATGATCCCAAGGCCAGGGACTGGGTGGGAAGCAGACAGAAGGGCCCCACACAACTTCTCTTCCCAAACACTCCTTGCTCCTTGCTGTTCTTTGCCAGCAGTGCTGCTAGGAGGACAACTGCTAGGAGCACAAACCATCYGTGATGGCCTCAGAGACCCACGTTACACCCCGCTTCATGCTGGTTGTCAGAAGGGGAGATACCACGCTGGCTTAAGCTGGAAGCCCGGTGAAGACGAGTTTCCATGAAGTCAGTGAGGTCACACGAGCTTACGGCGCGCTGGAGATCTGCGGGAAGGCGCTGTGCACACGCTCCCCTGCCACCGTGAAAGTGAGCCAGCGCTGCTCCCTCTAATTAAGGGGCATGATTTCATCTCCCATTACCTCACACTTACCACAGGGTAAGAGCATGGACGTGGGCAGCGTGACCCACGCCCTGGCTTCCTGCACAGTGACTGTTCCTGTGTCCATATTTTTTTTTTTTGCATTTATATACTTCAGCTCTGCTGGCTCAACCGCTGTCAGTGTCCCTACGCACACAGAAACACATATGCACGCACACGTACGTGCAGGGTTGTGTAGGTTGGGCTGAACGGATCACACGTGGCAGGTTGTGCAACCTCTAWGAAAGAGATTTCCAGCCGGGTTAAAACGCAGTCCTGGATGTATCACGAAGGAAGGAAAGACCARTTTTTATTTCAAAACAAGTGCACCTATGCTTCAGGGAAAGGCAAATTAATGCCTCAGATAAGGAGCATGGCATTAGTGAGGGTTTTTTTTGCTGATGAGGCACCTTTATCCTGATATGAGTCCCAGATATTAGCACAAAGAATTACAAGGGGGAAAACGATGCTAATCCTGTGTATCCGCAGTGTCTAACCTGCCAAGCACAAACATTCATGTAATCACTTTGCAGTTATCTGGTAACCACAACAAAGCACACAAAGAAAATGTAATTACAAGGGCTCCGTAAACTTATCTTAAATTATCACCTATAGCCAGGCACACATTATTAGATATTAGATTMTCCTGTAGATCAGAATCTCATTTGCATCTAATTTGAAATAACTATCTCCTTATTGGCAAGCGATGAAATCTAAATGAAGTCACATAAATCCTACTTCACAGCTCAATTAAGGAAATATGATTACGGAACTGGAAGCAGATGAAGATATTGCTGGGGAACGGATGATGGCAGAAGCCTACAGGAAGCAGTTGATGCTTTCCAGGGGTCATTTGTAGGGGAACCTGTAGGAACAGAGTTTCTATTGTTATACGCTTCAGAGTATGTGGGGCAGAGAGGGGGCGAGAGACCGGATTCCCATTTTTAAGTGCTTTGGAGGTTTTCGGAGGGAGTCAGATTCCATTGTTACATTTTAAGTGTTCTCTAAGCTCACTGGAAACACTATACATTTTCACCAATTTTTCCCTCTGCATCCTTCCCTCTTGTGATAGGGTTCACAGTATTTGGTTGTCTAATAACTTCTGTTGATCTTTATGCCATGCTCAGGGGTCAGATTAGATGAGGAGCAATGTCGCTTTATCTATCTCAGTAAAAGCCAAAACAGACTTAAGGAGATGTCCTAGGAGCACTCCACAYGCAACAGGCAGGAGAGCAGGTGCTTTTGTAGCTCTCTTGGGTGCCTGCACCTGGGTCATGTTAGGAAGGACCATCTGTCAGATGCACCATAAAATGTCTTGGGAAAAGGGTCCCTGAGCCCTGGAGGACACAGGCAGGACAGCAGCATGTGCAATATAATCAAAGTAGCTCAGTTTCATCGGCACAGCTGCTGACGTGGTGGAGGAGCATTGAGTGCTATGTTGATACACCAACATTCTCCAGAGGGTTCTTCAGTCCTGGAAGCAAGCAAGTCAGTTCGCCAAGCTGGATGCATCTGGGGACAAAGTTGTCCTCCAAACCCTCAAAAGAAAGTGTTAAAGTCACAGGCAGCAGCTGTGAGGGGGGAGGGTGGGATCGGGGGCTTGGTGGACGGCAGATGCAAGAGTACATCCTGCTGTGTGTTCTCAGGAGCACTAGTAATTATTCCTATAGGGAAGACACATTATGGCAGAAGCTAGCAAGAAATAAATATGAAGAAACAAGGATGCATCTGAAAGCACGCTCAGCCAAGAGAGAGAGTCAAATCAAGGACAGATCCCGAACTCTGAGTCCCTGTAGTGACCAAGGGAGCTTTGCCTTAAGAAAATGGTGGTTYTGGTTGAGTGACAGCTCTGCCCTGACTGCTAGCCCATGCCAAAGGCTGTGCTTCCCGGCCTTCATTTTTCTTGCTCCATCCCAAACCGCTTTCCCCTAAAGAGAAAAGACAGCCAGAGAAGAGTCTCTCTCTAATGCATTTATCAGTGAGTTTAGATTGGAAATTAGGACTGAATGAGAAYTGGCTTTTTTGTTCTAGATTTCTTGGTTGCTTCCACTCCCTCCATGTCCCTTCAAATCCAAATACCTCCCTCCACGCACACATAAAAATGCACCAGGAAAAAAAAAATCAAAGAAAGCAAGCAAACAAAAAGATTAAGGAGGTTAAGAAAACCACTCAATTTCATTCCAAATCCAGCCTTTAAAAAATCTTTAATGTTTTCTTATATAAGAACAGTGTCTGCTTCATGAAGAACTGTGAAAAAAAAGTCAAAATGTTCTGTTCTGAGAAGGTACATACATATCCCTAGACACTGTCTGAATGTGCCTGTTCAACTTTAATGTGGGATTTTGCTGAAGTCAGAACCTTAAAAGAGGTTTTAATTTCAGTGACAACTACATTTCCTTTGGTTGGGAAAATAAAAATTTTGACCAAAACTTTATGATTACTCTATTTATGATTCTGGGACCAAATTATAATTGCAATTTGTGTATCGGAAATCCYCTTGAAATTTCAATTAAATTTGATATATGTGCTTTCAGCATGCTTTCCCATTAGTAAGTGGAGATTTTCTTACTAAACACTTCAGAATCTGATTCCTTCTAACTATTGCTGGTTTCYCTGAAAAAAAGATGACAAAAAGTATTCTAATGGCAGTAGCTGTTTTTCCATTGCTCTCCATCTGGTACGTGATCTGTGATCATACCTCCAGGTCATTATGCTTGTAATGTTTATTGGAAAAATCAATCTTTAACTTTAAGACTTTACACAGGAAATATTAAAGTAAATTAGGACCCTATACATCCATTTTCAAATTTCCTTTCGACCTCACAGTACTTACTTCTTTCATGAAAAAAAAAATCAAGTTTATTATTTTTTTTCAAGCTGTTCCATTTTTGCATAAATGACAAAATTTCCTGGAAATACAATTTGCCCAGCTACCTTAGTTATTATCTGCAGCCCATATTAGTAGCTAAGCAGTTGTTGACATTCCCTTTCAATATTGCTACTAAAACTCCATGAAGCTTATGCAGAATTTATATACGAATGTCAACTCATTTTTAAAATATGTAATAGGAAAAGACTGGCCAATGCCTTTCTGGCCACCTACATTTCAGAAGGTATTGGCTGGTATTAAAGTAGCATATACATATATATTTTAAGAAACCACACATTTTCTGGGCCAGAATCCAAGGGCATATAAAATAGTTTAGTCAGTTATGACTGGATGAAGAGCTAGATGGAAAACAGAACATTCTCAGAAGGTTTGGGTGCACATGGATTTCTTTCCAAAATTAATGTGAGTAGGGGTCATTAATTTTACTTTCATTTTTGTGGATGAAACGTCGTTCTCCTGGATATTCTCAGGGCGCGACATGAAGCCACGTCTAGCACAGGCAGGACGGGGGCTGCTCTCCAGGTCAATGCCTTTCAGTGGAGAGGCTGAACACACCCCACTATTCATGGAGCTTCTGGGCTGAGACAAAAATACTGCGGTTAAAAAAAAATCGTGGTGACAGCTTTTGGTCTGAGGACAGACAGCCTCATGGGACTAGATGAAAGCCACAGACAAGTCGCTGGCTCTCACCTCCAACAGCCACAATAAATCTCATTCTCCCGAGCCGGGGGTATATCCTTGATCCCATGCTGCCTCAGAGGTTGAAGAGGAAAGTTCATTTGGGAACTTTCCAATCTTCTAACAACTCCCCAGTCTTTACATTGTTCCCATTTACTCTGACACCTAGTTTTCAAACCCAGTCTGTCCTGCTTGGACAACCCTATTGTACCAAGTGGTTCACTAAGACAGGAGTGGGGAAAGGAGAAGATGTGAAAGACCACCATGCTGGACTCCTGAATTCTCTTTGGGTCCAATCCTGTGCTCCTGAAGCCCTTGCAATGTTTGCAACTCTAGCTAGATGAAGTTTAAATTACCTTAGTTTCTCTCCCTTAGTTCAGGCACTTTTAAAACGGCAACGATGCTACACTGCAGTTTCAGTGGGTGGGCTGGAGCTGTTTGTAATGGGACTGTCTCCAGTTGGCAGGTGTCAGTGAAGAGCAGCATATTCTTGTTCTTTCATGTTTGATCCTTTTAAAATAATTAGACCCAATGTGTCCTTAAATTTTCTCATGGAACTGGCTCATCTTTGCTATCCCAAGAAAACCCTGTATTTAAAACACAGCTAAAAGCCGTTTGAGACYGTCTCCCTAACAATGCCAATGGGAAGATTGCATAACATCAAAATAAAATTAAAGAGTAATCAGACCTCTCTTTTTTAAAAAGAAAATAAGACTTATTTCTCTTGCATTTTGGGACCACATCCATCAGCTTTATACCCAGCTCTCTTTCATAACAGAACACAGAAGACACCATAATAAACTYTTCATGAAAAATGAAACCACATGCTACCGTGAAATGAGCCCGAATACCTAAACCAACAAACAAGAGGCCAGATTTTGGCCTTAACATGGCTTAGCTTTTTGCTGGGGTCAGGCTACCAGCTCCTGGGTCTCCACCGTTACAAGGGGACCACTGTGACATGCAAAGCCTGACACATGCCATGGTCCAGTTGCTGCAGAGGACATGACAGCAGGATCTGTAGTAGTCTGAGCTCCCCTAAGTACTGCCTGCCAAAGCCGCTGCCGACTGCCCTGAGGATGCAGTAGCTYAGCCTCCAGCTCAGCTCAGACCACAGGCTCGTGGGAGGCATGACCCAAAGAGCCCTCAGTTTTGCAAGGATGGGAGGTTTCGTTCCCTGGGAACTCTGCACGCAGCCAGCGTCAGATGTTAATTTTTAGTCATGAGATCTCCTCTTAGATTGACTCTATCATTTATTTCCAAGCCCCTGGGCATATTGGAGGCTGGACTTCATTTGTTTTAAACCTCCTCTGCCTGGGACCTATTGTTCTGTGTTGCTAGTTCACAGCTCTGTAAGTCATTACAAACTCTACCCCTTCCCCCAGAAGTAGCCATCGGGTCTTTTTTCCTCTTTTTTTTAACACAGAAAATTAGTTTTGTGGCTTCAAAAGAGAAAAACCCTGGAATCTCTTACTTTGCTTGCAGAAAATGAAGAAAGGGATGATGATTATGTTACAGTCCATTGTACCAGAAAGCTCACTAATGACCTGCCTGTAACCAAATGGCTAAACCACTAAGCAGGGACAAAATTTGAGGCGTGACATAAGCCCAGTCCAGGATGCCCAGAAGTAGTCAAAATTTTCCCTTCACACCAACCTATTTAGGGCAAAACTGTAGGTATAGGCAATTACAGAGGCAGCTGACAGCTGCAAAGAAGCTGGATTGAAACTTTCCCAGGGCTCTTCATCACTAATCCACAGGTGAAAAGTGGCAGGTCTTTCATCTCATCCTTCTTCTCCGGGTGTGGGCCATTCATGTGCTCTGTTGCTCAAACACATCCAAGACTATAATATTACAGGCACAGCACTCTAAGGAGCAGAGTCCGTATCCTGGAATGACATCTGGAAATCAATGGCAGAGAAGAGAAAACCTTTTTGTGAAAGCTGTCAGACTTAAGCAGTATGTTTTGCCTCGAAAGTAACTACAGCCTCCATAGGAACCAACTGAAAGAAGAAAAGAAAAAAATATAATAAGAAAAAAGGACATTTTCCTTTCGGGGAAATCCTACTTACTTGACTCAGTGGCAGAACTTTTTGTCCGTGGCTCCATGGCCCTCAGGGCAGAAGCAGTTGGAGAATCCTGAAATAATTGAGTTTGGAAGGGATCCCTGGAGGTTTCTGCTCCAAATGCTCACTCAAAACAAAGCCAACCAGATCAGGAGTATCATGGTGGTGTGCAGGTGAGTTTTGAATATCTCCAAGATGGAGATCCAACAACCCTTCTGGTGCATACACATGGCTGACTCAAGAAAGCCCAGCAGTGTAGGATGCTACCCAGCCTGCTCCAGCCACCCAAGAGAGGAGAGGAGCTGGGATGAGATGCKAAGAGGAGCACCTTGGTAAGGTGAGAAGGTGGGGATGTGACTGACTTCTGTCTAGAAGTCTGGTATGAACTATTTTGCCCCCATTCCAGCAGAGTTGGGGTCCACATTGCCTAGGACCTGCGTGCACAGAAAGGTGATGTTCATACCAGTAGGTAAACAGCACAGAGACCATCCTATAGCTCTGAAGTCAGATAGTACGGCCTAAAACTTGCATTTTATAGTTCACCATAGACCTGGGCAGACACATCCCTACTGCTTATTGGGAACAGTCTCTGCAAGGAGCTCTCCACAGACTAACCCATTAGACAGTCATAGACATGGGAGTGGAGCAGGCCTGGCAGATCTGACCATTAGATCTAAACCAACACGCTGGGGAAAACAGTCCCCAGCATTTCACCTTATCATTCATGTATTAAGTTTCTCACAGCAGAGTGTTGGCATATCCACTTCTCTTTAGGGGAAGGAGAAAGTCCTGGGAGGCCAGGAAGTTTTCTTTCTGGTGGGGCAATATTTGGATGGATCTGGGACCCATTTAACCTTAATCCACCCTTGGCTTAATGTCTCAAATTCCTTCTCCGCATATGGGCTGCTGCTCCATTCCAATTTCATTACACTCCAAGTAAAGCTGCAAGGGCTCAAGGATGATATCGCCATCAAAGGCTGGAGGGTTTTAATGCCACAGCTTCAATGGAAACTTCTCATGAGCTCACCCGCTCGCCTGCATTATTTCCAGCTGTGCTCACAGCTCCATGTAGAGAGGAAGCAGGTGAGACAGAGAAGTTTATATCACTTCTCTTCAACTTGTCACTAAGAGAACAGCAGGTCCAGAACCCCATGGAAAGGGGAGATCCACTTCAGACTTTCAGAACTGGTGTCTGCGGGGAACTAGCCTTCTGCCTTTTCTATCAAGCCACAGCTTGGAAAAAATACAGTCTATATTTCTCAAAGGGGTACCAGGAGAAAAGTGCTGGACATTGCCTCTTTTAACTCATGCCAAAGCCAATAGGCTTTTATGGACCTCCCTCTGGCTAAGAAGCCCCTTGCCCTTGGCGAGTCATGTTATATGAAGTGGGCGCTCCCAGTCTGCCCAGTTCTGAAGCTGAGATGGCTGGTGCATGGCCCGTTTGAGCTCACGGGAGGGAATCAGAGCATTTCTCATCATCCACTAATGCAACTTATCCTGAATGTGTTTTCAGCAGAGAGGCACAGAGAGAAGCTGGCTGCAGGGAGGAGGAGGGAGAGGCAGTGATGTTCATGGCTCCAGCTGTTTGCAGTCCAGGTGTCAATTTGTTCCTCAGATTCCTAGTACTTTAATCTCAACTCCAAAACATTTAAAGACTGCAAGATTTCAGGAAGTTAGTGGCAGAATAATAAAAAGCAAATATAAAAAGGAATTTGTAGCTGGCAAATGGGAAAGGAGAAAAGAGGTGACAAGGAGGTAAAGTAGATTTAATATCCAACTAAAAACAGTGTTCAAAATGACATGGAGATTTCTGCATGTCAGGGGCTGCTTCCTCTGTGGGGTGGACTGTCCTGCTTATTGTTTGGGACTCGAGAGCAAACACGATGAAAATCTGACTTATGGTTTTCTTGCATTCTCAAGAGGAAAAACTCAGCAGGCAACATCTCAGGTCTTTTCACACTGTTTCTCAGTCATTGCTTCCTCAAGGCCTACATGCAAGTCCAAAGTCCTACAGACCACAGAAATATTTGTGCAAGACAAATCGTGATGCACTCTGTGGAGCAATCAGTCTCTAAAATCTACAGCATAAATATTCGGGGAGCCACAATTCTAGCCTTTTAGGCACATTCCTACTAGGTCCTGCTGATCTTGTCTCAGTGGGAGAAGTGTGGAACTGAGGAGGTGAAGGAGTGAAACAGCCATCAGTCCAGGAACCATCAAGAGGCTGTGATAACACCATCAGCAGTCGCCAGGCCAAATCTCAGGCCAAACAGGCCATCGGATTTTTCTCAYGTTGCTACCCAAGCTAGTCAGACTCAGTTTTGCTAAACTGGCTTTTAAAGTCTATAACAGTTCACTTAAGCTGTCCTTGAGGTGTCATGCCTTGGGACTCAAACCCACTTCTCATCCCTGAAGAAGAGCTTGTGCTTTCTTTATCCTGCTGGATTGCTGTAGCTGTTTCTTTTTTATAAGTGTAAAGACTACAAAGCAACCACAGCAATTCAGAYGCACAAGTCCCCTTGCCCTCTGCTCTATATTGCTCCAAAGAGCTCCTGCTTGAGGAGGAGTTTAAGAAAATCAGTCTAATAATATGGGACTTCTAACTTAGTTCTTCTTCCCCCTTGCCTGTTCCCTCCTCCAGGCTGCCAGGATGAATGAGAGTGGCTGCAGTTCTGAAATATTTTGCTGATGATTTGATGGCTTAGCCTTCAAGCCTCTCATCTTTCATGAAAAGAAAACAAGGCAGCACCTCCTCTTGACTTCAGTGTGCTTTGGCTCAGACCCCTCCAGCCTTGTGAAAACATCTCTCAATGTGTAAGTGGACCCAGAGGGGGGTACCCCTGGCTATCGCTTACTGGATCTTTTCCTGGTCTCACATACTGAGTGTGAGATTTACACACATGGATTGTCTCTCTTACCCACCAACTAAGGCTGTATCTCAGCTCAGCACTGCAACTTGTCTCAGAGCCTACCACCCGGGCATTAATGGTGTCCCTTACACATGACCACAGACATGGAAACCTGTGGCTCTGAAGAAGAGGTGGTGCAACACCTCCTGGGCCATCTTCTTTCTGAGGTCTTCTGCCAAATATGTCCTACTGGCGCAGCACTGTCACACTATCAAAGACCATTGGAGGTCTGAGTTTCATGGGCATTTTCCTCTTTGAATYGGCCAGGATTTGGACTGTGGACTGAATGAACAGCCCTAAGCAACCTGATTGCTCCCAAAGTTGTAAACCCAGTAAAATCTGTATCGTACATAGTTTTCTCTYCATCTCTCTGCAAGAGCTGGTGACAGTCAGCACCCCAGATASAYGGGTAGAGAGTAGATTCCTCRTCTCCAYGTGGTACACACTCTCCAAAAGACAYAAGAAAGAAACACAGACTCCCTAATCTTCCATCCTCCCAATCCAGAATAGCCCTCATTAGCTCCTGATTTTGTCTGAAATCTCCCTGACATTTAGTGTCTTTGCAAACCCCCTTTTCCTGGAGGCAGGTGGTTTTGTGAGGTTTTCAGATCTTGCCTTTCAAATTTCAGAGGAGCTTATGAACAAGCAAGGACAACCAGGAGAGTCACAAGAACCAGAAGGCGAAGGGAGCTCTGCTTTCAGATCTCATGTTGCTTCTTCCTCACCCTGTTCTCCTTGGCAAAGCAGGTTGAACATCTTTTCTAGGCATTCCAAATACAGAGGAAAGAGCCATCTCGTTGTCTTCCAACATGTGAAGTCTTTGTTTCAGAAGTCAAAGCATGAGATTGTACCCTGATTCAAAAAAATCTTTAGGACCATATTTTTTTGCTGAGCTGRGTCCAAGGGTAGACTCTTGCTACCTCTCATCACCCAAGGAGCAAAGCAGATGCCAAATAACTCTTCCTTCCTTCCGGAGAGGAACAAACTAAGATGAAACCAATACACTYAAAGAAAAGAAGACTTGATAAATCTAAAAATAGAGTTTGACTAGCCTGAGGATTGAAATAAATATTGTTCATGGGACAAAAGGAGCATTACATGAGAACAAATTCTGTGCTTGTGCCACATTTGCAGAAGTGATATGTGTTTTGTGGTACCCTAATTTTTGAAGCCTATTCCTGAAAGACTTTTAGGGCTTTGACTTTACTCACGCCTAACACTCAGAAAGGAGAGGAGGTGACAATTTGGGGATATTCCTGCTTAGATAACTGTCTAGTGTTCATGCCCTAAACACCATCAATGCCCACTATCCTTTTCACTGCTGGCCTTTTATTGCTCTGAGATGTTAGCCAGCCGGTAGAAGCAGAAGGAGGATTTTCTCTCCAGAAAACTAGGTTTGCCACAATATCTTTGCTTCCCTGCACCTTCCCCAATCGGCAGTAAGCTGGCAGTGGACAAGGATATAATTCTTCATTTCTGGCATCTATGGCAGGATGAGAACAAACCAGCTAGTTGCCCACTGCCTCTCAGGAGACATCCCAGGCAAGGGATAGAAGCGGTAATTGCTTCCAGGGGCTGGAAGTATTAACTGCTGAAGGGATGGCTCTCCATCTTCCTCCTACTTTTTATTTTCTTAGCTCTCCCAATGATACAATTTGAAACACAGAAGTGTGCTRTGAGGAATGTGTCTTGGGATGAAGATGAATACCTCGAAGCCTGACAGCGTAAACACTGAAAGCCTGTTTGGCTTTTTCCAGTGCCAGCTCCCTGGATGGACGCGGAGAGCTCCTTTGCCGCCCTTCGAGTCTCTTTGGTTCCCTCTGATGAGTTGGAGCTGTTCTGACTTGAAGCAGATGGACTCAGTTATTTACACCAAGTTCTCCTAGGTGCACTCTTGACCTGTTCCTTGCTGGTCTCAATAGACATACACACTGGTGCTGGCTGATTGTTTTGGTATGACACAGAGAACATTAGTGGAGCAGAGCCAGMCAGAGGCCCGTGGAGAACAAGCAAGCGCTGGGGATGTAGTGCTGGGAGAAGCCTTGCAGTCATATTCCAAGCGGCTGTATCAGGTGTCAGGAAGAGAAAAAAACCTCTTTGCTTGCCCTTTGCCATGGGAGGAAACATAATCATGGCCTATCCCACCAAGCAGGGCTGAGAATGGGTGGCAGTTGTGGAGATGGGRTGATCGGACAACTACCACCCATGATGGGATGTCATTAAAGGCTAGACATTGAGTACAATGTGGAAACTGGGGCTGTGGGTGGGCAGGGGAAAGGGAGGACAGCTCTGAGCTGCACTGACTGAGGAAACTCCACATGAGACCATTTCTGAGGTCAAAGACAACTCAGTGCATCTAGTGTCATGGGATGAGCTGCTCTGCCTCGTGCTCTGAGGAACAAGCTGGAAGGACAAACTGCACTCATTCCTGCTTGGCAAATTTGCTCCCTAGAGTACAGATCAGTTGGTTGTGCAGGAAAGACTTGGGGGAGCTGTCTTCCCTGGATCTTTACCCTTCTTTCCCTGTATCCCTAAGTTAAAATTTGGGGCTCCTTGAAATGCCCCCAGAGCTCACCTCCTCCCAGAGGAGAGGTGCTGTGAAGACTAAGGTGCCCTGCAACCGCATAGCCCAGTGCAAATATTATCGTATCCGTGAGACAGCTGAAGACAGTGTACAACTGCTGTCCTGGTTGCTGCAAGAGGAGAGGTGGAGGAATTTCAGAGATAGCATGTGGAGAAGGGTGTTAAAGAGTTGTAAGGACTTCAGCACTTGATGCATGTGATTCCTTGATACAAAGCCAACAGAGACTTATTTTCTCCTGCTCCATTTTAACCCTTTTCCATTTTCTTTTCTCCATGAAAAAAAAAGCTTCAAATTTGGAAAGAGAGGGGAAAAAAAAAGGATGAAGTAGAAGGAGTTACATTTTCCTGGCTGCTATCAAAATTTCTTTTCCAACTTTTCTCCTTTTTTTTTCTCTCTTTGTACTGACATACCTTTGACATTTTATGAGCTGAACTGTATTTCATTGCACGAGGCACTGGCAGACAATCTGAGAGCCCTTTATTCTGAGGTGCTTTTCAGCTTCCAGGCTATGATCTACAGAGCCTCAAGCCAGAGCCAGGCTGCAGCCATGGGCCTGGCTGACATTTTACAGAGAAAGGAGAGTGAGGCACCAGCTTATAAAAGTGTTTGAAGATCCAAGTGCTGCATATTAAGATACACCAGGTTCAAATTCTGTGCAGCATGTTCGCTTGGCTGAGATACTTACCTGGGGTAAATTTAGCAAAATTATACAATACCAGACCAACTGACACAGCTTCACTATTGATTTTCACTAGCAGCAAATGGACCCAAGCAGCAACAGGAGACCAACAGAAAGTCCTGTAGTGAACAGTTAGCATGTGGAACTTTTTGTCAAAGGATGTGGTAGTTGCAAAAGATGCCTGTAGGCTTGGCTGAATAAGTCCTTGGAAGAGACATCCACTAGAAATGACTGGATAGACAAACTGCAGCCAAGAAATTTCCTAGGCTGAAGGCAGTCAGAGGCTGAGAAAGTACTCAGARGACATATCAAATATGTTCATTCTAGTTTCGTGTCCACTGAAGATATTGGGCTATACGGTCCCTTGCTCGGAACCAGAATGGCCTCCCTGTATCTTCCTCAATGAAAGGGTGAAGCCATTTTACCATGGGCAACCAAGGAGAACTGAGAGCTTCCCACATACCTATCAAATGATAGGTAGTTTGCTTTGAAATATACTTATGGTGCAGCATCATCTCAATGTCTCTGCAGAGATTGGTATTGTTCTGGTCCCACAAGGATGAGTCAGATCCTTCCTCACTCTAAAACAAAACCCACAAGAGTTAAAGAGGAGAAACAGAGACCAGCAAGCTGCTCGTAAGGCAACCAGCAGCTCTAGTAATTGAATCCAGCTTCCTCGGACTGGTTTGCTCATTTCTCAGAGGTCCTGAACTGCTGACAATGAATCAGGCAGAGGTCCTGACTCAATGGAAAGTACCTGCTTGGCCTAAGTGGATTTTGAATCACAGCCAAAGGAAGACTAAACCCTCTGGTCTGCCTCATCCTAAAAGATAATCCCAGGGCTTGAGTGGGGCTCCCTTTCATTCTGTGGGATCTGCAGGTGGTGCACCTTATGGGAGGGAGATGGAGAGATCCTTACAGCTGGGTTTCTGGGGTGTACACAGGTGTCAAGCTGATCTGATGTCAAGCAGCTTTAACGGMAAAACACTGAGTTGTCTTTTTTTTCAGTGCGCAGAAAGAGAAGAGCTGGTTGCTGCTGCTGCAGTTGATCTGAAGCAATCAGCACCTAGAGGAGCACAGGGTCCAACACTAGTCTGGGTACAGGATGGACTCAGAGCTGACTCAGCTCAGTGTAAACCAGCAGTTGCCAGTCCAACGTTGGTAGAGTTACACTAGCACAAGCTGTCTGAGCAGTTCCAGCTTCTAGCCTGGGTGAAGCCTGCTAGAAAGCATGCAGGGAAAAGTTTGGGCTCAGATTTGATTCTTAAAGAGGGGAGCAAGAAGGTGCCCAGGAATCTGGAGCTTCTGGGGTCACAGCAACGTGAGAAGGACTTCTCCAGAAAGGCACAAAGGCCTGGAGTATCCCTTGGAGAAATAACCAGGCAAGCTGGTGGGTTTAAATAACAAAGAATCCTCCAGCATCTGAATTAAATCTTCTTTGAATTTAAACATTAGGTGAAAATTAGGGCGTGAGGAGTGATATTTGTCACTTGAGGAGTTTGTGTTGTGTCTGCATGCAAAACCACAATATTGTGTTTTTTGTCTACCAGAGATCTTTTTTACCGCTTCACCTCCCAATATCCTAATGCCCTCTGATATAAATAAACCTTGATCAAAATTCAGTGTATACTTCTGAATAGAGTCTTCATCTAGACAGCAGAGCTAAGGTCTCAGTAAGAAACCATAATTCACGTCAGTGCAAGATACCTAAAGAGGTCAGGATTTGCCAGGATTTGACATCTTTAAGGGAAGCTCAACACCTCTTGGAAACATAGTTAGATAACTGGCATTTTTACTGGTTGAAAACCACTAATCTACGTCATGCCAAAAGCAGACTAGGGCCTTTTAATGAGTACGTCTGATTTTAGAAATAATAGATGTGAAATTTATGATGTCCAATTTCCTTTCTCTAAGACTCTCTTTTGCTATGATGTCTGCAAAGCGGAGCAGAAACAATACTTATATTACAATGAAATGCCTACTCGCTCAGGAGTTCGAATCCTTCTTGTCTTTTCCGTTTGCCTATTAGATTGTAATTTCCTCGGTGATGAGGTTCTCTGTGTTTTATTCTCACACAAGAACAGTGTATTGCTTATTTTGGATAAGCTATAAAATTCATCAGTAATACTGAATAACTAGAATGTAGAGATATGTTGACTATTTTAGGTCCTATATAATTGCACATTGTGTGCCTGATCAGTGCTTCCAGGATTTGTTTGGGCAAGTAAAGCACAGTTTAGCTATAAAACTGCTTTTAATAACCATTATTTCTGTATGTTAACTTTCTCACCATCTATGAGCTTGCTTCAGGTTAGCAGGTTTGAGATAAATTCCCTGCTGGTGTAAACTGATGACTCCCTTTTCATATCTGTAGTGTGAGGCAATTTTACATCCGTAGAGGATTTACCTCAATGTTTTTAACTCTTTTCTGAATTGTGAGAAAGGTTCTAAGCGACAAATCAAAATATCACCTAGTGAAAGGACATGTTTTGTAAATAAAAAACAAAGCCAAGAAAAACCTGGAGTAATTTTCCATGTGTTGGCTTCAGAGGCAGTTTCAAGATGAGGTTTTTGGATGAGAGGTAACTTCATTAAGCGTTATTGATAGTAGTAGCATTTGGAGTTCCACTGTTTCTGACATGTTAAACCTTCCTCAGAGCCACATCTGATGTTCTGACTTCTGATCTTAGAGAATGAGTTATTTAGCCCTCTGATCCACCCTTTGCAGTGGTTTGTGCTATGTTAAAGCTGCTTCAGCCCAGCACGAGCTGAAACACAGATCATCCAGGCCATTTGGGAATGTTTTCCCTTGTGTCCCAGTACTATACGGAACCACAGCAAAAGTTCTTCCTGGAAACTCAGACTTCATCTGAAARAATGTCGAGCTCAGGACTGAAGGTGAAGGAAGTTGTAGGGATTTGTGGGAGATACCAGGCAGCTGCCTAATTCTCCAGGTCAGGTGGTGGCTGTATGTGAGTCTGACTGTCAGTATCAAGAACTGAGGCTGTAGAGGTTTTCCAGACCAAGGAGTCCCATAAGTTCTGTTTCCTTATTGTCTGATGATACAATGAACTTCTTCCCCAACCTGGGTTTCTGAGCAGAAGCAACAGTTACTTGGGGTWTTGTTGTTGTTGTTGTTTTATTTTTCTTGAACACCTAATTGCATGGCCACACCTCATGTTAATTCCTTCTCACTAGAGAGCAGACAGAGCATTTGGTGCCTGGCTCTCTGTCCTACCTTGTTGTGGCTGGATTTGGTCAACTCCGCATGAAGCTCTCCAACCTAGTRGCCACCTTGATAAGAAGATACGATAGAGCTGGGATGAGTGCTAGCGGAGAACTGTGCTCTGCTCTTCTCTTTCCCTTACTGTTGTAGAATAAAGCCATTCCTCATAGATAATGAAGAGCAAAACTGTTGTGGATGGGAAAGAAACTGCTGATGGGATTTCCTTGGGTATGCATGCTGCAATTCAGATTTTTTGAATCTGTTTTTTGAATCTCTCTTGAAACTACTGTTTTAGTAGGAGATGAAAATGTTAATGGTCATCTTTAAAATACTTCAAGAGCCTAAGAAAGAAAGAACTTAATGAACACCAACAGGAGTTATGCTAGTTGGGTGCTGATATCTGAGCTTTGTCCAGATTATTTTCACAGTCATGAATACCTGTATCTACACATGCATGCACTTCTGTGCATGGGGATGTATACACATGCAAACACATAAAGTCAACAAAATATGTTGCCCTAAACATCACACATCCCTGGAAACAAAGAGCTGTTTAAGAAGATCAGCTAAGAACATCAAATCTGCTGCACTGCATCAGATCAAAGTCCCTTTTGCCTGATGGTCTTTTTCTGGATATTATTGACAGAGAACATCTAGAGAAGCAATTAAAAATAAGGAGATACTGAAAACTCACCACAGAACACACTCTTGCTGCTATSTGGTTTAACAGTCCATTGCATTTAAAATCCACCATTTCACTTACCCACTAGGAACTGGCCCAGTTCCCAACATCTCCAAGGAAATGTTGCAAGGCGCCAAATACGTATTTCTGCAGAACTAGGAGAGCTTTCAGAAAGGGCAATAAATTTGGCCAGGGACAGGAACTTGATGGGGGTGGAATCACAGAACAGTAGTTYCCAAACTGAGGTTTATAAAGCCATAATACCTCATCCATGGAATTGCACTAAAGAATTATTTCAGTTGTGASGTTGATAGTTCAGGGTACCTGATAGCCCATAAGAAATACTTATCCTAAGTATCCAAGAAGTTTGAAAACCACCACATCGAAGACCTTCAGATCCTACTACTCACTTTGCCATGAACCAACACTGTAGAACAGGCTTTTTAGCTCGGGATCTGTGTTGGTCCTGCCAGATCCGACCGTATGGCAATGGTGGTGAGTACAGCCCAGCAGGTGGTWGGGAACCCAACAGTGCAGCTAAGAGAGATAAGGGTTTCATGTTTTCAGTGGGTGTTTTGCAGTGACAGCCTGCATCTTTCCAGCAMCTTGGCTTTGCAGAGGTGTGAGGTGCTGTGGAGGGTCTTTGTCTCCTACCTGCTGTTTTCCTGCCCTCAGTAAAGTATAAAGCCATAGGCTGAGGATCTTCTTATATAAGATGTCTGCTGAAATCAGGTCTATCCCTTGGTCTCTTGCTTTTTCTTTTCTTTTTCTTTTTCTTTTTTTTTTTTTGGCTTGGCAATACTCACGATGTTGCTCTTTCATGCAACACTCCCGCACGCAACATTCATTAAGTCTCTTCCTGCTCTCTTTCAAAACTCTCCCAGATGGTAAGAAATCTCACCACCCCAAGAGAAGAACTCCAACTGTAACAACTACATGTCACTTTTGGTTTGTTAGGCAGCTCCTGGCTGTATTGTCTCGCTCTGTGAAACTCTTCTGTCTTACTAACCTGCTCGTTCTCTCAGCTGTTGTAATATACCATGAATATACATTTATGATGCCAATCCCTGATTTGCTACATGATTTTGGCCGGGTTGGTTAATCCAAAGTGCTTACACACTGGGCTGTAGGCCAGTGCTTTCAGAAATGATTGGTGAGTTATGTGCCTCAGTTTTGGGGCATATAGTGCATGATTTTCAGAAGTGTTGGAGACAGCTGACAGSAGCTCCCTTTGCTTCATATTACTTAAGTTATGCATCTTCTGTGATAGCTTGTTCGGCCAATTTGGCATGTTTTCCTCCTATTGTTTATTGCTTCCTTTTGTTATGGAAAGCAGCACTACCACCAGTGACAGACTTCTGCATGGCTTATGGCTGACTTGGTAGGTGACCTCATCTGGGAGGCAAACCACAGAGTGGCTTTGCCCAGACCCCAAGTAGACCCCAGATCCCAGAAAGGGTGTTCATCTCCTCTGTTGAGAGATCTAAAAGATGGATGTTTGAACCAACGTTAGTTTCCTCTGCAGTCAGCAAAAATAAATACTTCAGAAAGAATGATTCATCCCATCCTAAAAGAGGCACATAAGGTACATCCAAAGCATCTTCTATTTATGCCCCTAAATTATCTACCTCAGCATTGCTTGTTTGAACGCAGTTCACTGCCCTAAGGTGATTCACTACTGTATGTCCATGCTGGCCTAATGGAGGAGATGTGGAGAGTGACTTACAGCCAGGGATGCAAAAGTGTCAGACTTTTTTTGTGGTTGTGCTAACCATAGTTAACTTAAAATGCTAGTGGAATGATAGTGTTAATCTCTCCCTGAGTTCCACTACCTTTTGTATTTCCTTCAGGAGCCCATTTTTGGTTATTTCTGGGGTTTTGACACACAGGAGTTATGTCAAGATGTGAGGTTATTAGCCAGGAAAGGTCAAGCAATGAATTCGGAGCTAGATCTAACTTACTTGAAAATCCAAGAATGTTCAGATGTGGATATTTTGGACAGTCATCTCTTTAACAATAATAATGAAGCACCACTGTTCTGACTGAATTTTATGTTACTTTGACTTTCTTGCATGACTGTTTTTATTTAAGGCATCTTCTGAGAGAAGAGTGTGAGAAAATTCACTTCCATAGACCTTTTGAGAAATACATTGGTGGAGTAAGTAGCAGGCAAGGAGAAGCAGCATTAAGATAGAAGAGCCCTTGGTACAAGCACAGATGACCAGAACCTATTGACGAATAAAGTGAGATTAGAAAGCAGAATAATATACCTCCTTATCAGAAGTGGGAGGATCCAGAACAACTTTCCAAACAAATATGTTGGATGGGAAATGAATACATTTTCAGACACAGCTGATCATTTTCTGAATGAATTTACATAATATAATTGAGTCTGATAGCAAAGAACTGGAGTCTTTAKTTGAGGAAGTCCTATCTCATCCTATGTCTCCTGTGCTGGTATCAGTGATTCATTTCTGTTCACAAAAATCTCACAGAACACATTAGAACATGGAAAGGAAGAGTTTTATGTGTTGTTGAGAAAAAAAAGATAATTGTTTTCAAAGCAAGTCTACATCCATGCTATATTTTCTGTTCTTTCTTCTCATTCCCCTTGAAACTAGATCTTCTATGGCACATGAAAATCAAATGGTTTCTTTGGGAGTTTGTCCATTGTTGTTAATTCTCTATCTGAAGTCATGATCTTCTGTTTGTGCCACTGCAAGTGATTGGTGTGAAAATAATGAYGTCCGCAAGCATGAGAATAAGGACGTTCATTAGAATCATAGAATCAGTAAGGTTGGAAGGGACCYCTGGAGATCATCTAGKCCAACCTCCCCGCTCAKCASGGTCACCTAGAGCATGGTAGACAGGGTTGCATCCAGGTGAGCCTTGAAGATCTCCACAGAAGGAGACTCCACAACCTCTCTGGGCAACCTGGTCCAGTGCTCCGTCACTCTCACAGGGAAGAAATTCCMCCTCACGSTCAGGCGGACCTTCCTGTGCTTCAATCTCTGCCCATTGCCTCTTGTCCTGTCACACGGGACAAYTGAAAAGAGTTTGTCCCCRTCCCCTTGACACCCTCCCTTCAGGTACTTGTACACACTGATCAGATCCCCCCTCAGTCTTCTCTYCMCCASGCTGAACAGGCCCAGCTCTCGCAGTCGTTCCTCATAGGGCAGGTGCTCCAGCCCTYTGATCATCTTTGTAGCCCTACGCTGGACTYTCTCCAGTAGCTCCATGTCTCTGTTGTAGTGGGGAGCCCAGAACTGGACACAGGACTCGAGATGAGGCCTCCCSAGGGCGGAGGAGAGGGGCAGGATCGCCTCCCCCCACCTGCTGACAACACTCTTCCCAATGCATCCCAGAAGACCATTGGCCCTCTTGGCCACAAGGGCACATTGCTGGCTCATGGTCAACTTGTCATCCCCGAGCACTCCCAGGTCCTTCTCKGCAGAGCTGCTCTCCACAAGGTCAGCCCTCAGCTTGGACTGGTGCCCAGGGTTATTTCTCCCTAGATGCAGGACTCTGCACTTGCCCTTGTTGAACCTCAAGAGGTTCCTCTCCGCCCAACTCTCCAGCCTGTCCAGGTCTCTGAATGGCAGCACGGCCCTCGGGTGTRTCAGCCACTCCTCCCAGCTTGGCATCATCAGCAAACTTGCTGAGGAGGCGCTCTGTCCCCTCATCCAGGACACTGATGAAGAAGTTGAACAGGATGGGACCCAGGACTGAGCCCTGTGGAACGCCACTAACCACAGGCCTCCAACTAGACTCTGCACCACTGATGACGACCCTCTGAGCTCTGCCTTTCAGCCAGTTCTCAATCCACCTCACTGTCCACTCGACTAATCCACATTTGCTGAGCTTCTCTAGGAGGATGTTATGGGAGACAGTGTCGAAAGCCTTGCTGAAGTCAAGGTACACAACRTCCACTGCTCTCCCCTCATGTACCAGCCTTATCCCATCCTAGAAGGCTATTGGATTGGTTAAGCAGGATTTCCCCTTGGTGAATCCATGCTGGCTACTCCTGATCACCTTCTTTTCCTCCATATGTCTGGAGATGACATCCAGAAGGAGCTGTTCCATCACCTTTCCAGGGATGGAGGTGAGGCTGACCGGCCTGGAGTTGCCTGGGTTCTCCTTCTTSCCCTTCTTGAAGACTGGAGTGACACTGGCTTTCTTCTAGTCCTCAGGCACCTCTCCACTTCTCCAGGACCTTCCAAAGATGATGGAGAGTGGCCTGGCAACARCATCCRCSARCTCCCTCAGGACCTGTGGGTGCATCCCATCCAGGCCCATGGATTTGTGGATGTCAGGCYTGCCCAGAAGATCACTAATCCCATTGTCTGCAACCAAAGGAAAGTCTTCCCTTCTCTTGACTTTCTCCCTCAYRTCCAGGCTGCAGGATTCCTGMGGGCTGCCCTYAGCRGTGAAGACTGAAGCACAGAAGGCATTCAGTAATTCTGCCTTCTCCGTATCCCTTGTCACCAGGGCCTCCGTCCCGTTCAGGAGCGGGTCCACATTTTCCCTAGTCCTCCTGTTGCTGCTGATGTATCTGAAGAAGCCCTTCCTGTTGTCCTTGACAYCCCTTGCCAGACTCAGTTCCAGCTGGGCCTTASCCTTCCTYGCMGCATCTCTACRTACTCTGACTGCATTSCTATAATTCTCCCAAGTAGCCTGTCCCCTCTTCCACAGTCTGTGTACTTTCTTCTTCTGTCTGAATTTKGCCAGGAGCTCCTTGCTCACCCATGCAGGTCTCCTGCCCCTTTTGCTGCACTTCTTACTAATAGGGATGCACCGCTCTTGAGCTTGGAGGAAGTGATGTTTGAATAGTAGCCAGCTCTCCTGGACCCCSCTTCCTTCTAGGGCCTTAGCCCATGGGATTCTTCCAATTAGGTCTGTGAAGAGCCCGAAGTCCTCTCTCCTGAAGCCCAGGGTTGCAATCCTGCTTGTTGCCTTAGTTCTTTCCTGCGGGATCCTGAACTCCGCCATCTCGTGGTCACTGYAGCCAAGGCTGCCCCCAACCTTCACATCTCTAACCAGTCCCTCTCTGTTGGTAAGGACAAGGTCCAGCAGGACACCCTTCCTCATAGGCTCCTCCACCATTTGTGACAAGAAGTTGTCATCAATGCATTGCAGGAGCCTCCTGGACTGTTTGTGCCTTGCTGTGTAGTCCCTCCAGCAAATGTCAGGGTGGTTGAAGTCCCCCACGAGAACCAGGGCCTGGGATCATGAGGCTACTTCCAGCTTGGGAGCATATGAGTTCTTGAAAAGTTTGAGATCTTTTCTTTTCTGTCATACTTGGTTAACAATGAATGAGGAGAGAGACTGACAGATGCATTTATTCTAGAAATATTTGAAAAATGAATGATTTTTCAGAGCTGTGTCTTGATTCTTCTTTAAATTCAGTGCAAGACAAAGGTGCTGTGACTCTGCTGAGTTCATTCGTTGTTCACTTCATAAAGATGTGTTTTACTTCTCAGCCTCGAAAAGAGCCACCTATAATGCACCCTCCCACACACACAGAGCAAAACATCATTAGTGGAGTTCATGGCACCATTGTCATAGTGTGTGGTTTTACACCCATTGCTTCAAGTCCAAAGAAGCCCATGTCCAGATAAATTCTCACCTGAACCAATTTGAGCTTTTCCTCACCATGTGACTCCAGAAACAGTTGTACTGGCTGCAGAAGGAGAACCAAATAGTTGTAAAGTAGAAGAGAGAGCTGTCCTGGCTCCTGAGAGGAACATCCTTATAACTRTTGCCCTGGTTTCATGCTGAAGCCCTGCAAAACTCATTGTTACTCACCCCAAACTACCTCAAACTCATTGTCTGGCACAAAGTTCCTACCTCATATTATCCATCAACTTAGATTCCYTCAAATTTGGCCATCAGTATTTGCAGCTCTTCAGCTAGGACTCAGCTGAAATCAAAGCTCGGTTCATTCTCACRTGTCCTTGTTATTCATTTGAAAATCAACCTTCAGTTTGCCTGAAATGTTTCTGCCCCTCTTCAGACTCACATTTGTCTCACAGAACGATTTGAGTGCTTGGCTTATTTAATGTCTGGGTTTGCTTYCTATTTATGTCCTGATTAGAAAGATTTAATCTCTTACACCTCAATAATGGGTTCCAGATTCTTCAAAACACTCCTTAATTTGTTTCTCCAAGGGGACAGCCTCAGATAATATTATACTGGGGAGTAAATGGCCCAGAGGGTTAATCACTGGGTCTTTTCATTCTCAAGGGATTTTTTTTTCTGCTGTGCTTAAATTTTTTGTGAGGGTCAACAGAGTGGCCCTGAATTTGCTGGGACAAATCTGTCTCAGCATGCATTTCCTTGTGAATAGGTTGTTTTTGAAACAGCATGACAATGGGCAGAAGGAGTCTTTAAAAGAGAAATTGTGGGGAAATTTATAGTTTTCTAATGAGTGTTGAATTTTGATTTTACATTTATCGAAGTTAGTTTTATTGTTGTTAATTGAGAGCGATGCAACACTTAGAGGGGAAATAGGCTCCACTGCTACCTCGTTTGAATAGAAAGGTACTTGGGTTACCGAGCTTCTAATATTGAGCCCTCAGTCAGCGAAGAGGAAACCTGCAGTGCKTTTCTGATTGTCGGATTGTACATTCATCAGGGAATGCAGAGGATGACGGCCAGAATACACACAGCACAGTGCATTCGTTATTCCTCCTGCAGCCAGGTTCATCTCATTTTCTCTCTCATTCCTTCYACTGCAAAGTTGCACCAGGACCCAAAACATCCTAGCAGTGCATTTTTTTTGTGTGTGTGTGTGTGTGTGCACGTGTACATGTGGTGGGCAGGGGAGAGCTACAGAAAGGGAAACTGTGACATAAMTTAGAGAGAGATAGAACATATCAGCAGACCCTGCTCTGGTTAGAACTTGCTGAAATCAAAACATTTTATGGAAGGCCATTCATTTTGGATGGAAGTCTCATGGGAACGAGGACTGAGCCTGGTTTCCTGCTAACTTTTGCACTCAGCAGGCCAGGTGGACTCCTGAGACATGCATATCTCTGGCTCTTCAGCAGCCCAGTGGAGAGGAAGCTGAGAAACCAGAAATGCCTCAAGCCTGGCCTTCAGCACTCCAGCAACTCTGCTTTTGGAGCTGCCCATCGCGTTCTGACCTGCCAGCTCTGGAAAGGCCTTGAAGACAGACTGGCAATGAGCATCTGGTTTCMCAGGCAGAACAAGGTATAGGTCCATGTGGAGGTGCTCCAAAGCTTCGTTTTCCATTTGAAATCAGAAGAAATACCAAATTTTGAAATAATTAAATATTGTCCAGTGTGAAGTAACCCTTCTCTGCCTAGCTATAGTAACCTGCAGATTCTGCACAGCTCAGGCAATTCCATGGAGAAAGGGAGATGAGAGCATCTGAGAGAAACMAGCAAGCGAGTGAACCAGACCTTCAAAATAATTGATTCTTTCCACTCTAAACTGATTTCCACTGATGCATTCCCCTAGAGATTTGGGCCAGATCCTGATCATCCAGCTAGGCCAACAGCATGACATAAGACCCAGCTTGGCTGACATTGCTGTCTTTCACCAAAACATGATGAGAAGCCAGGTGACTTGTCAGTCATGTCCTCTCAAATATCTTCTACTGCCATATTCCTAAAACTGCATTCCCACCACACTGCAGACACTGCCTGTGCTGAAAACAAGCAGCAAGACATAGACACATCCTAACTCTGCAAAGCCCGTTTCCTCTGAATTATTTTGTCCTCTCACCATCCTTCAAATAAGCTGTTCAGCCTTCCTTCTCTTCCGTTCTGGGACTCTCAGTGCTTCTTTTTCAGATCCCCCCCCTCCTGCTCTTCCCAGCAATTGCTGGCATTCAAACCCCAATGCCTATTGCGGGCTGCAAAAGGTTGTGTTTCAGCCTGATCTGAAGGCACGTCACAGCCTGACAAGAGCCGAGCAATCATTTCTGAGTGCCTGCTCTGACACTGAGGAGAGAGAGGGGTCGCGGTGAGAGGAGCAGGGCTGTCCCGAGAATTCCCCTACTGCATGTTATTTCCTGTTTCTRTTTGAGCGAGATCCAGATTGCACTGTGTTATCTTCGAGCTTTTCTGTGCCAACATAATTAGTTAATGAGCATGTTGAKTTTCAAGCAAAACACACGGTTGATCCTGAAGCTTTAGCATACATCACTTCAGGGGAAATGAAAACAAAGCAATGAAAAATCTGCGCAAACAGCCACTGTGGCAGATGTGAGAAGCAGCAAAAAATGTTTTCCACTGACTAGACTGCACAGTCTCAGAACAMAAAGAAAATACATGGGGAAATGCATTGCCACTCATTTTATTTCTGGTTAAAATATCATTTGTGTTCTGTGATGGCCGAATCTCCCTTCCTAGCATGTACTTCAAGTATCACAGAATCATAGAATCAGTAAGTTTGAAGGGACCTCTGGAGATCATCTAGTCCAACCTCCCTGCTCATCACAGTCACCTAGAGCATGTTAGACAGGGTTGCATCCAGGCGGGCCTTGAAGATCTCCAGAGAAGGAGACTCCACCACCTCTCTGGGCAACCTGGTCCAGTGCTCCGTCACTCTCACRGGGAAGAAATTCCCCCTCACGSTCAGGCRGAMCTTCCTGTGCTTCWATTTCTGCCCATTGCCTCTTGTCCTGTCACATGGGACAACTGAAAAGAGTTTGTCCCYRTCCCCTTGACACCCTCYCTTCAGGTACTTGTACACATTGATCAGATCCCCCCTCAGTCTTCTCTTCCCCAGGCTGAACAGGCCCAGCTCTCRCAGCYGTTCCTCMYAGGGCAGRTGCTCCAGYCCTCTGTATTGAGGCTGGACAACAGYGATTTCCAAGTATTGGGCTGAYAGCAGCAATTTCCCCTGWGAAAGAAGGAGAGATGAAGACATTCCRTTCTTCAAAACATGCAGAGGTGTAGAATTGCTCTTCAATTTCTCAGAAGACGAGAAAAAGGAATGGGATATAGCTCTCTTGTGTTGAGAGACAAGACAAAAAATTCCATATGGAGATGCCCTATACTGCTCAAGGCGACATGCAACAGCAAAAGGATATTCACTGCCCAGGGCAGTGAAGTGGCTATTGGAGAAACCTTCTAAACTATGTTTCCTCTTTCTCAAAAAGAAGTCTGGCTTGAGGCAGAATGAAAGGACGTGAATAATATCCTTCAGTTGTAGGGCTAGCTCAATCATTCTGCAAAAACAGAGGAGGGCTCCATGGTACCTGYGGATGATCAAGGGGTGTGCCCCCCTACCCTAGAAACAGCTTATCCCATATCCAACCCACCAGCTAACATGTCCTAATATGTCTGGGACACTTGAAATAGCAGTGTAAAGCTGAGAGGACCAAACATCCTGCCTGATCTAGAAGCCATTTGAATCTACATTAATTCACTGTCAAAAGGTTATATAGCTATTAAACATCTCCTCCTCCTACTGTCACGTGTACTGGCAAACRTGGGAGGGTAAAGCATGATTGGACCCTGGTGAGAAATAGTGTTGACCACAGCTGGAGCTAGATCTGAGCTTAGTGATTTGACCCTCYCCAGACATTTGGGCCCAGACAACACAGAACCTGCCTGCAAGGAATCTTTTGCTKTCCTTGAACTCAAAGAACAAAACCAAGAATGGTCCCAGTGCRTGGACCCACCTAGGAGACAGATTRCTCTGGATTGAATTGCCGTCCTYGGAGRTTTTCAAGGCTCAGTTGGACAAGTCGCTGAGCAATCATGTCTAATTAGACCCACTTTGAGCAGGGGGCTAGACCAGCTGACCTCTAGAGGTCTCTTCCAACATAAACTATTCTCTCTTCCTATGATTTTGCAGAAAGATGAAGCTGCAACTGAAAGTTAAAGCAGCAGGCTGTTTTTTCCCAGTGCTGTCTATATATTGTTGATACTGAAATAACACACAGGGCAGACACATTTTTACCATTAAGCGGGCTGACTGAGAGCTGCTCCCATTCATGCCGGGGAGCACTGTCTGCTTTCCTGGTTTCTAACTCCCTGGAATCCAAACTGAAAGTTTGCTGTACTTGCCACTTAAGAGGACTACTCATAAAAAAGTATCCCTCTGTTTGCTTATGTGGTTAGGCCTTGCTGTTTACATGATTTCTGTAAGCAAGAACTGCCAAATTCTTTGAGGGGTTCTTAGCAGAAACAAAAACTATTTTGGGATGTCTCTCTGGCATGGTCCAGAAGTTACAGCRCACAGGAATGGCTGTTTTTGGAGCACACCCGACCAAGGTCTGCTCAGGAGATGTCCGTGTTCCAGACAGCAAAAGCAGGAGTATCTCTGCTGCTTGGGGATTAGGTGCTGATCAGACAAGTGTTGCCAAATCTGGGGACTGGCATCATCAACTCTCTTCATCATCTTTACATCATGCTGCAACAAAGGTTGGTCTTGTCAGAGAAGCTGGTTTAAGGAAAACTTTGCCACCATCCTCAGTGCCTCTCTGACATTTCCTGTTATTGGAAGCTGTGYTGAAAGCAGATCTGGAAGACCTAGTCACTTCCTGAGATCTGGTCATACCAGGAACTTCGCAGCTCAGACAATATGTCAGGGTCTGCCCCATGGAGATGACAGACCATGAGGCAGTAGGTGGGTGGCCAGAACTAGGAGCTGATGGGTGTCTGAGCCAGTATTTTAGACTCTGTCTGACCTCCTGGGGCCTGCAGTGTTGGCATAACTGCTTTTGTGAGAACAATCTTTCTTCTGAGGCACTTTTGTCTCTAGGCTTGGACTGTGCCTGCTACTCCCAGGACATCCACTCCTGCACCTCTGGGCATGTACAGACCCATGGACTGGGCAAACAGAGGTATTTTTGGCAGAGTAGTCTTCATGTTCATTGACTCCTTCTCCATACGATAATGATAACACCTCATACTCCGCCTCACATGGTGGATCTGCTGACAGACCTTTAAGACTGAAGGACTGTTTAGATGCCAACACAAGGCATATGAACCTTTTCAGATCAATAGATCCTTCCTAGCACTGGTGGAGATAGTGAATATTTCACCTATTATCCCTTATATATAAACATTTGGGGCTAGCTCATGAGCATGCCTGCACTTTCCCAGGCAGCTGATCCATTTTAGGAAAGGATATAATTTACAGGCATTTCCTGCAGCGGTAGGATTAATACTCARTGAGGAATAACTCTGCCCCATGTGAAAACCTTAGGAAAGTATTTCTCACTGAAGATAAGGRTGTTCTTCAAGGGGTCAGAGAAAGAAGGAGTTGGCCAGGTGTCTGGCAGAATGTGAGATGCTGCTTCATTGCTGGGGTGGTGATGGAGAGTGTATCTCATTACAGAGGGAACCCTTATGCCGTGTTACCAGGGGGACGGAGGTGCCTCAGAGGATTGGATGATGTTCTGGATCTCCTCCATGCACGTAAAATCCCAAATTATTTTTCATTTGCCTGTTGGATTCATTATTATATTTTCCTTCTAAGATTCAAGGATGTTCTCCCTGAACCAAATGGCAAAAGGCCTGATGTGCTTGGAGGGCATGGATGTAAATCCAGCCACTTGGTTCTGTATTTGGTGAGTTTTAAGTTGCTTGAGCTGCATTAGCTGAGACCAATTACCTCCTGGATTTCTTTTTTTTCCTTTGTTTTCTACCGGAGACAARCGGGTAAGGGTTGTAATTTTGATGCTACGTAAAATGTATCGCCTTCTCACAGCTCCATCCCCACTCCCTTAGTGGTAGCCCTCAYATGATCAGAGTGTAGAAAAGCCATGTTGACAGAATGTGTTGGCRTTTTTGCTTCTGTTGCATTCTCCAAGCTGGAGTGTCAGCTCATGAGAGCATTACCCGGCCTGCTTTATATATTCGAGTTTTCCATCACCRTCATTAGGAGGTTTTATTTCATTTGCTACAGCATTTCAGCTGCCTCAAGTTGCCAAAATTCTCASAGTGGATGAAAACATGAAACATGATGATTTCTAAGATCCCAAACACTTGTTTCTAGAGGTCTTTGGTAGGCGTATCTCTGGATTTGATGTGTCACTGTTATTTAGCTTCACAAAAGCAGGGGAAAGCTGCCGGAATGCAAACACCTTAAACAAGACTAGATAAAATACACTCAAGGACAGCGCTGAACTAACAAGAGGATGGATTGTAGGTCTGATCCAACTCCCACACAGCAAATGGAAAAGTTCCCACTGATGTAATCAAAGTTGGATCAGGCCCAAAATGACCTACAATTAATCATTATTATTTATTTGTTAGCACCAGCAATGGATTTGAAAATTTATAAGACGTAAATACAGGACAGATCCTACCCCAAATAGTTCAGCAGCCAAATTCTCTGGTTCTACAATGGGAAGCACTCTGGGAAGCCCACATGAGGTATTCATTTAGCATGATTTTAATCTATCCTTCCACACTTACATGTTGCTGGGATAGAGAGGACATTTAATTGACGAGGGGTTAGCATTGCTGAATCTTGTGGAAGAAACTTAATGTGCAGAAGGGAGTTGAATTAGGTGGGAGGACCTGGAACATAAGGAGAGAGAGAGCATTGTATGAATAGTGGAAGATACAGGGAAAATGACTCTCCCAGGGCTCCAGGCCAACAAGTCTTAGAGACAGGCAGAATGGTGGGGGTAGTCTTGGAAACAGTAAAGGTGGAGAGACCTTAGGGATCAAAATAACATGTTCAGTCTTAGGCCTGGAGAAGTGAGCTGAAAGATAGTCAAGTACACAAGGCTGGGCCCAAGGTGTGGAACAATAATTATATGAGAAGAGAGGGAAGGTGAAGCCGTGAGAAAGGAGGAGGTCATTCAAGGATAGTGGCTGCAGAGGAACAGTTGGAGATGGTTCTCAAAGCAAAAATAGGAAAGTACACACATGCATGCGTGCACACGCAATAGCATGCATACCCTCAATCATTTTCATGAGTGCTTCCCTCCTACTCAGCTCTCTGTCTGATCTACCTCCTCTGCCTGGGACAGCACTGATTCCCTCCAGCAACACCATAATGATGATGTCAAAAGTTAATGAAGGTACAGATGGAGACGACCAACAAACGCTGGGTCTAAGAATGTCTTYGCTGCTTGCACTGGCCCCGGCACAATGAGATTCTGATCTGAGCCTCAGGGAATGGTGACAACATTCATATTACCCAGAGACAAGGAGGTTTGGCTGCTGTCAGAGGCTGTTGAGCTGCTGGAAATCTGCATGACTTCACTGACTGATTGACATGGGAGCATCATCCCTTTCCACCAGCTGAAGGCTCCTCAGGGGTCTCTGTAACTGCACTTGCTGCTGTTCTTCTGTGTGGGCAGACGAATCATGTGTCCCTTGATGCCCAGAGGACCATCAGTTGAACATGTACTTCACTACAGTAGTGATAGGTCTGTTTGTCCTTAGTTAAAAGTAGCTGGTGATTTAAGGTCTGACTTTCAGTGGAGTCTATGATGAAGCCACAGCAAGAACTTAATTGCGGCTTTAAATCCACACTTGGCAAATATCATTGGAATCACTGAATCTTTCCCCCCAAAAAAAAGCTTCCTTTTTGCTCATTTCACAGATCTGCTCTCAGGCACTCAGAAGGAACAGCAGCCTATACCCGTGTGCTCTCAAGAYTGACTCCCCTTTCATACACTCACTAAACTATGCAACATTTATACAATCCAGCAGGCTCCATCTCATAACTCCAGGCGATTCTGAAAGAAAAGGAGATAGCATCAGTATCATAAACYCGACCTCACATCGTCTGCTTTCATGCTTCAGCTACCCTAATGTTTATAGATCACATATCCCAATCACTTCAGTTCAGCTTGTGACTGGTTTTCAAGTCTGTGGGCTCCAGGAAAAGACATAATGGGCTGTTTAGCTAGAATTAAGGCAAATAAAAACCCTTTATATTCACTCACATTTATTCATTTTAATGCCATGTTCATTCTGTATTTGCCATATGTCTTTTGAGGTTTATCATCTGAACTATTTTTAAATACAGATGTTCCTGGAAGTTTACCTWTAATTTTTAAAATCTATATTAAAAACCCACAGTGGAAATGTCAAGGTGACATCTAATGTTGCTTGAGGACTTTGTATGRGATGTGTTTGAAGGCATTTTATGTGACATAAACGAAAAAAATAATCTTTGTGTGAAGAATCCTGTAGTAATTAAAAACAAATCTAAAAAAAATCTCCCAGTGGCCCTTTTTGAACGCACATCTTTCAAGAAACAGCCACTAACGTACAGCAACACATGCTGCACACCTCTTACAGGTCAACGCTGTGTCTCCTCTGGGGCTTGCAGCAGTGACTGGGGTCGCCTGGTATCTCCGGCACTGCAGGAGTAGGGAAGGACCCAGGAGGTGATCGCGCTGCTCCCTSTTTCCTGTTGATATTCCCTTCCCAATCCTTTGCCCACTTCTCCCTTGTGATGGGCACCTACTTCCCCCCTGCGAGACCCCTTCAGTCCCGAAGCCCCTGAGTAGGTGAGTGGCACAAATCTCTCCAAAGAGGAAGTGTGATTCACCCAAGGTGACCCTGGTCATGGACAGACAGGACTCCTGCTTGGCCAGGCTCTGCCTTAGAGCAGTATTTAGCCCCCACGCCCACTTTCTTCATCTGTTTGGGGCCAAAATCTACAAATGCCATGGAAACAGGTGAGCAAAATGATTTGCTCCCATTTGCACAACACTGTGCAAATGCAGGTAGATGCAACATCTAAAGAGATTAGCACAGTTCACTGAGCTATAGTATGYTTCTGCCAAGTAAGTTGATTAAAATCAACCATTGATATCAGCAAACATCACACTTCTGCTATTGCACTGAAGCCCTTCTGATCTGGAGCAGGCAGGACCCCTGCGCACCCAGGCAGGTTCCTAGCTCTCTTTTTTTCCTAGGACTTCAAACCAATGCCAAGCACAGTACCCCAAAATGGATCAAAACATACTTGGTCTCAATCTACTTCTTGGGACATAGATGTGGTTTGTTTGGAGAGCCTTCAACAAAGAGATTGAAAAGGGTATCATTTTACACTAAAAACCATTCTCAGGAAAAGGGTTACATTTTCAAGAGTGTTCCTGCGTTTTAAAGGGCTCTAGTTTTCTCCTGTACTTGGTGACAGTAGACCTGGGTAGGATTCTGGACAGCTCTGCAGAGAGMGCAGCAGTATGGAGCTCATAAACACTTGCTATTATTTTTAAATCCACAAATGAAATAAGCTCACAGATTTAAGGAATGATTGCCTCCCTGGGGTCTCAGGGGCTGTTCACCATRTTTCCTGAGGGAAATATTTATGCAGGGACATCTCCCCTTCTAYTGCAAATTATCTAGTGTGGTCAGTTTGAGCAAAGGTAGTGCCTCTGAAGTTTCCTATTTCACATAAATTTCAATRTGACACTAGTTCTCTTCAGGATTCRGTTTGTTTCTCACATGTTTTTGTGAACTATGTGGTGTGATATTAGCAGCTACCARCTGGCTAACAGGCTTTTATTAGATRWATACTATTGAATTCCAAGCACAAAATATAATTTCCAAGCTCTCATAATGCCATTCTTTTCCCTCCATTCTGTTCTCCTCCCAGAAGGATGGGCAAGGTGTTAGTAAGGTTGTTTTCAAATGTGCRAGAAGGTTTCACATATGTCATGTTCACGCCTAAGAGAGGAAGGTTTAGAACACACAGACTGGGGTGAAAACCCTTTCTTGTGATGCACAGCTTCCCTCTGTGGCCTCCAGAAGGATGATGTGGAGAGCAAGTCATGGTCAGCATCAGCAAAGGTGTAGTGACAGCCCCACCTGGGACACGGGTATCCTCTCTGCTGGCCCACCACWCAGGAAGGCAGCCTTTGCATGTAACACACACACAGTTTTGGAAAATGTGCTGAAAAAGAAAATACTTAGTCATGTTATTTCTTGCTCCATGTATTTAATAATTTAGAGAGTAAAATATTTTATTCRTGGTATTCAGCTCCCTCATTCAACCTCTTCTTTTCCTCTGCTCTCTTACACTGTTTCTCTCTTATGTTGTTCCCCTCACTGCATTTCCTTTCCCCTTTTTTCATGATCCTTGGCAGAAAGTGAACCTTCAGAACCAAACAGATGAGCCTTCAGTGTTCAATGCAAAGATATTTTGTATTACAGGGAGATTCTTCTTTTTGGAGACAGCTCAAAGCTTCTGGGCAACAGCTGAGTAGGCTCTTTAGTATGGGGGCTGYCTGTAACTTCAGGTCTTGTGCAGTAACATCAGCTAATCCTGAACTGAAGCAATGCTTTTAAAAATCAGTTGTGTTGCAGTAGATATATCTGGCCAGTGGTTTCCTAGTAAACCCAGCTACGGCTGAATAACAGCTGAGATCAAGGTTTATTTGGTGTGCAAGTGCCTATCTGTGTGTGTAGTAGGTGGAACAAAGAAATACCAGAATGGGTGCTGCTGATTCATTCAAAGTATGGCTCTTCGAAACCGTACTGGTGTCTCACCTCCCTCACAAATGCAAGAGTTGGTTTCTGTGCTCTGACTGCTGGAGAAGAAATGGAAAATAACAAGTACAGAACGTAAAAAATAAGGTACTACAGGCATTGTAAACGTGGTAGTTAAAGTATATGAGATATGAAAAGGAGCCTCCGACCTTGCCAAGGAATTTTGTCCTTTCATCGCTGTGCAGATAAATGACTTTTAAACCATTTGCTTTGGTTTTGAATGTCTAGAATTCAGAGTTAATCTGAACAGAACCAAATTTTATAGTAGGCACCAGAGCAGGTTTGTTTTCCAATGGCTTTTCCAGGGACCTGCCATTCCAGACTTCAGAGGATAGATTGAAGGGGGAACAGCTGAAAAATTCTGGGAACAGCTTTGTAGCCATCTCGGTCAGACGCTGAGAGAAATACATCGAAACTGAGTTACACTGGAGATGTACAGAGATGCAGCAATGAAATAACTAAAAAACAATTCCTTCAGATTTTCCCTCTGTGTGAACTCCAGGTAAATCACAGAGGCAAATCCTTACCTCTCAAAAGCTGTGGAGGGACTCCAAATCAGCTGGCCGGGGAGATGAGCAGGGGTGGGGACAAGCGGCAGGACATGAGTGTCCGATGCAGGTTGGTCTTGCCCAAGTCCTGCAGGCTGGTATGGAAGAGGTTGAGCAAGAACCACCAAAGGGGCGGGTGGCTTGAACGGTGACTATAGAGATTGGACACTGATATTYTAGCTGAGATTGCTGCAGTGATAAACTGAACATCTCTGTTCATCAGAACATCATCAGAAGCATCTCTGCTTCTGTTGATCTCATCTTCAACCCTCCACCCTTGATGAGAATCATTTATAACACATCTGATTCCCTGRAGAGAGCACCATGGACCAAAGTCTGCTGAGGAATTCAGATTAGTTTGCTGCAATGTAAACAGGGGAATTTAATCATAATAAAGCAACAGGCTGTCACAAGAAAGACTGTCTGTTGCGTCTTTACAGGAATATAACCACACTGCCTTARTGAGTTGTGGGGCTAGATCTCCTTAGCATCTGTGTGATACAGGCACCTAAATCACTTAGGCTTTTCTATAAAATGCAATATTCCTTAGAGAAAAGTGAATAGATCATTCTTAAGAGCTTGTACTTATGTTAGTGTCTCCCAGGATCATATTTTAACCATCCTCCCAAAAACACACAGAAGGGCTGTTCCTTCTGTGAAGAAAACCAGAAACTTTTGTTGTAGCCTTTGTCCAGAGCAGTTGTTTCCTCCTATTGACGGAAACGTGTCATCTGAGGTGTTTTCTGGTGTTTTCCTCCCGAGAAAGGAGGAGTGGGAATCTCACAGTAGATCATGCTTTCATGAAATTTCAAGCTTCATTTTGTTGGCTGAAGAGCTCCAAAGAACCAGACAAACCGAGGCCTGTGAGGCATTTTCGCCTTCCGGATGTCCCAACCCATCTCCATGGCTGCACAACAACAAGGCTCCCAGGCTGCATTTGTGATCTATGTCGAGCACAGCGTGAGGACTCCTGAGCTGGCGCCAGGCATCTTCGTGGCGTCACACGGACTTATCGCTCGTCTTTGACTCAGCAACCTGAAACCCCTGGGACTGGCAGAGGGCCAGGAACAGGGCAGCTTCCAACCTGTCTGCCCTCCTTCCTGTTGGTTCACAACAACCACAAACACACCCCAGTCCTTAATGGGGAAGGAGGGAGAGTGCTTCAGCCTTATGCTTGATGTTTCTCCAAGCAGCTGGGCAGGCTACTTGGCTGCACCTCCAGCCATGAGTCACACACCCTGGGCCAGGGGGTGAGAGGAGAACAGAGCGTTACCAAAGCTAACCTGACAGGTGCCAGGTGGCATAAAAAAGATGCAAAGCAAAGACACTTCTGAACATGCATTTAGGGCTCCAAGTTCCATTTCCTTTGCTTTGGGGATTTTGTTGTATAGACAATCACATCAAGCAAGTTTAAAGAGTGATTACCTGAGCAGTGAAGCATGCAGAGAAGATGGTCTTGAAGCAGACTTTGTATTTGCATAACCCCCAGCACACTCTGGCGCAACTGAAATCCAAGTTCAGATCATGCGTGTCTTTAAACTTGGCAATCTTGGCCTAGTTAAGGACACAGAGAAGATCATGCTAATGTTCTCACTAGGTTCTGATGTGACTTTCTAGGTCAACAGTGCAGATCCAAGTCAGAAGAGACAGGAAATTTCATTGCTATAGCTTCAATTTAGCAGTCTAGGGTGATAATTTTCCTAATCTTGGTCTCTTTCCCTGAAGACAAGCATGTGACTATCATCTCACCTGGTTTGCAGGTTAAGGAGKGATTAAAGGACAAACAGGACAGTTTGGTCACAGCTAGCCTGCTTAGGTGTAAGTCACATTTTGGAGCATCAGGGAGAGCTTTCAAACTTATAATCAAGTACCAAAGAGTTCCCCATGGTGGGGTATTTATTTATCTGTGGAATGGCTGCTGCTACCTTTACAGCTCTACCTTGCTGCTGTGGTCTGAGCACTACCACTCCATTGGATGAAAAGACCATTCTTAGGTGCTGTTTCTTCAGTGCCTCCCTAGAAACACGGGTTTGAGTCTTCACACTGTGAACCCATTCTCACAGTCACCACTACAATTAAGTCCTTTTTTCATTTGAGCAAGCTCTGTTTTCAAAGCCCCTGGAAGTCTGTTCCAGAACTTTGCTGATCTGATGCTTAGGAAACTTCATCTAATTTCCAGACTAAATTTACTCCAGGCCAATTAAAACCTACTTGTTCTTCTGCCAACACTTCTTCTTTCACTCCAGTATTTCTTTGTGCTCATGGCTATTTTTACCTTTCGTGTGCAACAGCACTCATTTCCCATCTCGGCCATTGTTGTGCTAAGCTAAAAAGCCAACTGTTTCCCCTTGGGTGACAAGTTCTTCATCCTCCTGTCCATATCCTGGCACTTCCCTGCACCTGCTTGGTCTGAATGACTCATTCATGGACATGACTGACCAGGTCTGCAGGAGATATTCCAGATGTGTTCTTACTCATACTTCACAATTTCCCAGGCAGTAAATATGAAGACCCACAAAATATTGCTCCTGAAGGTAAATGAGAAATATGTATCACTTTCATCTATTACCTCTTCTGCTTTTCTTGAAAGGGGCATTTCTTTCATCCGTTCTGGGATCATTGATGCATCAGAGAGTACAATATGTCTCTTGAATGGTTTTCACAGCAGATCTGCTGATTTGTGACTTTGGGGTCCAATTGGTAAATTGCAGCTATCCATCCTAAGTCACAGCATTTTAATCCTTCCTCTTACAGACATCTCTTGGGTTCAGACAGGAGATAAAGGCACATCTGAAGAACATTACTTTGAAGTCAATTCTGTATTTGGAAGAGCCCAAAAGAAAAGAAACAAACCCCATAAGAAATCAACGAGGGGACAACTAGCTGGAGCCTAAGTCTTTCCCACTTAGTAATGTTTGTTTTCTATGTTTTTTCTTCGCTTCTCTTCGCTTCTTTCCCTTTTCTCCCTTCCCCCTTCCCTTCCCTTCCCTTCCCTTCCCTTTCCTTTCCTTTCCTTTCCTTTCCTTTCCTTTCCTTTCCTGTGTTTCTTGATGGAAAGCAAGAAGTCAATCAGGCTTTGCACATATTTCATCTATAGGGTGAATTTCATCCACTAATGAACTAAACCACATGCCCTCTTTGGATAATAGCGCCATTGTATTGATTTTACAGATGATGAGTCAAGGAAAATGTAAGGCCAGTATTTTTATTCAGGACTGTATTTAACCTTCTTGGTTTTCACAGGTGATGAGTGTCAGCTCTAGCTCCTACAGACATCATCCTAAGCTTGGAAATCATCTTCACTATTACTGCGTATACTCAAAAAACAAATACACGTTTTCTCTGGATTTCGTCTTTCAAAACTGTGGTGAAATCATTATTTTCAATTATTAAAAAATTATGATAATATGTTATTAGGTACTGGCCAGGGAATGCAGTCAGACAATTGCAATACTAAGGTGTTGCCAATTCTTGTGATTTTTATCTGGCCCTTTATTGCATGTTTTAAAAACCCCAGACCCTGGAGTCATGGGATTAGATACAAATCTCAGGTTTCTCTTCTTTGTTTTTTCTTTTCATAAAGGGAAGGAAAGAGAGTTTGAAAACTTCATGTATGTATACTCTATTGATTCAAAAAACAGATGAAAAAGTGGCTGGCAAAGAGAATTTTAAGATGTAAATGAAAATTGGAAACTGTTAAAGAATATTTTACTATATATCCAAAAAACATAAACCCCCAGCTGAAGAGAAGACTAGACTAGATTTTTAAAAAGCTACTTTACAAGGGAAGTAAATGCAGCTATGAAAAGAAAAATAATACTCCAATATGTAATAACTGGGGAAGCTTAAATGTAAAAATTAGAAACTAGAAGCTGTAGAGATCTGCTGGCAAAGAGAAAGACCACAGGGAGGAACTGGAGAACAGCAAAGTTGGGACAACAAGTAGGAGTTTTTAATACATCAAAAATAGAAAGGATCCTAAGAGTCATAGAGGTTCATGGGTGGATTTGGAAGGACAATACAGGCATGTAAATAATAACTCCGAAGAGGTAAATGTCTTCAGGAAACATTTGTATTTAGATCTGGGGAAAATTACGGATAATAGATATGTTTCACAACGAGGAATAAATACTTCCCATTACAGCAGAAAAAAATATGTAAAAGAACAGCTAGTAAAAGCAGATATTTAGATATCAGATACCTGTATAATTATCATCCTACAGTTACAAAAGAATAAGCCAAGGAACAGCATGTGCTGTTGAGTCTGAGATATATCTTACATTCTGGGAAAAGAAACAGTACTTCTGGAACAGAAAAACAGAATAACTAGGGTAACTTTGAGACTATTGGCCTGACATCAGTCAGGGACAAAGTAATGGAATAATCGACTTGGGACTTCACTGAAAAGAATTAACACCAATCAACATGGAAAATAGATTTCTTCAAACCAGTCTTGCATGTTTTGATAGATAAAATAACAGYATTGATGTAGCATGCTTCTATGGGAATTGTGTGAATCACACTACAATTTCTCTGTGAAACTGAAACCATTTGATAACCAACAGTATCTAAATTAAAGGGATAAAAATGCCAGATAGGCTAAATGGATGTATAAATGCTTATTTACATCTTTGCCCCAATACATTTTATAGTTGTGCTCCACAGAGGTTTGTCTGTGGCCTTACATAACTTAATGTTTTTACCAATGGCTAAGAAAAAAGATGAAAACTGTTATCGATAAATCTAGCAGATAACACTGCAATTGGCAAGAGCAATAAAACTGAAGACAGACCACTAACAGAAGGTGATTCTCTGTGATGGATACTCTGAGCACAAGCTRCACGTTTGTGCTTCTACATGGCCAAATATAAGGCCACATGCTAAGAAATGATATATATAGGCATGATTTACCAAATAGGGGTAATGATTTGACTCTCCCTGGAAGTAAGCAACTCCAGCAGGGAGCTCTAGGCCATAGAGGACACTGGTTGAACATCCAATAAGTCAGAGGGGTCTTGTGAGCCTTAAATTATAAACAAGGGAAGAAGGAAACATGTAAAGTGGTACAAATACTGTTGAAATCCTGTCTCCAGTGCTAGTGCAAGCCGAGACAGGTTGAAATCCTGRTCAATAGAAGGGCAAAGGAATGAGTGTAGAACTGAAAAAAATGTGCTGAGAAAACCTGARTTTCTTCAGCTGGGAGAAGATTATAGGCTGACCTCGGAGAAGAGGGCTGGTTGTCTTCATAACAGACGTACTCCAGTACAGTTAAAGCAATGTGTTTTGAAGCAGGAATTAATTCAAATAAAGCCTGAGAGACCATGTTTTGCAGGAGGTCAGAACAAATCCAAAGACCAGAGCAGTCCCTTCTGGACTTAAAATGTATTCTTTTCACCAACAAAAATGCACTTCAGTTTTTTCCTGATTACAGACGTGAGTTTGAATCAGTCCTGTAAYTCTGGCCCAGGACACAGCCTCACTACCTTTTTGCTGGATGTTGAAAACTAGAAATAGAGGTACTTCAGTCCCACCTGGAGGCCAACTCTAAAGGTCTACAGTGTCTGAAAATGCTTGGTCTCCAGAAAGCCTGGGGTGGTCCCACAGAGAGGACTGGTTTCCTTACTGCATGTAGCATCCTGTGCTGACAAGCTGGTGAGATAGAAATGCAGTGGTGACCCTCAGAAGGCAAATGAGGTCCCTCCATCTGTTCCTGGGGGTTGATTTCTCCCTCATCCTCACTTCATGATCACCTGTTATGTTCTCACTATGCTTAAGTTAACAGCCTTACTCCCACTTYTCTTACACTCTCTCCATACTGAAGTAAGGGCCTAGACCTGTTTCCCCAYCCCCCAGCCTTTCTTGGAAGGAAAATGGATTTCAAATGGTGTGTAACCACCCATTCCAGTGGGGTTCTGGTTTCCACCCGGTGCCTGCACTCCTAGTGATGGCTCCAGATGAAGCTGCTAGGGCGGTTGTTTCGCCTTGCAGTTGAGCTATCCTTTTGGCTTTCCACAGTCGTTGTCCCAAACATCATCTTCCCCTTTTGGAAGGCGGGGAGGAGGGGGTAAGGAAGAACAGAAATATTCGAAAGGCTCCAAGCACAGCTGAAAATCTGATCCAGGTCTAGTTTCAAAATACSTAGCAAATACTGCTTTAAACTCCCTTCTCAGCTCTCTGTACGTGATTTGACGCAGTAGTAAGTTGTGTCTACCTGCGTCTCTGCTGTGGCCTCAGAGCCTCGCAGCACAGGCCTGTTTGGTTCCATTACTGGGATAACTAAGAATAAAACCCCAGGTGAGGGAAGAGGCAGGAAAAGGAGGCAGCCACAAAGTGAAGCCCCGGACGACACTGATAAGAGCTACAAGGAGGGGAACAAAACAGTCAAGGGACAAACTCAACACCTCCAAGCGCTATCCCTCTCTTTCACCTGACTATCTTGATGTAACTCCTTCTGGGAAGGGTTTATCTTTGCTCTGGTGATACAGCATGCTCATTTGTGCCCTAGCCAGCACTGCAATAAACCTGCTCAGCAATAAAAATCAGACTGGGGGGTTTGTAAGATACACAGCACCAGGGATTTTAAACTGCAGAATACCTGCCTCTTGGCTTGGCCATCTTTCCRTTCCCCTGCTCGCCATCTGCACAGAGGATAAGGGCTTCAGGGAAAATAAAAGCCTTGCTCTTGCACTAAAGCAGCAGGTTTTAATGAAGGGAGTGAGGCACATTGCAGCTCCACAGAAAGCGGTGGTGAAATTCTTGTCGACTTCAGTGGGGTCAGGACTTCATCTAATGCTTTCTGTTGAGGTTTTGCATATGATTTTTTGCTGGTTATTCTTGGGACTCAGAACTTTGGGGTGAAATAGCTTGCGTTATAGGTATAGCTGCAGCAAAAAGGAAGCGGAGGAATGAATTTCAGTACAGAGAGTCTGCTGGAGTCTGCTGRAATTCCTCTGAGGGAAGGGAAGGTTTTATCCTGCTCCTGGGCATATGGCAGCATAGCAGAGCCCTTTCTGCTTGCTATATAACATGGCTAATAAAACTCCTGTGCGCCATGCTCTGCAGATGGTTTTGTGGCTGATGAATGAACCAGCATAAGATCCTGTTCCCTYTCCCTGCAGCTTTCCTGGCTCTGCAGTGCTAGAAAGATCAAAGGTCACCTGTGAGTTACTGTATATGTTGATAATATAGCAGCGCAGGGCTGTTAAACTGTGACAGCTTGAATGAGGGATCATCGAAGGGGGGAAAAAGAGAGAGGGCGAGATGAGTGAGATTTCAAATGCTGCGTTGAGAGACACTGCAGAGTCTTTCATCAGAAAGGGGAAGGTATTTTAAAAGCTGCCTCTGCTGAGTGAGACTTCGCAGGGCTGTGGCGACAYAGCAAACTTCTAGGTTGACCTTCTCCAACTTGCCTTCTTCCTGCACCAAAAATGTTCCCAGCCCGTGCCTGGACCCGTACGCAGCATGTTTAAGCTTYCTGATGACTGGTTCACTTTTCTCARTTYCCTTTCACAGTCCCATGTAGAAGCAGCCTGGTGACCCAGGAGGTCCACTGAGGACAGGCTGTAACCCCATGACTCCTAGATGGCCTTGACAAGTAATTTTGTGTCCTGTAGTTCAAACACAAGTCATGCTCCGAGTTAGGCTCATAAATATGTTTGCATAGCTCTACATGGAGATTTAAATGGACTATAGAAAGGGTTTTCATGACAACTTGTTGGGCCAGGACTGTGAGRTGCAGAGATGAAGTAGGAATAGCTGTTTCTAATAGGGGAAAATTCATAAGATGTCTCCATTTTTCAGGTAGAARACAGCTCAGATTTTGGTGACATCAWGGGGAAAGTGAMCGTTACAGTAAAACACCCAAGGTGTCTTTTACATTGTCGGTAGACGAGGTTTGCCAAGGAAGCCCATCACATGCAACCTACTGAGCATGTCTGAGGCACACAAAATATAATCATGCAAGAAATACAAGGAAGATGTCGCATTTTGCAGCTTGATTTGCCTTAGCGTCACATAACATTAAGCACTCTGCCCATCCAAGCCTCAGCAAAGACTTTGATTGCCTTGTGAGAAATGAGAGAAGAGAGGAGCAGGGTGTCTGCAGTAAGCTCAGAGACTGAAAATAAAGTCTGGCTTAAAAATTCAGGGGATTTAAAATAAAGTCTGTCTTTCGTTTTCTAAGAGTTTTAGGGTATGGTCACTTTATATATTCAGGAGGGCTAGAAAAWTTATTTTGAGATAAATAAATAAATGAATGAAAGCTGGAGTTGTCTCATAATTTTTGCCTCTGGCAGTCTAGATGCTAGAAATGAAATTCTGGCTCCAGGAATGCCTGGGAAAAGAGGGTCATAACCATCCTGAAGCCAAGAAAACACCACTCGCTTTGAAGGTCTGAGCTCGTGCCCGATTTCAGTGTTTGTTCAGCTCCTGGCTCTGCAGCTGGTTTCTCAGAGGCATTGATCCGCTAAGCAGGACAAAGGGGTGCCAGCAAGAGTTGAACTTGTCCTGAGACAGGAGAAGAACTTCGTCAGATGCTGAAGGTCCCATTTAAGCAGAGTTACCAGACAGCTGGAGGTTTCAGATATTTTCTTTTACTCTTTTCTAGAACCACTGTCCACCTTGATCATGAGGACTTTAAATCTTTGTCCAGGACTTTCAGACACCTGGTGGACCTAGACCCAGTGGTTGGACTGCCTCAGCCCAGCTGCTGGATGCCTGTCCACACAGCATCACGTCGGTAGATGTCTGCTCAGGAAAGCCYGGGCAGAACCGATTTCCTAAGGCACCTCCGCCTTTCCAGGTGGCAATGCTGTTTCTCCCTGTCTGCCTGTTTTTCCCATTCACAGAGTCTGAAGTCCACAGGACAGAGATTGTTTCCCACAGGGTATTTCACAGCATCAAGCACAGCGGTGACCCAGCTGAGCCAAGCTTCCAGGCAGCTATGCCCTCCTCCTGAATGCTGGCAGAAGTGCTTTGATCATGTTGCAAGTACCTATAGCAAAGGTTAAAATTAGACTTCACTAACTGGCTACCTCAGTTGGGCCTTCGTCCCCTGGAGTAGCTGGAGAAGCTGTCCTCAGGGGTTTCTTTTCTTGTCTTCACATAGCATAGAACTTTTTAAGGATGAATAGAAACCAGATGCTTAGGGAGGATACAAAAAGCAAGGAGAGCAATTCCCCCTTATCCCTCTGACCTTCTTTCTGTCATCCAGAAAGAATAAGACAATTTATAAATAACTAATCCCCAAGGTGCTCCAAGGTGCTGCAAGGCRTCTCAGCCTTACCCTCCTCTGCTCTTTATGAGCAGTGAACTGAGACATGGGTGATGAGTTTGAAACTGTTGCTGACTCAAGCTTCTTCGATRTTGCCTTCCTCTCATGGGGCAGTTTGTTCTTTCATCATCATCAGAAGATGATGGATGGGTTGTCCTTTCCCTTCTTAAATGTTCCTGGACAACCTGAGTAGAGGAGGTGATAGATGGGATCTCCAAGATATCTGTGCAGAAGTAAGTCTGATGTAGATGTGAACACTGAAAACTCAAAATCAGCAAATTCAAGGGCTCCCTTGTAAGAAAAGATGAATGAAAATATGAGCAGAGTGTAAACAATACAGTCTCRACTTCCTGAGTCTGCAAGTAGCCTGAGGCAATGGGTTCAGGAGGTGCCAGCTCACATGTGGATTTGGACTCCATGGCTGCTCTACAGGACTTAGATCTCCCCATAGGATGTCTGTGTGGGGCAGGAAGTGACAAGAATTCAACACAGAAAAGCTAGGTAAAAGGAGAACACATATTTAGGTTTTGGTCTGCTACCAAGGGACTGTTTCTCCTTGTAGAGCAGTGTTAAAGTCTCTTAACATGTGACATAAGAGCGAGGGAGGGGAAGAAAACACCTTTTTCAGAAAATTTGGGGATTTTTGAATGAAAAAAAAAATAAATTAGCATTCGAGCTGGACATTGGAGCCAAGCAGGGAACTCTGAACAGCCAGAGAGCAGCGGCAGCTTCTCCTTCAGCACTCTGCAGGCTCCATGTCTCTACCGCTGACTCCCATGCTGCCTTCTCCAACCTGCTGCCTCCCCCACTCTCTCCTCCACCGTGGACTCCGATAAATAGCAAACAGCTGCTGGGGCTCATTCGTTGCTGGTTTATAATGCTAAGAAATGTCCAAATGGAGCTGAAAGGGGAAAAAAAAATCCTCTAATAACAGCATACCTTCCCTAAACCGCTTCCAGCATAACCATTCCACACAAATCATCCCATAAACACTCTTGAGGCTCCCAGTAAACCATGCACGGCCTCCACTGATGCTATTAGAGGACTCYTTAGGGGTAAATTGAGAGCAGACAGCTACCACCAGTGCCAGAGTCCCCCTTCCTTTCTTCGCTCTCCTTTTCTCCTGCTCCTCAGGGATTCCCCCAGTCTTCGTTAGCGCAGTGTGGTCTGCAATGCTGGGACCCTCTTTTTGGTGGTCCGCTATCCAGCTCTCCTCGTGAAATAACACTGTGGTTGTGGGGAGACAGGGTGGGAAGGAAGGCAGGCAGCAAGCACCATTTCCAACAGCTGCTGTTACAAACAGTGGCCAGAAGCCTGGGCCTGGCCCAAATTAGCCCAAAGGTAGCTGCGCACAGGCATGATGGAAATCTCATTCATCAGAGCTGCTGCCATGATAAAAGGAGCTGTTCTGTGAGCTCCAGGACATATGCAGCCATTGGAAGCTGCTGCTGACTTATTGCATGTCTAAGGTATCTCCAGCTCTGGCTGAAAGTCACTGCAGTATCAAAAAACGGCTTTTTTAATGTGGATACTCTGGTGTTTAATAACATGCTTGAGCTCAGGTCTTTCCTTTGCTGCAGGAACTCGTTAATTCTCTTCCTCTTACCAATTTTCATAGAACTTGGGTGAACTTCATCCCTCTGCACCTTCTCTTGCTCTGTTGGAGCTAGTTGAAATGGCTCTGCCTTCTGACACTGTGAGGGGGGACACAAGCACACCCACACACGACATGATCAGATCAACCTCATTTCCTTCAAAATCAGGCTAAAAACAAATGCTGAGCGTGCTTCGGGGCTTCACCTTCTTCCTCCTGCTGTAGATTTTTGAAAATAGKGAAAACAGTGAAAGTTCATCTTCAATCTATCTGTTTAAAATTGCCTATGGGTAAGCAAAGCCTCAAGCTGAATTATTGTTATTACTATTTTGACTTTCATCAAATGAAATAAAATTATAAGATAAGCAGGTTTTACCCCAGCATTTCCTAAGTTTTGACTTTGCAACAGTTAGGTTCCTTGAACGTGGTGTTATTCATAGCTAATACCGATGAGATTAGGAATGGCATTACTGGGACAGATAGAAGGGGCCACCTGCCCCAGTAACTCACTTCTGACATTGTCCCATGCTGAGAAAAAGGGTATTGGAAACCAGGGGTCCTTCCCCAAKTCGCTCCCTGCCAACACCAGCTTACAGACCTTCCTATCTTGATGTTGCGTTCAGACTACCGTGTTCAATACCTGTCTATGGACCTGCTCTCCGTACATTCTTCTTTGCCCTTCCATGGGCACAGTGAAAGCCTGAGCTTTTTTGGAAACAAATACACCACCAAACCCAAAAGTGATTGGTTCAAGACATAGCAAATTTGTGAGGTTAGACAGCTGGGGCTGAGATTACAAATTATCTGAGGCGAGCTTGCAAGGTTTCACTTCTCACTCTGCTTTCAGGTTTCAAATATATTTTCCTTCAACCTCCAACATACATGCACTCTCAGAGTTTTATTGGGAAAGGCTTGGAGTAAATCTCTTTATTATTAAATAGAGAATGGAATTCAAGGCTTTGAATGGGAGAGATTTATTTCAGTTTCTGTGCAATTCCCATCCATCTCTGGAATGTCCATGCGGTTGCAGTGCGAGGAAGAGCAGCTTCATCTCCTATTTCTTCCTGACAAATGGCAAATTGCTCCAAGGGCTGAGAAGGTGGAAGAGATGATAAAAGTCTAGTTTAAAATAGGAGAGGAACTATGTGATAAACTATTATTATTAATAATACCATCTCACAATTCTAAGGCCCCTTCAGTCCTACAGAGCTCTAGCAACTTAAACTGATATACACAGAGAAATCTCCTCATCCGTCAGTGAAATACAGCCACTTTTAGCACAGCTTATCAGTTTTGATGAGAACATATGGAAAGAGGCTGATGATCCAGGCAGGGTAAATCTCTCCCCTGGCTCCCTACTCACTCCAAGGCTGCATTGGGATCCAGCCCRTTGGATCCATGTGCTCCAAAGTTTTCCCTGGGGCTCCCTGCAGTCCTGGCTCTTTCCTTGTTCTCTCTGCCACATCTCAAAGGTGGTTTAACCTCACCTGAAAAGGACTGTTGGGCAGCTGTACGGAGGACCACAAGGGAGAGGGCTGCCCTTCTGTACTGCCCAGGAGATGGAACATACAAACAAATTGGAGCTCCAGACTTGCACCCTGTCCAGAGCTTCAGAGCCCTCTAAGGGTCCTGCAAGGTATGAAATACACCCTTTGCAAGGTTTTCATAAGATCAACCTGGAATTCATGAGCCATACGGCTTTCTCTAAATCTTCATAGTGACCTAGCCACCTGAGAGTGATCACAGCCTCCTTGTGCCTGTGACTCTCTGCAGAAAGAGGATACAGCACTGTCCTACCTTGCAAGGAGGGGGCAGGACATTAAAGATGATGAGATCMGTAGTGGAGGTCTTCAGACAGACAAAGGTCTAAAACACCATCCCTACCCAGCATGGTGATCATGTCAAGAACCTGGCACCARCTGGGGCCAGTACAAGCATTTTCAGGGCAAGAGGCAAGAAAATGTAAAATTCTCTGTCCACAATTTCTTTCTAAACCTCAGTTATTTCTGGTTTCTAACATTCAAATATTAGTAAGAGAAAATAAATCTTATTTTAGCCACATGTCTGGGAATCAACTGTAACTATTAACTGCTTCCAGAAAAAGATGGGTCAGATTGCAAAGCCAGCCCTCAGAAATTAGGAAATACCATCTTTGTCCATTTTCTCTCTTCAGAAAGACCAACAGTAGGAGGTTTCGGACACCAAGGGAGCGTTTGCTCAACRTACCACTGTGGTTCCTTCTGGGAAACCTCATAACTCACTCTTATCCCTCACGCATCGCAGGCACCCACTACCTTGTTGAAATATGCTAGGATCTAGTCTTGGTTTTCTGGGAGGAGCAATTCTGCTGGAAGYTCTGGTTCTGCCATAGATTTCATGCCTGAGCTTCAACAAGACATTTAGTTCATGTGTTCTCAGGAAATAATAATGTCACTTGGTCTATTCAGTCCCACAGAAACKATATTTGCTTGCACAGCAGTCAGTGCAAATGGGATTGTGCTTGCTCTTCCTAGGGTCTAATGTAATACAAATAATATAAAGAATTTCTTCTTTTCTGATGTTTAAAAAAGGACRAGCACTACAGTAATGCATTTTTAAGAACCAAGCAGTGGGGGTTGCTGTTTTGCCTCTTCAAAACCCTGACAGCCCATGCTGGACATGAAATCCCAGCACATAAATGAACACCCTTGACTGAACTCCAAGGCCTATTGGGTCTGCTTTACATTCGTCATAAACAGATATTCTGAGCAAATGCAGTAAGAAGATATGCTCTCAGGACATTAAACTCRCTCAGTTTTATCATCCACATATGACTGTTCCCCCATTGGAAAAGCCCTTTGAACATCTTTGATCCACATCTACAAACTAAGCCCTCAATCTGCATGAATCCAGTCTCCATAACTGTGAATTTTCACCAGTCTGTGGTGAGATATAGAGTCACTTGTGAACAACTCTATTTTCAGAGAGTCTAAATAAAAGTCAGAGACTTGATCTGCAAGCCCTCCATCAGCCCAAAGGGTTTATACATATGGAGTAACAGTTTGGCCAAATCTCAGTGCTAGCCGTAAATCATCAAGATATTAAAGGTCCATGTGAGTGTTTAGATCTTGAATCAAGTTAGATGGTGTTTTAAAACATGGAGCCTTTGATACCATTAAGGCTTCATAGCCCAGCTGACCAAACAGGAGATGGTGAATATGTCCAATGGATCTCATCATTGTCCAGCAGAGAAGCTATCTGGCAGTTCAACCGGTTATTCAACAACGGGGCAGGCTGCCCTCTCAGAATGTCTGCAGAAGATACCAGACTGGGGAGCCAGGCGATACGTTGGAGAACAGCGATGCTATTCAGAGGGACTTTGACAAGCTGAACAAATGGATAAACAGGAACCTCACCAAGTTTATCACAGAGAAGTGTAAATCCAGCTTTTGGAGTGCAATAACCCCATGCAGCATTCTACGTTGGGGCCAACTGGATAGAGAGGATCCAGAAATGGACCAGGGGTTCTGAYGGACTGCAGACTGCACACGACCTGATGGTGTGCCCTTTCAGCAAGGGGACAACCACATCCTGGATTGCATCAGCAGGAGGGCAGCCAGCAGGTTGAAGGAAGTAATTCTTCACCTCTCCTCAGAGCCTGAGATCACACTGGGGCACTGGGTCCAGTTTTAACTCCCCAAAGTACCCTGGATTCCCCAGAGTATCATGCAGAGAGTGACAGATGGGATCAAGCCTGGCAGGGCCACCAAACGGGTCAGGGCTGGAGATCAGGATGTATGAGGAGAGGCTGAGAGATGGGGTCATGCTACTAGGCAGCTCGTTGGTCTAGGAATATGATTTTTGGTTTGGGTCCGAGAGGTCCTGAGTTCAAATCCCGGATGAGCCCTTTGTGCCCTTGCAGCCAAGAAAGCCAATGGTCTCCTGGGGTGCATTAGGAAGAGTGTTGCCAGGAGGTGGAGGGAGGTGATCCTGCCCCTCTACTCAGCCCTGGGGAGGCCTAATCTCGAGTCCTGTGTCCAGTTCTGGGCTCCCCAGTCCAAGAGAGACATGGAGCTGCTGGAGAGAGTCTAGCGTAGGGCTACAAAGATGATCAGAGGGCTGGGGCACCTGCCCTACGAGGAACAGCTGCGAGAGCTGGGCCTGTTCAGCATGGGGAAGAGAAGAGTGAGGGGGGATCTGATCAATGTGTACAAGTACCTGAAGGGAGGGTGTCAAGGGGACGGGGACAAACTCTTTTCAGTTGTCCCATGTGACAGGACAAGAGGCAATGGGCAGAGATTGAAGCACAGGAAGTTCTGCCTGAAGGTGAGGGGGAATTTCTTCCCTGTGAGAGTGACGGAGCCCTGGACCAGGTTGCCCAGAGAGGTGGTGGAGTCTCCTTTTGTGGAGATCTTCAAGACCTGCCTGGATGCAACCCTGTCTAACATGCTCTAGGTGACCGTGCTGAGCAGGGAGGTTGGACTAGATGGTCTCCAGAGGTCCCTTCCAACCTTACTGATTCTATGACTCTTTGATTCTATGAAGGGAAATTCTGACTCAACAGAAGGGGGAAAAAGGCAGTCAAGTCAGGGGCCCATAGAGGTTGTGGAATCTCCATCCTCAGAGACAAGCAGAGCTCACCTGGAGACAACCCCAAGCAGCCTGATCTGTTTAGAACTCCTTTCCAGAGAGGCTGGACCAGAGAACTTCCCAGTGATTCTCTCCAGCATCAATTATTCTGTGATTTTCAGAATCTGAATTTTCTTCTTCCCACTGTGCACCAGAACCCAGCCACAAACCTTTTTTCTAGGCAAAGTTGGAAGCTCATAGAACCAGAGCTCATTTCTGAACCCAGTACTCCTAACTTTCAAGAAGTTGTCCTCCATCTTGCAGAATCAGGAAAAATGGCTGTTGCATTAAAAGTGCAAACCAAACCTTTCAGATGTTCCATGTATGTAGCAACTTTGTATTTTCATTCACCAGTGCAGCAAGTTTCAAAGGTCTAAAGACACATAGGCACTGTACAGAGCTGTKGTCCAAAGTTGACCATTTGACCTTTGAGAAAGGTTGACCTTTCTCAAAGACTGAGAGACCCTGGGTGTGGTGCTGCAGCAATGTTCCTTCACTTGTGTTTCTTAAAGGTAGAGCTGCTGATTGACTGTGTTTGGGGGATGGGCGGGGGGGTGCTAGAATAGTTCTTGAATTTAATGAGTGCATCACACATTTATGAGCAATAAAAGAATGAATATATTGAAAAAGAAGTGGCAAAAGAAGCTTGAGTCTCATGAACTCATCAAGCAGAACAGAACTGATATCTTGCCTAAATAGCACTAAACAGGACATCTATTTAATGGATATGTAAGCTGCTTTTCATTGGTTATAGAGCAGTATGACAGGACAGGCAGTGATACATCTGGGTTAGACCTCAAGAGGTCAAGTTCATCCTATGCTTAACGGTGTAAGTACCCATCAGTCCCAGGACAGCAGAAACATTAGCTGTCTATCAACACAACTGGCATTTTGCAGCAGATCCACACCTCATTTAGGTGCAGGGAGACAGAGGCAACATCGTCCAACTCAGAATGGTAGCTACTGGGTTCTGTAAATCTCTGTGGCATCTGTGCTAAGGACAAGGCAAGCAGAGTTACTAGTTTGGCTTTATCCTATGCTTTTTTAACATGCATGAAAAATTATGAAATGTTATCTTGGCTGAGAAGCATGCAATATATTCCTGCACTAAGAAAAAGAATTGAAATACACAGAGATAATAACTTTTTTTCACATGAAGGAAACCAAAAACKCCGGAAATGATATACAGCCTTTTAACTGAAGCCTTTTCCTTGYGAAAGTGTAGATTTTGGAATGCTTTCTCCCTATGAACATTGTTTTTCCTCTAGTGCTCTAATCCTCACTCTCTCCTCCGCCYCCAGTATCACTTCTTTTGTCTTGACTCATCTGTAGTTGTAACTGTCTAGATGAGCAATGGGATTCCACCACGCGCAGCAGCAACGGTCCAGCCAACACACAACTCCCGCGGCTTACACTGGGGGCCTGAGACACTGCAGTTAGCTCCCAGTATGCTCCAACTTACTCAAGCTCCAGCATGTCTAGCAAGCACGTTTTTATTAACTTTCGTCCATCCGGTTGCCAATGCCGGGCCTGATCCAAGCCCCCTCAAGTCAACAGGAGTCTCTCTCTGTCAAAATCTCTTTTGATCCTCCAGCCTTGCTTACAGAATTTTCATTCTCTTGAAAAACTTCCTGACATTTATTATTTTAATTTAATGCATTGTAAAAATGAATTATGAATTCTAATGTATTTTGGAGAAACTCTACAAAACATATGAAATCACCAACTGAGATATAAATCACATGTTCTTTGTTGATGCTTTTAAAATAAGATTTTATCTGTGTGCTTATTAGCTCTTTTCAGGCCAAACTGTACTTTTGTAGTACTTCCTGATGTGAGTAATTGTAGAGAAGTCAGTTCAGCTCTTTCTGGGAGTAGGAGCTTGCCAGGGTAAACTAATTGGGTCTTAATTAGTCAAGCATTCTTCATTTTTGTTGTTTTTCTTGTTTCGTTTTTTAAATCCAAAGATAGATTGTGCAAACTTTAAACACATGAGTAAAACTTGTCCTTCCAAACCCTGTCCTTGTCTTCAAGACTTGCTCTGCAAAGTGGGGTGTAGAGCCATGAGGGATGCTTACATCTGGCTTTCCACCAAACTGGACAATGTTATGATCATAGGTTAGTTGTTCTCCCCCCTTTTTCTGGTTTTTCTTACTCCCTTCTCCCCTATCTCCTCCATTAGCTCCAATTCTTATCTACCTCAATTTGGACTTTTCATCTTCTTTCCAGACCAGGACTGTCTCATGTAGCAACATTTCTCCCCTACATCTCTTGATGGGTTTYGGGCGCTTGAAGCTGCAACCTTTCTAAAACACAGCATTTACAGAGAGAGGCTGAAATAAGGATACAGATGGGGAGAAAAAAAAAGTGGGGGGAACCTTTGAAATCAATATGGAGTTCATGCATAAATTTATTCTCATCTAATGATCTGTCATTCCTGCTCCTMTGTACATGAAGATGGACTGCATTTCTTCAAGTACCTGAACAGAGAAGGATGAGCTGAGGGCATTTTGTCTTCCAAAGCAAAAGCCTAACTGTGCTCACAGCTTGCTCAGTTTGTCTCTGCTTCTCTTTAACATCTTCATCATTCTTTGCTTTCCCAGTTCTTTTCCCAAAAGTGCTTAGAAACTGCTCCCCCATCTCATTGGAGGACTCTGTCTGACGCCTTTTAGAAGCACACGGCTAAATGTGTGCGAGTTTCCCCACTTACCTTCACAGGAAAGGCTTTGCTGCCCAGTGGGACCCTCAGAGAGAAACATCTCTGGTGCTGTATCAGAGGTCTTCAATGCCCTGCTAGTCCACAAACTGCAATTCAGAGCAAGTGACAGAGGTCAGGAACTGTCGAACAGTGTCTTCCAGACAACCTCGACCTCTGTGCCTTTTCCTTTCCCCCAGCTAYGAGTGACAGGAGAAGACTCTGAGCAGCATCTGAGCAATGAGTTAAGACTACTCAATAGCGAAGAGGTTTGATGCTGGCAGTGCAATTAATAAGGAGACCCCAGCATCTGTTACAGAGAGAAAGGCTCTAGGTCATTCTTGGTAATTTTCAGGAGAACTGCAAAGGAGATTTATTTGACTCAAGGAATTCAAAACAGTTACGCTTATTTATTTTCTGGAGTCAGCTTTGCTTCTATGCTTTCTCTGTGGTAACGGCTCTGACAYTGCATCTAGGCTTCTGACATAAGGAAAAGTTAGTGTTTTCTCCTAAATTTACAGACTTACTCAGAAAGGGTAATTTCAGGCCTCCCTAATGGGATACGAGAAATGACAAGGCTGATATCCAGTTTCTTAGTACCTGCATGTATGTATGAACACACAACGCAAACTTCTGTATGTCTAAAGATCATCCATTASCTAATGTCTCTTTTGCTTCTTCACACATCTACACATCATGTTGCATTCATATTGTTAGCACTTTGGTTATATTAATTAAACAAACAGATTCATACAGGTGTACCTATACATCCCAGCAGCTGACTCAATTTATATATCTCATAGTATGAGCATAGAGCCCCTGAGATCCAGCTTCTTTGCTAAAAATAATGATACCTTTGCGGCTACCCTCAAAGGTATAAAGATAACGCTCCTTATTTACCACTCAATTAAGCCTTTTTGGAGTGCTGAGGATTGACTGGTTAATGTTTGGAAGTGTCTCATATAAATGCTAAACGTTCTGGTTTATAAATACTCACATGCTTTGTATAGTTGCTTCAATATTAAACTTTAACAGAAACACTGTTTCTGTGTAATATAAGATAATTGCTATTATTTCCTCTTGGGGTGATGTTTTACTACCTTGGAGACAGGCAGCATTTGCATTAGATATAGATCATAAAGATACACTCGCAGTAATTTATATTGTTTACAGTTACGGTTCAGGCACTTCCTCCAGCTTTGTTTTGCAAAGGATCCTGCGACTTTCCAAGCGAGGTGCTTGATGAATTGTAGCTCCACAGAGCTGACATTAATGGAAATGATGTCACTGCTTACCAGGCTCAATGGACCAGAAAGTCCTCCCGGGATTCACTCTGATAACGTCCAACTGCGCTTTATTCCCGCTGTCTCCTCTTACGCACCAAGCCAGGCTGGGGGAGACCGGGAGCTCGGAAGAAATGAAAACCTTCAATCTAACTCCTCATGCATTTCCTCTCGCTTGACAGCTCCCCATTTTACACTGATAAGGGACGACGGCTGGCTATCCCTCCATAGCCGTAAAACAACGCACAACAACTGTTTCAAATTTAAGAATTAGCAGCGGGCGGATGAGAAGAGTGGGGAAGTGTYGCAGGGGCTGCAGGGTAAGTTCAACCTACCTATAAATACTCTAAAATGACACACTGCTCTGTTTTCTGCTCTAGTCCTGGGGGACTTTATCCATGTTGTGGAGCAAGCTTGCAGTTTGCCACAGCTGAGCTATGTTAATCTCCTCTCCTCTGCAGGTGTCTGGGGCTGAGTTAGTGTCTGTCTCTTGGAAATGAGTAGAAGATGTGCTGTGTTTCTGATCCAAGCCTAGCTGGGGGTGAGGGAGTTTGTGGGGCATGTGGAGGAGGGTATAAGACAGAGACTCACCTTGGCTTTGCATTTAAGAGATCAGTTTCTCCTTGCTCTGCTCTCCTCTTGCACTGCAGTTCCCCGATGCTGGGAGAGCCCTAAGGCACCATGAGCTGGGGGAAGCAGGTTTATGATGCTGGGTGCACGTATGAGTTTTTAATGAGAAATGAGCTGTTGTGGTTTAAGGCARGTGAGATGAGGGGAGCTGCTTGAGGGATAAATGCAACCCATGTGTGAGAGGAGAGGACAGCATAGGRTAAGACCTGTGCTTAGGCCATGACCAAAGCCTTTCAGTGTAAGAGAAAGCAAGGCTAATGAGAGACATAACAATCACGTGTGCCTGGAGGGTGAACCTGAGGCTTACACAACCTGCTTGTCACTGACCTGCAAAGGTTGAGATTGGCAGAGCAGGCTTTTAATTTCCTTTCTAGGTCTTGCTAAACTGAGAGGTGTTGCAAACTAAGGGGAAAAAATGGACATTATTATAGAGGTTGGTAAAGTAAGCAGGGAAACATCAGAAGAAGCTGCAGCCTGGGCAAAGACAACAGCAAAGAGCAGATGCTCCAACTTGCAAGTCTCATGCGGGGAGACAGGAGTCTCTGGTCTAAGGAGAATGAAGGGACAGGATTCAGCTTTTGACAAGAGGGTAATGCCTTTAACGATGTTAGTTGGTGGGAAAGCCAGCAAATAATACTCTAGACATAACTTGATGATARCTAAGAGAAACTTTTTTTCTCGGTGCATTGATTCCCATTGGTTTCTTGCTTGCGCTACTGTGGTAGCAATGGTAACTCACAGGGATAACTGCTCATAAAGCAGCTACAGTGTAGGGTTCCCCACCTGTCAACGGCAGTGAAGCTGGCAGCTGTGATGTGTTATCTGTCCRTGCTTGTCTCCATTTCCCTGCTGGAGGCTCCTTCTCCTGCAGCAGGCTGGCAGGAACAGACGCATGTCTGCTTCTTCGCTACTGCAAACTGCAGCCAGCTCTGCTCATGGAAACATCCACGAATATGCATTCACATTAACATATTGAGCCATAAACCATGAAACCCTCAGGGCAGACACATACTTTTCCACCACACCACATGCAGGGAGCAATAACTGTGAGTAGCAAGRTAGGGCAGAGAGTGGAGGAAGGTGGTGCACCTTGCATCTCTCTGAGTGCCACAGTCTTGCCATCTAAAGGTTGTAGTGTAGACACAGATTCTGGAAGTGAAGGGTCTTGGTGAACCTGTGTTCTGTAGGTCTAAGTACCCAGATCCAACACTGAGCATCCGTGGCACAGAAAAGCAATTAACCTTTCTTTTTGGAGGGCATGGAAAYACTCAGCCTCCTCACACAGCAGGCATGTGCTGAATATCACATCCAAACCATATGAGTGGGATATAATYGGGGGACATCTCACTAAAAATGGAATGAAGGATCTCCACATACCATCCTGAGACAACCAGAGTAATCTACTTCCTGGCAAAGAGTAGCCAGGGAACACAACCACAGCAGAAGCAAACACGTCCCCATAACCATTAACAAATTTGCCCTTTGGAAAGCATAACTGGTATRTGCATTTAAAAGTGTTACAAGCTTTCTATAGAGTCATGCCTTGGAGGGATGATTTACATGCTCACAGATGGCATATTTATCAGCTATACAAGCAGTCTTTTCCTTCTGGCTAACTTTTTCAACAAATTTCCATTTATAGCCTCTGCAGACTTCCAGTTATGAAATCTGCTGTTTCAGGACTTCTGCAGGCATGAGRTTTTTCCTTCCAGCAGAGATGGAACAGGAGCTAAACTTCTGTGATATTAGAGCAACTACTGATTTATACAATCCTTTCACACTCTCTCCAAGCTGAGCAGCTAAAGGGGCTGAGAATAAAACACAAAAGCCAAGCCATCTCAGACCTGGGTTTTATGACTTTCCAGCATAGAAGCTAAAGAGGAGAGATGTGAGCTTCAGCTTTCCCTCAACCTGCAAATAGCTTAGGGCAAGGAGCAAGAGGTTTGTGGGGTCAAATATGTAAGATGCACATCTGATTCTATGTATAGAAGAAAGTTTTGGCCCTGTCAAAAATGATGGCAAAATTCCCACTGATATTTGAAGGGCTAGGATTTATCCTTTTGGCTGGCCAAGTTTGCCAGCTCCTCCTAGARTAGCTCAGGGCAATATCAGGCATAAGCATGTAGCATGAGGTGGACAAGCTTGGCAAGGTTTAATTGCCTACAAAGGACTTTTCTCAAAAGGCTGAGCTGCATCTGCCACATACTGGAGATGTGGCCTGTAGTTTTACCACATAGGGAGGTCGCAGGAGTCCATGCTTTCATGGTGAGACCATCATAGTGAGACCAGGCTTGGGCTGGTGCAGTTCACCTCCTCCATGCCATCTCAGCTAGGCTCACTGGAGAGCGCAACCACACAGACTTGTCTGATCATCTCACAGTTTCTCCATAACTTCTCTCCCWGGGCAGAGGGAAAAACAACCCACTAGAGGCTTTACTGCCACATGGACTGCACATTTGACAGTGCTCTGGGAGCAAACAGGCTGTCCCTCTTCCCCCCAACCCCCACCCTGGAGCATTTGCACTGACTGCAGATCTGTGAGGTCCATAGGTCCACTTTTTCCTTCCACTCCTTCCCCTCCCATGAATGACCCTACTGAGACTCACAAACCTGCTCATCTTGGCAGGGGTATATAGATCCTTTCTACTAGACCACAGGTAAAGCAAGTTGCTAAAACTGTATTGAGCTGTATTTCTACTGCATTATGTGACTAGAGTGAGCAAGACTGTGTGATGTAGTCTCCTAATGCTCCAGTAATTTCTCTGGAAGGAAAAAAGGATGTCCTAGGGGCAAAGCAGGGTTCTGACAATACATAGTGTCTGAGTTGACACTTCTGAGCTGCCCCTTCAGCCCCTATTGCCCAGCTCTGCAGCTCCTCATTGCCCAGGACTCAGCCCAGTTCTGTTTTTCCATCTGAGGTAATACTCCGGTCTGCACAAACCTCTTGACACATTTTAGGAAGGCCTGGGGCTTCCTTTCTTTGACATCCCAGCCCAAAGCCTATCAGCAAGAGTTGCTCTGTTGACTCAGGGTCACCTCTGGAAGCTGTGGCTCAGCTYCCCCAACCTTTACTCCCCTTTCTCTCTGTCTCGCTGCACCTTGACATCCTCCCCCYCTTCCTCTCCTTCACAAGGGGAAGCACGCAAGCAGTTCTATCCCTGTTGCAGGGTTAAAACTCCAGTTAAAAAAGTTTCAGGGAGCAGACTGGTGGATGACAGAGAAAACGTCTCTCTCCTTTGATGTTTTAARGACAGAGAGGCATCTTCCAGGAATGGCTAATGGAGAGCTGATCCTACCATGGGCCAGAGGAATGGAGCAGGTGTCCTTTCAGCRTAATTTACTATTTTTCTCTGATCTGATTCTCTCTCTCAAAAGAGGATGCTTTTCTTCCTGTATCCATTTGACTTGGCAAAGCTCTTGCTCACTGAGTCTCCGTTCTCCAGAGGAGGGCTATTCCTGCAGTGCTGTGGTGGCCTTGCTCTCTTTCCAAATCCCTCTCAGATGTCCCCTTCCTGGCAAATGTATATTTTTTCCTAGAAACCACATGAAGAGAGGGAGGGAGAAAGGGGGTAAGAAGGGTTTGATGGAGCAGAGGGGAATTCCACAAGRGATTTGGGGAGCAGGTAGCCAGGAAGGAAGAGAATCAGCCCTCACTATCACTCTTGTGACCTCAAGTCTCTGCCTTATCTTCATTAGCGCTGCATAACGTGTACTGAGGGATGCAAACATGCATTTGTCCGAATCGTCTCCYTTTCATTCACAGTAAACATTCAGCTCAAACTCTCAGCAGAAAGCTTAAAAACTGCAGATACTTTGTTCTGTCAAAATTTCATGGAGCTTTTTGTCCAAACTAGCTGGCAGTCTGTGAACGGGATAGTTTTGGAAGAGCCAGAGTCATCAAGTATTTGAGATGGGGGTGGAGAAGGGGGGCTTTCATGAACTATGACTGCTCCTTGCGGGCTAATCTTAGGGATGTCTTAGATCTTTGGACCATTTAGTGCGGGGAAAGCCATGACCCACTGACGCTCTTGTTTCTGTCCTGATGCACTTTGCATATTTGTTTTTGTCTCACTTGGGTGTAATCCAGGCACACATCCTTGAAATGAAACAAACCCACACTGTCTGAACGTCCCTTTGCTCTTGGACGGGAGCTGGGAGCCTGCTTTGCTAGTGTGTCATTTCAGAAAAACGTCCAAAGATTTTTAAACTTCTTCAGAGCTCAGAGTGGGTATTAAAAAAGGCTGGAGTGAGTGGAATCCATTTGAAGATGCCAGCTTTGCTCCCCTCAGCAAACAAGCYGCCCTTGCCCGTGAAGTGAGCCCGTGTTACAATCCCTGCTGAGCTGGGTGGGCCAGGCTTTCCGTGCCTGTCTGCATGCTGAAGTGGATCTTTCATCTGGCTCCTAAGAAAGCACATAGGACACAGGAGAAAAGTGAAGTGTCACCTAGTCTGAAGGGATTCACTTTCAGATTATAGAGGGCACCCAGCAGCAAAGAGACTGTRAAGCCTGCTGGTAATTATTCCTCTCCTCTTTTTGTGGCAGGGGGCTTTTACACTGTAAATACACACCCACTGTGCCAAGCGTTGTGACTGTGGCTTCCCACTGCTGGAGTATTTCAGACTCCCATCCGTGTCACATGAATGCTGCAGCTGGCACCAACTGGACCTCCTCAGAAGCAGCAGGTATAGTAGGTCCTGTGCACCGAGCACCCTCCCCAGCCCCGGGGCAGGGRAGGGGAGGTTCAAGCAGGAGATCAACACTGGACTCCTTGCTATTGCTTGTTTGCAGTGTGCTAAACCACCTTCTTTTCCAGAAAGCTCACCATGCTGAGCATGGATGGTCAAGGGGACAGAACGATGCCAAAGCGGGGACAGAACGAGTCTGTTCATGCATGAGGTAGCTCCACTCGCTCTGCGAGTGGTCTGGCTTTACAGTTTGGCTGGGGGAGGTCATCACTGTGAAAGGCAGCATGGAGGCAAATGTGCCACAGAAACACACAGACTGGGCACGGTGGATTTCAGAGAAGATGGGCAGCAGCCCAGAGCCTGTGAAAGGAGCTGCTGCTGTGTCTCCAGCTGGGAAGCCTGAAGCACCCACAGAAAGGTGGCTGTCCTAGCTCTGTGGGGAAAGGGCACCTGGAAAGTTGGCACTTGTGCTCCAGGAATGGAAATGACAGATCTTCTTCCCAACAGCTCCGCAGTGGCTAAAGCACAGGCTTTCCCAGGAAAGGCATTCACTTTTAATTAAAGGAAGGCAATGGGAGAGCTACCAGAAGTTTAATCTGAGGCCCTATAGAAAGAGGTTAGAGAATGTGTTCGAAAGCTGCCCAGGGGATTCTCCCACCTATAGCAGCCTCACAGTCATGTTTTATAGGGCATTACTCACAGTGGGGAAGCACGTCATTTCCAAGAAAATCATTCTTCTCTCCCTGCTGCCAACATACCTCGTTTCAAGTCCCAGTCCTTTGGAATATGCTTAGAAAAATCTGAAATCTTGTCTTCCTAGTGCAGCACCTAGGTTTTTGCCAGGTTTCCTTCCAGCAGAAGGCACTAAAAGCCTCTGCAAAGAATCTTGTTTTCTCTTATTTGCAGCACTGGAGCAACTGCTAACCCATCAGCATTTCTGCCTGCCCTTCAGAGGTAGAGGCAGCAGCTCTCAGGAGCTGACAACAGCCCTCTCACCTCAGCCACTGTTGGAAATATGGAAATATGGAGCAGATGGGAGGAGAGAAAGACCTGAAATGCCACTATTTGGTTCTCCCATGGCCTCTCCCCTGCTCAAAGAGGTCACAAGCCAGATGGTGCTGGCAGGCAGATAGGGCCAATCTGCTGTGTAGAAGAAAGGTCTCCAAGGTTGTGCAGGCAACATGAGATGAGTGCTGTGGGAGGGGAGGAGAGAGAGAAAGTCTCATAAGAGCAAACTTGTGCTAACTGGACTTCAAGGACCYTTTTTTTTATCTGTCCTCCACCATTAAATGCATACCTGATTACATATGCACACATAGTATTTCTCTGACCCTCTTCTCACAATTCATCCTCTGTGAGGCAGCCACAAAGAAGCAGAGAGGGAAGAGGGATTTCAGCTTCAGGAAGATGAACAGAGMAGTACCCTGGATGCAACCTGCCTAACATGCTCTAGGTGACCCTASTGAGCGGGAAGGTTGGACTAGATGATCTCCAGAGGTCCCTTCCAACCTTACTGATTCTGTGATTCTATGAAGTAGAGACCCTGAGAACTGGTTCCCTTGGCAGGACCATGGAGCTCTGTTGCAAGTCCATTTCTGGCCCATGTCTGGCAAAATACCCCAAAACGCTGTCTGCTGGTAGTCACATATCTCCAGCGCTACAGTTCTGTGTCAAGCTACTGGAGTAGCATGTTGACTACAGAGGGAGCTGGAGGACACCACCTTACGTCTTCAAATGCTGGGTGAGACCATGTTAGGTCTTTGAAAGTCACCTGCTGATGAACCTGTATATGTGAGAGTGACAGAGCACTGGAACAGAGAGGTTGTGGAGTCTCCTTCTCTGGAGATCTTCAAGGCCTGCCTGGAGGCAACCCTGCCTAACATGCTCTAGGTGACCCTGCTGAGCRGGGAGGTTGGACTAGATGATCTCCAGAGGTCCCTTCCAACCTTACTGATTCTATGATTCTATGATAGTAGTCAAAATGGGCTATTTTTCTCTCCTTTCTTCCTCTCCCAAGTGGGGTTTTGGTCAGACAAACATCTACAAAGCCTAGAGGAGTGGCTTAGGCAGCAATTCTGCACCCCCTTGGCAAAAGCTGCTATAAACAGTGGGGTAGCAGCAGAACAGAATAATGTCCTCTTAAAAAAACCACTCAAGTGAAAACCAACATTACCCATTATCCAAGGTGATTAAGAGAAATTGTGCTATAAATGCTTATCCTTGTATATTGGTGGTTTATCAATCAGCTTGCAACCCCGAGGGGAAGATAGCAGGAGGGGAGAGACATCATTCATCTCTGCTTCTCTGGCAGCTGCTGGCTGCTGTTTATGTAGCCCTGGAAATGTATAATACGCTTTACAAGTCACACGTGCTGAAGGCTCTGGGCCGGGGGGCAATATGGATGTGGATCCTACTGCTGTTACACCACTTTATCTGCAGGACACCTGGAAATTGGTCCCGTTAGCAGCAGAGTGTGCAAACTGTGGATCACAGGCTCATCCCTGCGGCAGAGTGAGAGAGTAAAAATGTCAAGAGCTCGTTAAAAATATAGAAGCCAAGGGAGTGTGAATGTGAAGAGCCTGTAGAAGCATGTTAGTTCAAGTTACTAAATCCAAGAGCTACTCTATAAGCAAATGGATTCATAAACCATGTTTCAGAGCAAAGAGGTCAAACCCTTGACACCATCAAGTCCATCAGTCTGAGGTCTCACCTAGTGGCTGAACTACTGACCCAGACTAACTAGTTGAAAGMGGAGCAAGCTTGCTGGAGTGGGTTGATCTCTGAAAGCTCAGTCAAGCTTGTGAATGAGATGAATTTCAACTTCAATCATAACCTTCAGCCATGGCAGAATAGCAGCCACAGGTTGTACACCACACTCCGGTGAGGACAGAWCTTGGAGAAATCCTAAGGTCTCCCCTGAAAAACAGTCCCCTTGTCTGAGGGGGCTGAGGGCATCTTGAGGATCTTTGCCTGTGTCAGAGAGAAATTCAGGACTTCCCTTCTGCACACACAATTTCTCAACTGGTCATGAACTGAAGCTCATTTCCTGGCCGTCAACAGCTGAGATAGCAGCCTGACCTTAACCACCCTGTTCTCCTGCCCTTCTGCTCTCAGAGCAAGAGTGTACAGTGCAATACTAGAGCTACTCCAAGAGAAGGAGGATGAAGTGTGTGGAAGGAGTTGTTTGGTTTCAGGACTTTATTTTGATGCCTCAGGGCCAAGCATAATATTTAAATCCATCTCTTTTTCCAAGCCATTTAGGTTTGAGATTTCCATTCATGACCTTCATCTCAGAGCAGGATTTATCCTTTCCGGCCCTTCCCTCTGCAGAATACATTTTGGTTTGTGGTTGGCACCACATCAAACAGTTCCAGCACCTGATGTGAAGTAAAACATTAAGAATCGGATACGAGTGGACTTGAAACAAAACCAGCATTATTATAGCAGAAAATCCCTCTTGTGACATTAATGAGCTCTTTGAGAGAGGCTACCAGCAAGATAATCTCTCTACACGCTGGAGAAGGTGAGCAGTGCAGAAAGGTAGCACGCTTCATTTTCTCCAAAACAGCTATTCTGAAGTGAATCACTTGGAGCTTGCAGCAATTATCTGCTGACAAAACGTGACTGGGCTGAAGACAAGGGTGGAGGGAGGGAGGAACCCACGGCCACATTTTCCACCAGGCTCTCCGAGGACCTTGTGTGATATTTCACGTTTCCTCAGGCGACAATTTCAACACAGTGCATTTTTGTTGTTGTTAGCATTCAAGAGGCTCCAGAAGAGGGGATTACAGGATGGGATAAGGTCTGCCTGCCTGTGTGATAGAGCCTATCTGGAGATAAGGGCTCCTTATAGTTCTAATTTTAAACTGGACCAGTCGCCCTTTGTTTCTCTTAGTTCTGACCTGATCAGGGCAGCCCGGATAAGAGAGCTAAAAAATGGGCAAAGTGGCTGGGGAAAGGTGAGAATTCACCTTCCCCATTCCTCTTTCCTCTCCCTTTCACCCCGCTCTGGGAACAAAGCATGAGGTGAGTCCCATGTCTTGAAACATTTTGAGACGTCATGCTCTTCCACTTGAAGAACTCAAGGGAGAAGAACTCTCCCCCAGCACAGATGCCAGCGATATGGGGCTCTGCACCTGCCCACTCCATGCACAACACTGATTTTTGGAAAGCTGAAGGAGCTGCTGTGCRCACACACACACACASAGCACCCGGTGGGATGGACCCGTAACCCTACYCAGGTCCTCTCCTGGCCCAGATGCARCCTCAATGTCTTGGGTAGACAGGCTACCGAGAGTCTTGCTGGAGTTTCATCTGTTACACTTCTGTCCACCTCCCCTCTGTGCACTTTCCCCAGAGGTTATTTCCTTTGCTTCAGGATCAGTAGGAGGGAACATGCRTCTGTGCCTCGAGGCTCCCCCGTGACTTAGTCCAGCTCCCTGATGCGAGGGCTGGAGGAACSCCAGCACAAGGATTGCCCTCCCAGGCTAGGATAAGTGAGTGGTACCCAGCCAGGCCCTGCATGCAGGAACAGCTTCAGAGGCACAAAGGCTCATCTCGCTGTCCCCTTGGTCTTGCAATACTTAGAGATATCACATCAACCCCCTGAGTTAATGCGTCGAAGCTGGACAGCTTTTCAGCTGGTGCAAACMTGTACAGCTCCAGTGATCGCAATGGAATAACCCTAATTTACCAGCACTCAGTCATGTAGCTTCAGCAATCACCTGCTTTAAATTTAAAGCATGGTTTAGAGAACAAAATCCTTCCTGCTCCATGGGTCTTCTCTGTCTCACATTTTTGCCACCAATGAGAAGGGAATAGAAAGAAAGGAATGAGAAGGAAGGAAAGAGAAGGCAAGGCAAAGCCAGGCAAGGCATATGCGCTATATGTTCGGAGAGGCATAATAAAGCTGCTTAAGTGCTGCGCTGCCGCATCACGTCCTGTAACAGTTTCGGCAGAGGCTTAGCCAAGTCCGCAGAAGTGATATTTTATGGCTTACAAAATTCTCATTACCCAGTTTGGATTTCACCAGGGCATGGGGATTCACAGCCCTGCTGTGGGCCCTGAGAGCAGGCAAGACTTCAGCTCTGAATTACACCAAAGGGCGTTAAGCTGATGCAGCGAAGACCCCAGGCTAGAAATGAAAGCACCCATGTGCTACACATTCAATCACCAGCTCAACCACTTGCTGTTCCTGTAGGGAGGGTATTTCAGCCAAATATATATCTGGCCCAGGAAGTTTTTTTCAGTCATATTCACACATTTTAAACAGAAACTAGTTCCAAAGCAACATTAAAAAAAAAAAATCAATCATATGTCCATATAAGTAGTGGACACACAAAGTAACATATCCACATGAGAATTTCAGAATTTCAGAATTTCATTGGTCTAAAATTATGCCTTCCAGTGTAACTTTCCTGTGCCTTTGAAAGAAAGTTGGGCTGGAGAGAACCATAATAAGCCTTACAAGAGTTGACAAGTATCCAGAAATGTGTCTACTTCTCCAAATGATCCAACCTGCTTGGTCTGAAAAAACTCAGAGGATTTCAACAGCAATTGAGCCAAGATTTCCCAGCTGTATTTCAGCACAAGCACAAGACACCTTCTGATGGTCTTGAAGTGTGCAGTGCAGGCTGTCAAGTTACGTGGTCCTTTGAAAAATCAATCTTGATTGATCAATCAATCAAGCTTGTCCTCCACACCATTTCTAGAGGTGATAGATTTCTGCCTCATCCAATTCCTGCTGTCATGTTTTCTTTGTTTCATATTCCAGTCTTCTCTCCAGATTTGCTGTGCACTATGCAACAGAGCTGCAAGAAAGTTGCCTTTCACAGGCAAACGAAGTGATATTCGTGCATGAGTAAGAGAAGTTTTAGGGCTGCTTCAGGGTCAGTGAAACTACAGGAGGACAAAATTAGCTGTTGGTTAATATAATGGACCCAAACTCAGGGTCCCTCCATATCCCTCCGATCTTTTAAGTTTTTGGCATGCCCACAGGCTGGTCAGATCTACTCCACTGTGGTTTTGTTTGCAGATCACCTAAGACAGTTTCACTCAGGTTTCTTTGGTTGGCATCCATGTATCTCTTCTGACTCAATGCTATTCCTATAGACGTAAACCACCACAAGTCTCTCCACTCCACCCAAACAAGAGCTATTTTCCATTGCCTGCAGGCTACCATGGTACAAACAGCAAGGACTGAAGGCTGAAACCCCCACTGCCCCAAAGCAAACATAGCTTGGCACAGATTTTTTGTATGAAAGCCATAGATCTGTGGCACAGATTTCCATGCAGAGAACAAAGAAGACTTCTCTCTCCACTGACTGCAGAGGCTTTTCATGGCTACCACTGAATGCCCTGAGCAGGGTTAGCAGTGGAGGGTGGAACCATGTTGATGGGCACATTTCTCTCTGTAATACTTAAAAAACAATAAAGTTTGTCCTTCCTACTACAGCCTTGTCCCTGGAGCATTCAACACCAACAGGAGGAAACAGAAAATGGGACATGAGACAGCTGGACTATGCCCCAAAATTAGGGAAAATCACTAGTTTCAAGTCCATCAGCGACATGCAGAGAGAATGAGATTTGCTCCTGTGGTAAAATGCTTCTCCTTGAAAGAGCCCATTCACATGCAGGACTCTCTCCCTTGCAGCTCACAGCAAAACCAAGTCATTTCCTCTCCTTAGGAGGCATCTTGCATAAATGTCAGGCAACAGCCTCACCAGCACATCATGCATCAAGTGGCCATTCCTGACACCTGTYCTTGTTTGAAAACTTACCTCACATTCCTTCTTTCCCCAAGCTCCCCACCCAGCACATTTACACCAGAGTCATCCCGCCCTCTTAAGGAGAAACGTTCATTTCCTTACGTCAATATAGGTTGCTTCCTGACTGGGTTTCCTAATCCTCTTTCTACTGCTTAAATCTGGGGATTTCACTGAATACTGGTGTTTGTGATGCYGTTCATCACAATCAGTAACTAAGCACTGGATAGCTTCATGCAGAGCTTTGCCTCTCCAGCCTGTTCAAATGAGGCAGGTTTGGTACTTAAAACAGTGTGATCAACCTTATGTTTCTTTCCACACCTAAGCACCTTGATTGSTTTCCCGGCTATTGACTCTGCAGTGTTCATCTGTTTCAAAAGACAGGACGAGGCAAGCTGAAAAGAATTCCTCCAAAAGCACCTTTGGGAACACCTTATTGCTTTTAAAATAAGGCAGGGCAAAGCAACACAAAAATATACTGTGAAGAGCAGTTCTGCCTCTGCAAGGCAAATGGACCAAAATTCTCATAGGTCTTCTTCAGCAAGTTGCTCACTGCTGAGAAACTTGAGCCTAGGTGCCTTATGGCTCTTGATGTTTCATCTGCCATGGAGTCACACAGATTTACACCGGCTGAAGATTTGACCCTCATGTTAAAGCCTGGGAAAAGTAATTGCATGTCCTTGAAGAMAGAAGATTGCATTAAGCCCATCACTCCCAAGTATCTCTGGTGTGAACCAGAAGGAGAGGACTAATCAGCCCAGATTATATGGGATCAAACACCAGGAAACCTAGGGCATGATCCTTAYGGAGGGAGTGCAATCAGCATGTCCTGGGTGACCTCCACTGCCATTGTGTCCAATTCAGCTGTGGATTAAGAAATATTTTGAAGCAAAAATGCTCCCTTTATCTAATCCACTTCTGTACCAATGTGATGCCATGAGTCTGAACCACTCCTGATGTGTCCTGTCAGAGATGAGAAGTGTTTCAGGCCCACTGAGAATATAAGCCCTCTCTAAAGCAACTCATAACTTGCTGGTCACCACCAATGAGTGGGACATTGTCATAGGATCAGGGAAAGCCCTTGTCTCCAGGATAGTGGGGTCCATCTTCAGTGTCCTTCACCTTACTTCAAGGTACTTTTCTTCACTCACATATTTCCTTCAWTTTCTGCTTCAGCCTAGCACCTTTGCCATCAGGGCTCATCAGTTCTTCCTTTTTCTTGAAAATCTTGAAGGAGGCAAGTCTCACTTTATAAGGGGGGGAATTGAGGGACATGGAAATGAAGATCATGATCTGAGTCTTCGGAGGGATTCTCTAGAGCTTGATAGCCAAAATCAAACRCAAAAACTTATGAAATCTGTACCAAAGAGGGCACATGGCCTGATCTGAATGGCACATAGAGGGAAGATGGGCATCTCATGTGCTTACACTTTGAGAAACTTCAATGCAGTCCAAGACTGCAGTCTGAGGAGTTCCCTGACTTCTGTACCTGCCCCTACATATGCCAGATTTGGCAACCATTTCTTATCAAGTCCCGAAATCCAAGGTCTGGTCTTCATCACCCAGTTAAACACAGTGAATGTCATAACCACAGGAGGTGCAGATGGTCAAAGTTACAGAGTTCAGCTGCAGGAGCCCAATTTACTCCACATATCTCAATGTGGCAGACGTATTTCCACATGTATGTGGACTCAAAAGTTGGCTGTATGGTCAGCTCTTTGTACAAAGGCCAKGTTCCACTCCAGATGTTACCTAACAGTTATCTTTTTTTGTTGGTTTGAGGAGCAAAGACTTTCTCTGCATGGATATGTTTTGGTGGGGTATGTCCATATTTGCTCCTTGCAAACACAGAAACAAACTGAAGCCCACAGCTAAGCACAGCATAATCAGCAAACARATTATGGAAAGTAAATCATTCATATATGTGGGACATATTATTTCCTCACAGAGAAATTAATGTTGAACTTCTGCTAAAAGATTAGATACATTCTTTTGCTTGGGAAAAGGTTAGATTTTTTTTTTTATTATCTTTTTTCAAATGAAAAATATTAAGCAAGGGGAATAGGCAGTGAATATTTTTCTACAAGAATTTAAAGGCAGATGTCTCAATCCTATCCTTTGCAGTGAGCTTAGTAAAACATGTTTAATCTTTTTTTTCCTTCCAGTTCTTGTAACTGCACTTGCATTTCTACTCTGGAGCCTCTAAACACAAAAAAAGATGGAAGAGGACGGTGCAGAAAGAAGTGGAAGCTAAAAGAAGTAGTTCATAGACCAGAAATGTTGAACTCCTTCCTGGAAACCATTGCAAAATGATTGCCTCAGCTTTATGATTTGTAGACCTGTGAGCATGCAGATGGGGAGATAAGATGCCTAAGTCTAGCCATCAAGACCAGCCAGGTGCCCTGCCCAGAGGAGAGTATGAAGCAAATGGAGACAGGACTACACCTCCTACCCACCAGACTAAAGAGCTCGGTGAACTGAGCTCTGTCTGTTCTCAGCGAGGCACAGTCAGAGCTTTCCTTCTCATTTCAAACCACTTTACCCCAGCAGGATCCTGTTTTAGCCTTCTGTCTGTGCCCTCTAATGGGTGCTCGTGAGGGGGGCTGCAGGTTTGGAGAAGACCCCAGAGCGGTCCTGTCTCAGACCCTGGAAAGGAACAAATATATCAGAAGAACTGAAAAAAAAAAATCCAGAATAAGCAAACATGGATCAATAGCAGGAGCTTCTCTCTAACCTCCAGTAAATATTGATGTAAACTCTAGAGCAGACATAGACAAATATTGTCTCATCAGACCTTTTTGGGTGGATAAAAATATCTTCCCAATGGAAAAAAAAAAGAAAATCTACACTGTTCTTGTTTGCTTCTATTCAAATGGTCCACTTTTTTTCTTCTGAAAAGAAAACTCAAATATTTTCGTTTTCGAATTCTTTRTGTTCAGAAGCCCTCCCCCTATCCTCTAAAAAAACTCATCATGGAACATTAAAAAGAAATCAAATTTCCCTGTGAAGAAACAATTGGCGCTACAAATTAGTTCTGCACTAGAGAACGAAGATTTAGTTCCACTCAGAAATTCTTTTTTTTTTTGTAACATGAAAATGAATTATTCTAATTCTTGATACTCTTATTGTCTATGTAAACATCTCGCTACTATGATGAGGCTGTGTCAGAGTCATAACCATTATTACACTAATTTCTTCCTGAGGTTGATAATATCCTAGATGGGAGGCATTTGTGGCAAAGAAACTAAAATATATCCAACACTGAAGCTGGCTGAATAAACAGAACAAGGCCAGAATTTCTCAAAGTGCAACAAGGAAAAGGCTGAAACAGGGAGAGGGGCTAGGGAGTTTTCAACCAATAACTTTCACATCTGTGTCAACTACCTGTAATACCARAATGTTCAACTGCAAAAGAGTTAAAACAACGAAAACCTGCGACTGGCAAAGCCATCATCTCCAGGCTATTCCGTTCTCCTGTCCCTCTGCTACTGCTAGGAAATGAGGATAGCTGCTCTTCAGCTTCACCGCATCCACTGTTAGCTCCCAACGCCATGCCTGCGTGCCGTCTTCTCCTCCGTCCCCTGCTTCAGAATATGACTCTTCACTCCTTTAAATAAATGACCATTTGCAGGATGTCGTGACGCGAGTGTCGCTCTTGTGGCATAAGTTAAAGACTCCTGACCTGCACATCTCTTGTTGAGTCTGATACCTGAACTKCTGAAGGCTTCAACAGGAGAGCACGGGCCCTGCACATGTGCACGTATGTGTGCACATCGGTATGYGTATATCTGTAAGCACATGCGGTAGGGGAAAGGGAAAGGCTTTAGGAAGCTTGATGTGGTTTCAAGTTGCTGATTTCCCGTCTGAGGAGTTTACGGCACCAGCATGGCCCACCCACATTCGTCTCTTTCAATGCGTTCATGTGAGGAGGTGGGAGTAATTCCACTTCAGCCGTAGGCAGAGCAGATGTCCGCAGTTGGCCCAGCGTCCCTAATCCTGTACCAAAAAATGAATACAACAGTGTTGTTTGGTGAGAAATGTGTTTCAAACCCACCTTCTGGTGGGCCAGAAAACCACTGTGACCACCAGCCCTGCTCCTTTAACACAGTTCTCAGCAGAGATGCGAGGATCCCAGGGAGATGGTGACTGAGTAGCCCCTTTCCCCTACAGCAAAGCCCTCCAGCTCTAGCTAACAGGGGATCTCTGAGTGCCTCATGGATTACTGGGTTGATACGTTACTGGGTAACCGGGTGTTACTGGTCCTGTGTAGAGAAAGGCTCCAGGGTTAGGGGTGCTAAGTGCACAGCAGCAAGTCCATGTCTTCTTCTACAGCCAGCACCTCTCTTGGGCATGGGTGAGGTTGCAATGGTTGTGATGTCCCATGTCATCCTTAGGTCTTTTGGGCAGTGCTGTGAACTGCTCCCACTGTTGCTTGAATCCACCCCTTTTTACAGMGCAGTTGGGGCTTTSATGCCAGATAATCCCTGTGGGGAGRCAGCTCCTGCAGAGTTCACTCTCTCCTAYCAAACATAGCGCCTAACAACGTCGCCCTGGGCTTTCTCAAGTGCCCCAGTGTCAGGATTTCAGCTCAAAGAAGCCTGCATGGGCTGCATGAGAATCTCTCCAACATCTCATGCTACTCCAGTTCAGCACACCAAGTCCTCTTCCTTCTCTGCTCTCCTCCCATCAGCTCTGTCTCACTCTTTTCTCKTGCTCCTCTGTCTCATTCCTTTCTTTATCATCAGAGGCTGCTCCTGTGGGATCCTCTTCCCCAGCCCATCATTAATGACTAAAGGCCTTAGGAGGATTTAACCTGTGGTTTTAAACTTTAGTAACATCCTAAATTGAATTCAAGAAAGAATTTATTCGGCACGTATCAGCAGAGACCTGTTATGCCATCTCTGAGCACCCACCCTGGGGGAAGGAATTTGCCACAGATATTTCAAATATTTCAATTCTGCATTTTTGTCCCTTCCATTTGGCTAATTCCGAGATCTCATCAAAGTTCAGAGGTAAGTGGTTGTCTATTCAGTGAGAAGACCTAAGTTATGGAACAGACAGAGCCTTTCACGCCTGGGAGCTACATTCCCTCTCAGACCTGCTGGGTCATTGTGGAGTGGGTCAGTCCAAYAGCTGTGGGATTTCTTATGCTTTCCTCAAGAGTATTTAGTGCGGTTGAAGTCAACATATTAAATGTGAGTYAAACTAGCATAGTAACTTCTCTGGTCCTAAATATTTTTGGCACAACTTTTAGGTCATCTCTTCTGGGATTTTCACCTTCTTAAAGCTGCAGGATTTCCTCTCCCCTCTGTAAAGTTCAGAACCCCCCAACTTGGAAAGTCAAATTGAGGACATTTTCAGACRATTTCACCCAAGCCTCAACTCCCATCCTTCCTGTGGCTGGCCCCAATCAGGTTAGCTGCCAGCTCTGAGAGAAGTCCTCCTTCTGAGTATGTTCATGGGCTACTAAATTGCAACTGCAGCACTGGCATGGTAACATGACTCTCCTTGGACAGGACTGATGGTGGTGGAGCAGACAGCACAAACATGACACCCAAACATAGGCAAGCTTAACAACTCTGCAGAGAGGTGGCCTGCAGATGCTCTCCACATTTGTCACCCCATTTGAGAGAGGGGTGGTTCTGCTTACAAAGCACAAGGATCAAGACAGAAGTCTTCATGCCAAGCTCTGATGTAAGAAGCTCTCCTGCTAGGTGAAACAAGGTTTGTGGYAGGGAGAATATTTATTATTACACCAATCTGCTACCATTGGAACAAACGGATGAGGTTTCCAGCACACCAGGCCTTCTRCAGGTCTGAAATGGGGTAACAAAAWTGTGTGGTGGCTAAACTGCACTATCAAGTTCTCTGAGTTGAACTAGATGTGTTAATTGCCTGAGAAAAACAAAGACAAGTGCTACAAGTATAGTAAAGGGGAGTGCTAGTAAGTAAAGGAAGAGGTATGAAGGTGGTTATTTCCTATGGAAAAGAGAGATGGAGTTTATCACCTGCAGAAGGTGTGATGGTGCAACAGGGAAGGGAGAAGGAGTTGTAGTTCCTCAGACACTTTTATTTCTTAGTGAAAAAGACACTGAAGAAGAGAGGGCAGAAAAGAAAAAATCATTTAATGCCTGCTGCCCTCCTGGACCTGCCTCATTCATTGGGTTTCCTCTTTGGAAGAAGTTTCCCATCCAATCTCAGACCAGCACAGAGCAAAAGCACAGTCACAATGCAGGAATGTGAATGCATTTTAAATTGCATTTTATATTGTCTTTAACCATCACTATCTTGATTGTGAGCCTTCTGAAATTCTGATATTCTACAAGCTAGTTACTTAATAAAATTAATATAGATGAAAGATTTTTTTTTCAATGCTACTTGATGAACTTATCATATGATTCCCAGGTAGCTACCTATGAYCCCAACACTCTGGAGAAGAAATGTTGCCCACCTGCTGCTTCCCTACCAAATGCTGTTTTCATTTATTGTAAACTGTTAGGAGCTGGCTGAAACCAAGCACTAGGCTGATATCTGACACTAGCGCTGAGCTAAACTGTGACCTGATTTACGCTGGGGAATAACGTCAAAGCGAAATACAGCTGCATGAAGGGAAGGAATTGACACTGCAGAATATGGATATATGTGATCAGCCAATACCTTAAAAGTAGTAGTCCATTTCGGGGGAATAGTTTTGCTCCTCCTATATCTTTTTTCACTTTCCATCTATTAACATGAAAAAACTCCAATGGACACTATTAGCTGTTACATCACAAATGATCTTTTTCTAGATCATTTATATCCAAAATGCAAAAGAGCAGGTCACTTCAATCTTCGTTACGTAGCTGTGAACCTTGAGTCACTCCAGTCATCTCAGTGGGGTTCTCTGAMAGCATACTCTGGTTCATGAAGGCATTAAATAGGCCCGCATGTGGCTAGACAAGATGTGGAGTCCAAAGATGTGTAATGGTTTTCAGTTATCCTTATATTCCCACAACTGTCTGTGTCCTGTATCTACCACACGGACTTCTGAATTCTCCATAAACAGAACTCCCATGTTTGGGGCAAATACAGCTCAAGAGCTAAGCCACCTGGCTAACCTGGATTCCTTGGTATATCTCCACCATGAAATTGAGGCCTGGGAACATCTTAAATCAGGGTAGCATCACTTACACAGCTTAGCTTCCCAGTGACTGGCTTTCACAATAGCTGTAGACCGTAGAAGAATTTGGCAACCATGGATGGAAAAATATTTAAAAAGTTTGCAATCCCTCCTTTCTACTGAGGGATGATAACAAAGTGCTTTATAGTTTTAAGAGGATTTTTACAGGGTTCTTTCACTTTTTTTTTTAATCAGATACTCTTTTTGCTTTGTGTTGCTGTTTTGGGGGATRGGAATTTAACTTAAGGAAGCTAATCGTACTGGATCAGGAGGCTGCAGCTGCTTGATCTGGGACTGGAAAGGCTGAATCATTCTTTGAGATGAAGTCCAAAACTGCCCACAAAAACCAATCCCTTTGCAGCTTTGGGGGATGAAGCTTTATGTTGTTTGAAAGATCTCAAAGATGAGCAGGAGGAAAACAAAACTTGCTTTATTGTAGCTCTTTCCTWCCACAAGCTCCAGGCTGAGAAAATAACAAGACAGTAACTTGTGCTATCACCAAGTGGGCCATCTACATCAGACTGTCCACTCCATGTAGAGTCTGAGCACAGCGAATGAAAAAATAGGATCCAGTGGCATCGACCCAAGATAATGTGATGGAATCACATGAGGAACAGGCAGATATGAGAYGCTCTGCCCAAGGGTTGCAGCTAATACCAGCCAGGCAACAGCAGATATGAAACCTAGTAGGAATTATGGACTGCAGTTATGAAGATCGTCTGAGGCTCCTTGTAGATAGTCAAGACAGACTTCACCGCGACATGACATTTTCAGAAACATCACTGGTGCAAGAGGCCTGGCACCTTAGCATGAAACATGATGCTGTATAACCACCTTATGAATTGGGAAGCCAGTGGGGCCACTGTGCTTTGCCTATAGTGATCAATGCTTAAAAATACCCCCTTGACCTAAACGATTTACATGGAAAACCAGAAGTCACTTGGAGTAACATACTAGTAAGGTGCTGAACTGTTGCATTTGTGAAGCAYCAACACTTAGTAGAAAGCCTGAAATGATGCAAGGAGCTGAAGTATTTCTCTCCTCCTGGTACATTCAGGCTCAGGTGGCAAGACCAGGTTTTCTAGGACTGTCAGGATTGAAAAGTTATATTTATTGGATGCCTAGATTAATTAATGTTCTGTGAAATCCATGGTGGCAGTGCTGAATACTGGTCTTCAGCAGATGTAACTTGATATTCAGCTGATGAAACCAGTCTGGTTTCAGCCTGGCTGGGATTCACCTTGTACAGTCTCTAATGTCTGTTCCATATAGTAAAAGAAAACAGCCAGGAGAAAAAAATCTGGACTGCTTTCCCACTGCTCCTATAACCCAGTCTGCAATCATCTTAGATCATCTCAAATGGTGTATTTCAACCTCCTCTGTACCTCTTCCTTTCAATTTAAAAAATGATTAATGGCCATTCTTGCCAAGAACAAAGGGACCTACAGCAGGCCTTGCACTGAGCAAGCAGAACCAAGGAAAGGCATGAGCAAACTTTCATTTTATACACCATCAGTCATGGGCTACTGTGTTTTGGTGGAAAAGCTGAGGGACAATTGTGCCAGAATCAGAGGGGACCTAGTTTTAGGCACAGCTTGTGAGAAGTGACCTGGGAGGTGTGAAAACTTGCCTCATTTAAAACACGGCGCGGGTGAGAAATCGTTTGATTTTTCGCTCCATTTAATGCGGGCTCAGCATGAACTAGCGAAGGGTGCCAAAGTGAAGCCAAACAAAAGTCCTTCAGCTGAGTCTTCCCAAAGCCTTTGCTGCTTGCCAGGGCATTCGGCTATAAAAGCGCGAGCGTCTCTCGCTTGTGCCAAACATCTTGCTACTGGGTGAGTAATTTTACCTTTCTAAATTGAGACATCRCTAGGGATAGACAGACGATGACGCAGAATTGCACACACTTCTTATAGTCCTTCTCGCTYGGATATCTCTGGAGCAATCTGGGTTTCGTAACGTTGCTCAAAGCATTTACATTTCAAACATTAAATTCAAAAAAAAATCCTGATGCTGTACTTTTCAGAGAGAGGAACATGGCCTTTCTAAGCCCAGTTCTTTGCTCTGAGCTGGGGGGATATGATACTTCAGTTTCAGAAATTGATGCTCAAGGAAATTGATTGAATTTCTCAAAGTTTCCCACTGAAATAAARTGATCAAATAATAGTAGACATGGTTTATTTTTTTCTTAATGTTTTAGAACCTGAAAAATTAGCAAAACAAGTGGAGCTTGTTTGTTTGTTTGTGTAGTGTTAAAGCTGTTTGAAAAATAACCAGTATGGCTTAGGACCAATTCCACTGGCATTTTTGTTWTGTTGTATCAGATCTTTTTAGTATTTATTTTGTCATTTCTATCTTGGATAAATTCTTCACTCAGATCTGAAGAAGAACAAAACTGAAGGATCCTCACTTCCACTCTGTTTAGTTTAAAACTCASATTAGGCTCATTTATAGTAACTCAGTAATTCAGGTTTCTTTACGTAGTAGGAAAACCCAAGTCTCTCTCTGCTTGCAGCTCAAGCTATGTCCTGAGTGAGACCAGCACAGGGGTAATGGAGAAGCTCCTACCTCCACCTCTTCATTTGAAGAAAGATGATGGAAAAACATAGAAGAAATATTAATGTTGTAAATGGTTACATTGMACAAAGCAGGTGGGAAAGGAGAAGGACAACTGAAGACTGGAGATTTGGGTCACAGCCTCAAGGGAACATCACTTACTGCTTTTCCCTAAGTCTAAGATTTTAGCTAGAATATGTCTTTATAGTCACTGTCTGTAACTGGATTTTTCGCCCCATCTCTGCCGTGATTACGCTATGATTATCATTTCAGAGGCAGTCAATATTTTAGCAAACAGTATAAATGTGGCAATAGTGAGAGAATATAGACCAGCTGCTGTTACTGTTTTAGTGATCAACAAATTTGAAGGCAATAGGATGCCATGAGTCAGGCATGGAAGGGATTGTGCTTTTAACGCACTTCGTGCAAGTGCAGGGCATAATTTCTTCCKAAGAAATGCATAAGACATGCCAAAAAAGCACTAGAACTTTATTCCATGTTTTACACAAATGTGTGCCTTTTTCATTGCTAGTACTAGCTCTGTAAGAAAGATAACTGCATGCCGCCAGCAGGGAAGAGCTTTGAGACGAACAGCCAGCTAAAACCACAAACTACAAAAACAGTTCCCTGTGCATTTGAAGTGAAATGGAGTGAAATGCAACGGACTGTACAGAAAAAAAATAAGATTTCTGGGATGCAGAAAGGATAAGCCTGTTCCCAGAGATCATTTCTGGGTTCATATCTTCAGCAACAGGCTCTTGCTGAAGAGTTTAGAGCCCAGCAAGCAATGCATCGGTGGAGCATGCACGTGTCCCGTTACGACTCAGGACTTGGGGCCAAATCCCCAAAGCGCTGATCATGACAACACACTGGGCCTGACCCTGCCAATGCTCCCACTGAAACCCGATAAGGTGGTTCAGRTTGAGGAAAACAGGAATCAAAATCCACGTCTCAAAAAGAGTTCCCCTCCTATCAACCACTCTGTTTTCACAGTTCTATTGCTGTTATTTTTGGACACCGCAACCCACATTTCCTGTTAAAACTTGTTTCCACTACAATTTATAGTCCTATTTTCACAGCAGGTTGAAGGTTCTTTGGTTTGCAATAGCAAATATGTTGCTTATCTTGCTGGTGTAGGTCCAGTGGCGCACTCATCTGTTCAGGAGAGCGTGTTGGTGAGAACATGAGTTATACACAAGCCACCTGCAACGTTCGTCCTTGACGGATGATTATTTTCATGCCAGAGCCATCACACCCTTCTCCTGTCTGGAAGCTGCTCCACAAGAAGTCAGGGGAAAAGGTGATAAAAGAAGCTTTCRCAGGGATGAACTGTGAGACATCCACAGCCTTCGCATGTCCCATTCTGTCTGCAACAGAATGATTTATATTCYAGCTCTGGCCTGTGAAAACTCCAGGAAATAATTGAACTAACTAAGATGCCGGTTACAATACACTCAAATTTGTAGGGAAAAATCTAAAACGTGATTTGATTTATGCCTGTAACAACGTTTGTGTTTATACTAATATATTCACATTTCTGTGGTAATCCCGTAAAGAGTAGCTGTACAGCTCTAAGCTGCAAATGGCCCCGAGAAGCCCAGATAAGATCACTTTCAGAGTGATGGCACCATCTCCCCATGTTCCTYTGTGTCCAAAACACTAATAAAAGCATCCAAAAATGGAAAATTTGATCTCCTGTACAAGTCCTGCCAGGGTGCACGGAGAGTACACTTCAGGGCTGTGGTRCCTCGCCATTGGCACTGGGGTCTGTCAGTATGCACCTATGCTCGCACATCTCCATGATCTTACTAATGTAGTGAATTTATTCATTCCTCTTCTATGTAATTTATCTTATTAATCCAGTATGTACCCGTCTGTTAATGTAATCTTGTCAACAGATGAAATAAATACATCAAGATCCTATGCCAACACRGTCAACATCCAGTCAGACTGGCTTATCCCCATCACTGGACACACCACAACTCCAAAACATCCTGGACATTAGAAGTGGGACAAATCCAAGTGGGAGAGAAGCTGCAAGAAGGCATATGGGAGCAAAAAGTGTGTCCCACAGGTGAAACTTAAGGGAGAGGAGTGCTCTGGCCATGTCCAAGGACTGCACGAGCATAGAGCATCCTGCCTCCCACTGGAGAAAAGTTCGGTCCACCAGAAATCCTATCATCAGTCCAAAAGACAACACCAGAAATGCAAATCTATTTTGTTGAGGGTGAGTGGGAAGGGAGGGCTCTTTTTCCATTCTATCGGTGGCTCAGAGCTGGCGGTCAGGAAATCTGGTTTCTCTTCCCAAGTTTGTCACAGGCTGCCAATATAGCTATGAATAAATCTCTCCATTCCTCACTCGCGGAATGACCTGGTGATATCAGGCCCATGAGGTGGCCAATGGGCTGGAAAACAGGGCTGGAACTGACTGCCTGAATTCTCTGACTCTTCTGGTAAGAGTCTACAGATATTATTAATTTCCACAGAGCCAAATTTTTCAAAATAGTTGGAGAGTTGCAGTGAATGAAGTCCCCAGGCTGGGTTCACAGAGGTTATCCACGTTCCTTAAAGTGCAGAGAGATGCCTCACGGCATTTTCAAAAGCATTTAGGCACCTAAATCCCGTTGATTTAGGAGGCTGAGGCCTCCTCTGTTTAGGAGCTTTTGAAAATCCCAGGAGCATCACTCTGAATCTCTACATTTGCATTACTTTCTCCAGGACAATGTCTGGTTTCTGCTACATTTTCTGATGGCTCAGACTTACTTGCCATTACCAGAAGGTTACCCTGATAGTTAGACTTTCCTTTCTAGGCTAAGGAGGAGATTGCTTTACACGATGCCTTTCATCTTCCTTAATATGCTCCATATTATCCTCTTGATTTTTTCCATCTGGCCAAATCTTTTGTTGACCTCACCTGAAATCTAAAACCTTTCAAAATAAGCCCTTCCACTTCTCTCCTCTGATCCAGTAATGGTGGATGCGACTGGGAGGTCAGAAGTCTGAGATTAGTCCTGACCTCACTCTTGGGCTTCACGTTGGCAGTAGGTTAGAGACTTTGAACTTGGCATCCTGACAAATTGTTATTACCACATACCAAAAACCAGCTAAACCCCAAACCTGTGGGAGGGTAGCAGGGGGAAAGACAGGGRGATGGATTCCTTCAGAGAGCAAAGCTATTCCACACAGCATGACACAGAGTCAGGAAGGCAAAACCCAAGGTAAAGCCTTGACAGACACTAACTTCTAAAACACAGCCCAGAAAGGCCCTTAATAGATTCCTAACCKGCTCAGATCACGTGGATGGTGAATACCACTTGAGTTTTTATTTTTAGAAGGTGAGCTGCCAACCTCTCGTGAAAATTGAGCAGGGACCAGTTTTCTGTACTGAATGACTCTCACTTTTTACGAATCCAAGAATAAATAAARTCAGGCTGACTGTAATATTTAGTATATAACTCCAAATGACATGACAAGATCTTTGGGGTGATCCCACTGAGTCCCCTGCTATCAGAAGCAAGTGCTTTATCTAATGCTGTTAAATCCACCAAACTCCGCTTTAATAAATAAATTTTCATTCAATTAAGTGTTACCCTTCATTATCCTCTATTTTTAGCCTGAAAAAAAAAACAAAAAAAAAAAACAAACAAAAAAAAAGCTAATACAATCATCAGTCTGCCAGGTCGTGAATGTGTGTGCATGCTCACGTCCGTCTGTTCCCTCCTTAASAGCATCCAACTGTGTTGGTCAGTCTCAACCACATTTGACAGAGGGTAAAGGCCAAGAGGCTTTGCTTGGTATCATCCCGAGAAGTAAGATTTTCTAGCCAGTCAAAAAGAGAGAGGCAGACTCATAAACACACTKAAGCCAGAAAAATTCAACTTGGAAGTAAAATCTGTATTTTTAACAACACGGTTGTTAAAGGAGAAAAGCTTCAGTCAGATTTTGTCTCTTCCTAGGCAGTGAAGTCATTCAGATTCAAGACACAAATCCAGAGGTAACCTGTCTCCTTTCGATCCAGAACTACCTGCTTCACAGATTTTAAAGTCACAAAGGGCCATAAGATCATCTATTCTGAGCTCCATATAATATGGATTGTAAAATTGCRTGCTCCAATAAGGAACCCAGTAACTTGTGTTTGGCTAAAGCCTCTGTTTCACCAGGCATCTGCTCACAATTTGAAAATATCTAAAGAGGAAGAATCTACTATTTTCATTGGTATTTTGTCTCAACACTTAATCATTCCCACTGTTAAAGCACTGGGCCTCWTTTTGAAATGAAATATGTCTGCTTTCAGGTTCCAGCCTTGAACCTCTGATAGACTATAAGGCTGTGTAGCCTCTGGATGTTTTCTCCTGAGAACAAACTTCTGCCCCTCTTGAGCCTCTTGACCTTCCCTTGGTAAGTGAAGCAGGTGGAGAATCTAGCATGAGACTTTTTCCCAGGCCTTTGATCTTTTCTGTGGCTCTTCACATTCTTTTAGGGGCAGCTCTCAAAAGCCTTTCAAAATAAACTGACATGGTAATAGCTTCAACAACCTACAAACTAGCTTTTTATTGAAGCAGTGAATGAACWTGAAGGACCTAAGCAGCAAGACAGGTGAGGGGTGAAGACACAGGAATTCAGACAATCCAAAAGTCTCATTTCCCGTTGTAAGGCCCTTGACTGTGTTAAAATGTTGATGTTGTTTGATAATATTATTTCATGTCCTAAAACTGTTAGGATAGAAATTAATTTTTRAGAGAGAGCCAAATGAAGGTAATAGTGACACACTCAGAACTACAAGAGAGGCTTCCAGCGAGAAAGGCAAAGGGCTGAATAAGACACAGAAATGAGAAAGTATTATCCTTATGGCTCATTGAACGTGTTGCAGAAACACCTCATAGGTGACATCATTCAAGTCAAGAAGTGACCAGCATTGTGCTTGCATTGCTGTTTTGGAGATGGCTTGGGGCGCTGACCACTCAGGGTGGGTGCAAACCCCTCTCTTACACCCTCAGTCATGGATAGAGCCAGGGAGAGAGGGCTCACACTGGGAAACAGGAGAACAACCCTTTTCCTTTCATCTTCAGATGAGTAAGAGCACACAATGCACAGAGTTCGCTTTTCCCCAAGCTGCAAGAGACGATGTCCATGGTCACTGTGTTATTGGCACCTGTACCGAACACATTTGCACACGTGCATGGACACTAGTCTGTGTAAATTGCAGCTCATAGATTTCCTTCTGGGGTTCTTCTTGCACAGTCTGGCTAGATCTCATCTCTTGCTCCAAAGGGTGCCCAAACTTAGCTGTCGTAGACAGGTGAGCACGGAGACTATTCTCAGTCAATCTGGTAGAGTTCATGGAGGGTGAAAAGCAGAACTTGAACATTTRTGCAGATTTATTTCAGCTCGTAAGGCCCCCACTGCCTGGCCCAGTGGTAACTCAGCCTGTAAATCTCTGCTCACATAGTTTTCGTTTTTAAATTTTCCTTTAAAGCAAAAAAACCCCTGCATCTGGTGGAAGAATAAGCCAAGTATAACAATGGCTCCTGGGGTGTGGTGGTAAAGCAGTTAAATGCCTCGCTGAAGATGAAGGACAGTGCAGCAAAGCCTTCCTCTGGGTTCGTGACGCTGACCACCCGCAGCAAGAGTCATCTGTGACTGGTCACGGTGGAYGGGCTGCGGCTGCACCAACCGGTACCGGCACCGGCTCAGCTCAGGMCCGACCTCTGGCTTACAGCGATGAATCCGTCTACAGCCCAGCCCCCTGGGGACCGCTTCAGCTGTGCCAAAGGCACTGTTCAYGTACGGTTGTCCTTTGCAGTCACCAACACAAAGCAAGTGGAGCCTGAAAAGGGAAAAGGAATAAATCAAGAGAGGGAAATGAGCTAAAACAGACTTTAGGAAGTCTAGACTGCAATAAAGAACTATGCCCTTTACTCAGCACAATGTTTATTTTTCCTTGTTGTTGGTTTCTGGGGGTTTTTTTATTATTATTATTTATTTTCTCAGTAGGGTTGGAGGGGGCAAACAAGGTTGCTGACCTGCTGAATGCACTTCTCTCTGCACAAGCAGGCTGTTGGCTGGGCAATGTACCTTCAGGTGTGCAAAGGAAACAGGGACCCGCCCAGTGCTTAGTGGCAGCCTGAGGTTATTGCCTTGCTAACACATGCCAGGGGAAGTAYTTAGGTTGTCCTGTGGATGCTTTTTTTTCAGATCCTTGTCCACTACATTGCTGTGGAGAGACTTCCKGATTGTGAGTCTTCTGAGATGATACCTGCATATCTCCCTGACTTCAAGCRTGGGACATCCAAAATGAAGAGAAAATTGGATTCTTTGGGATTTTGTCCAAAAAACACTTCTGAGTGCAACGGCACCAATCTGTGTGAAATAGCATAAATTAGAAGAGGAAGAGGGTTTAACCTTTGTTCCAGAAGCCATATATCACCATCCAGAGGTGAAAAATGAGTAGCAACTCAACGGCTGTAAAATCCACGCGTTACGCTAGGCTGAGAAAGCAGCAACGTTGGAAGTAGCAGATTTCCAGAGCCCAAAAAGAGCTCAAGTGCTTTCCAAAGACATTAAAGTGTCCCCAAAGCCTCTTTGGCAACTTTGGTGAGCCGCTTCACTTTTGTACTGCAAAGCGAGAAAGGGGCAGGTTTTTCCCATCGTGTCTCTGTTCTTGCCAGCCGAGAGTAAGATAGAGGCTTCAGTCAGGCACCTATCCAAGTAGACAAAGTACCAGTGAAGGACCATGAGAGCTGCATATTTGCTCTCATCCTGAAAACACTCAGCCCACCATGATAAGCACAAAGAGATATTATTGGAGCTTGGATAGAAATTTCTCTCCTAATGGCACCAGAGGGAAGAATGTAGTCACCAGGCCATGCTCTCATCTAGGATGTCTCTAGCTCTGTTGCCTTTAGTGTGGGCCACATTTAATAACTTCAGTGGAGGTCAGAGTAAGGATACAACTGACTTTGACCGCATTTCTTTTTCAATACTGATTCCCAGTCTGTTCTCCYGGCAGCACAACTCTCCACTAGGGTTGCTAGAGGCTTGTGAAAAAACTAATCAGCCTTTTCTGCAGCAATGGAGAGCTCAGGTAGATCTCCAAGTGCCATGAAGTCTCCAAGCTTCTCGCAKAGAAATAGAGGTTGCTTGAGATGTGAACTATGTCTCAAGGGCCCATCACACCTCAAGTCTGAAGGYTGGAGAGGGCAGTTTTGCTAGAGTCACATTTCTGCTGTGGTTGGAGCTTGAGAAAGGACAGGAGAAGAAAAGAAAGTAGGTACCTAACCATTTTCAGGAATATTGTCACTGAGGTGACCAAAAAAAAATTCTTCACTCTATGAATTCTGGGAGGCTGGGGTAGAATTGGATGGAAAAAGRGGAGGAAGGAAGGGCCAATGGCAGGAGTGAAGGCTAATGGAGATACAAACTCACAGCATCAGGCAGTGAGATGCAGGTTTAGTTTTGTGGCTTATCCTATCTCTGGCAGGACTCTCTTCAGCTGGCTGATACTATACTTCATTAGGATTGTCCCTGAGACACTGAAGAGAAAATCCCATGGCTTATAAATCATGCACTACYGAGCCATCCTATAGGGAGTCTGCTACAGACACAAATTGCCTTGCACTGTCCCCAGAAGAAGGTGCAGTACAGCTGCCCTTCCTGCGTGCAAAGGGAGCAGACATTCACACGCCCGCTGGACAGGATGCTACCTGCAACACGAAGGCATTCAGCCTTTCAAGGGGTGTGCCAAAACATAATGACCTGGGACCATCCCAGTTTTAGTTAACAAGCTGGTTCTCCGATAGCAGGCAACAGCAAAAYGCGGAGCTCTCTCTCAGGCAAGCTGTTTTATGAGCCTGACTGCTGCGACATGAAAGTTCATCTTGGTTGCAAGCTCTGGTGCAGATGTCTCACTAACCACCACCTGTCCCATTCTCCTAGCAGAGACAAAGTGCCTTGTGCTTCCCTCAACCCCACAGCCCTGCAAGCAGGAGGACTTCAGCACACCMCTACCCACTGCAAGTGTTTAGGGTCAGCATCTACTCCTGTCCGGCACTTTTGGCACCAGTATACGCAAAATCTCCCCGAGGAAGTTGCGTAAGAACCAGCCCTTGATTCATCCCAGAGACGCAGCCTCACCCAAGTTCCTCCTCATTCACAAGCAGTGATTTAAAGATGATCATGTTCTTCYAGCAAGACACTCATGCTGGTACCTCCCTGCACTTTTCATGGTATGTTTTTATTAGCCCGGGCACGTGCATACTTTTTTTTTTTTTAACTCCCTGTCCTGCATGTTTTTCAACCTGAAAGGGAAAGACTTCTTGGCTTTAAAGGTTTGGATTTGTTCCTCTGGATTCTGTATCTTTTAACGAAAATAAAATGCTGGAGTCCAATCTGTCAAATTAAAGCAAAGATTTACCAAAGGAAAATATGCTTACAAAGTAAATATAAATTAATTTAATTGGTTCCTATTATCACTTCTATTGGAGCCTGCAAGTATAATCTGGTGCTGAAGTAATTAATTGGGTGTGAAGTAGCTACTGTGCCAAAATTCACTTGTAGGGAATGAGACTCACAGACTTCTTGGCCTGACTGTTACCTGGTGTCTTGGCTTTGTTATTTTGCAGAGCGGAGCAAATTGCAGCGCAGAGCTTTGCAATCAAGTGCTCAGATAAATGTCTTGCTTTGTTTGTTCATTAGGGGGATGGTTACTACCACAGGCTTTTTCCCACCCGAGTCAGATCTAGATTGCTTTCCAAGGGGGAGTCAGTGGACCGGTTTAGCACTGCTGAAATTGCAGGCACTTATTTTTTTTTTGTGGTTTTCCATAGCTTAATATAGCCTCTGCTTTAATGGTCCTATTTTTCCCCTCCCTGCTCTGGCCTTATAATAAAGGAGCATTGTCTGGTGGCTTGCACAGGGCCTGGGAGCTGCAGGAAGTGGAGGAGGCTGCGATGACACAGACTGCTCTCGGCAGCAGTAATGACAGCGCCGCCACTCCTCGTCTTTCATCCCTTCCCTCCGTTTTGCTGGGACAGTTGCTTGTGCAAGCTTGGAACTAGTTYAGACAGCCCAACTAGATCAAAAATAATGTGAATTTCCTTAGGTTTAGCCTTCTATTTTTTTTTTTAATTGCAGCAATTCCTCATCTGAGCAATGAAAATTGTTCCATCAGTTAAAACGCCTTATTAATCCTCCTGTTCTCTCTTACCAGCTTCAGGTCTCCTTTGGCTAGACYTGGAGAGCAGTAGTCTCAATGTGGCAGTGGCTTCCACGCAAGGAGAGCTGTCTCCKCAGCAGTGCAAAAGCTGGAGTGCTCACATGCACACAGGCACGTGTGAGGGCAAGGTAGCAGTCAGGAGCACTCAACTAAGATGAAGACAGTGGGATAAGTCCTGAGATGATGCTCTGTTGCTGCTCCTTTGCTTACATTTAAATTTTAATAGGAGTTTGTCTGACAGGAGCAAACATAACGTATGGCCCTTTCCAATGTCTCTTCCCACCTCCYGCACTTCTTGGGCCCAGGGCATTTTTTCCCCATGCTTCCCTCCAGCCTCTGATGGCTCTTTCCAGCCACTGTCATCTGCTGCTTTGGATAAGTCACTGTTCCCACGTGGCAGAGTCCACAAGCATAGTTGAACATTGCTCTGCATTTTATCACTCATCTCAGCCTGCAGYGTCTCCAGGCTGGTAGATTAGAGATACAGTAATAAGGAGCCTGMGCCTCCTATTTTGCAGCAATCACACAATGCTCCCAAACCCCACTGTTCCCTGCACTGGATAAAGATGGAGCCGAGCCCAGGAACACACAGGCTTGTGTATTTGCTTTTCCTCCAGGCTTGGTCATGCTCTGTCCAAGGGGAGCAGGACTGCAGCTATTACACATGCTGGGGAGATGAAGGTGCAAGGCTGGGTCGGTGCTCGGTGAGAGGTGCCAAAGAGCCGTCGCTGGGTCCAGCCTGCACTTGAGGGACAGAAGCAAAAACCAGCTCCAAAAACAACTTCTGCCCCACTCTGCCTGCCAATGGGGTCTCACAGGCAGCTTTTCGGGACGGGGCTGAGCCTGCCAGGCCCCATGGAAGCTGCAGGGGAGTTTGGCCACACTCACAGCTTGGTCATCTTCATGGTCTTGAGGACTGCTAAGAGATCCACACAAACACTTTAGAGGAATAAGGCAACAYCAGAATTACAAGCACCTTGGGGTGATCGATGCCCACYCAAAAGCTCAGACTCTGTAAAACARCCTTCGTGGAGACAAGCCTTTAGGTCCTGGGACACCAGCTCTGCTCCCCAGGGCTTTCAGTGAAAATAGCCAAGACAAAAGGAGTGTTATTATTATTGGAGCTCATGAAAATGCTGATACAATGTGTTGGACCCCTCAAAAAAGATAAAAGAAGACTTTCTGAGAAAAGTCCAGGCTCAGTGGAAACAGTCTGATCACTATATTCCAACTGTTTTCCTCCAGGGAAAGCAGAGACCAGCTCCTATCTTCTGTCCTKTTTAAGTAGCATCAGTGTTCTAGTTTTTATTAAAAGATTTGATGTATTTAAATTTGTGCAGTTTGGGGTTTGTAAAACTTGTTTCTTTCAACCTCTCTTTCTCTCTGTATAAATATTTGTATTTGCATTTAACCAAAAACTTATTCCTAAACATGGATTTCAACAAGGCCAACATTTACCTAGAGTGTCTGAAGAGTTTTTTCTCAATTTCCAGCCCTGCCAAGGCCTCCTTTGTGTGTCCTCGAGTCCCAACCTAGGTTTTCTTGTATCTCTAGACTTGAATAATGCCCTAGTTTATTGGTGGGACACAGAATTAAGGAAGATGGAGCAGGCACCGTGCCCATCCTGGATGCCACCACGCAGACGGTGGTTGTTTCAGGTCTGCAGGCACAGAGCTGCRTTAACATTTTTGCAGTGCCCCATCGATACCTCCCTCCCTCACGGATATGGAGTCGGGGTGCAGGGGGGATTCGCCGAGGGCAGCGCTTCCCTGCAAAGCGCAGGTGGAAACTCAAAGAAAGTCACTCCGATCGCCCTTCTCGTCCACCCCCCTGCTGCGAGTTTGGCCCCACATCAAGGTCTGCGCCTGGGGGACGGGAAGGCTGGTCCCCTCGGACCTCCTGAGGCAGCCTCGCCGTGAACCGCTGAGGCTGGGAAYGATTGCAGCTCATGGGCCTGCCCGGGCCCGGGAACCTCATAAATCATGTGGAAGTGCAGAGTTATGAGTTTCCTCAGACAAATACCACTAATTGCAGTGCGCTCTGATTGCTGGTGCGAGGCCACATAATGCRCTGAGCTGGGGGGCCATGCAAGTCTACTGGGGGCAGAGGGACTAACCCCCACCCACGAATTAGAGACCCTGGGGCCGTAGCCCGGCTCAGATGAACATAATTCACTGCCAGCTCTACCCCACGCCCTGACTTAGCAACTCCCTACCTTTGTGTGTAAACAGCCCTGCAAATTGCCTGAATGTGCCTGATTTTCCTCCCTTTGAGGCCAGCAGTCTTTCCAGTAAACTGAAAAGCAATTTGAAATGGGAGGAAAGGCCAGCTCGGAGGCAGACATCAATAGGCGCTCCATGTGTGAACGGTGATTGCTTGGTGGTGCAAATGCTCCAGGCCTGGGTCTTTGTAGTAAAACAATCCTTGTGATCACTCCACGCCCAAGCCAAGTGACTCAGTGTAAAAATAATTAAATATGTTAATAATTATCAGGGGCCCCTTTGATTAAAGCAAATAAAGCTTGTGGTGTCTAAGCAAGGAGGAATGCTTAGGTTTGCAGGGCTTGGCTCACAATGAGGAGCAGACAGCAGAAGCAGCTGATGCTCATGAGTCAGGCGCTGAGGAGCAAGGGGGAAAGCTCCAGGCAGCACCAGAGATGCCTGTGACCATGTTCCCATTGCAGTGGTTGCCCCAGCCTCAGTCCCTGAAGGTGTATTTCAGGAGAACTGGCCASCCAATGGATAGAGAAAGGCATCCCCGAAGGGTGATTCGGATCTCGTGGGGGTTTAGTTGGGCTCCTAAGGTGCCTTTAAGCAGGCTCCAGACATTGCTGCTTCAGTGCAGTGACTGTAAGGCAAATCTAAGCCACTGAAGGGCATTTATGTGGTTTCTCTAACAAAAACACCATCCTCTTAGAAGCAGAACAAGCTGGACACTGTGCTGAGCTGGGAAGGCAATTGCAAAAGCATTTCTGAAAACATGGACATGCTCAGAGAAGTGGCTCCTCCACTCCATGCTGTACACAAGGTGCTTACCCCTCTCTCCTTAGAATGAAAAGCAGTATCTGCACCCATTAATCTTTCTTCCCCGTGACGGTCGGCCTCAAATGCAAGGAGATCTGCATTCCTGGCCAAGGGAGGAGACTCCTCTCTGGATTCATTTCCCATTGTGCTTTTGCAGGGTGCTGCATTCACTCCAGTCCAAGCCTCTCTTGCACTAGAAAGTGGAGCCTCTGGACAGGGGTAGATGCCCAGGGCGGCATGTGCAGTGGAGTCTGGAGAAGTCTTTCTCTCCAGACTCAGGGTTTTGATCTCTCAAGTGTTCAGGTGATAAGAATCAGGGCCTGACGYGCTGGGAGGGCATTTATAGACACAGCAAAATGCACTTGCAGAGTGGGAGTTCTTACTGTATCGCCCTAGGAATCAGTGAAGCTCTAGGGAACGAATACCAAAACCTACTGTCAGGGAATATTTCCCATATGGGTGCTTATGCAGCACCATATGGTATCTGTGTGTGCAACGTCACATGCACGTTATGGCCACGCTCCTCAGGGAGCAGCTGACTACCAGGAGCTGCAGAAGAGACATCCGTCTTACCTTCACGGTAGCTTTTGAAGGCAAATCTAGGTTAGGAAAAGCTGGGGTCATTGCCTGAGCAAATACAATATTCAAGGGAGGAATGTTCTTTGTATCCCAAAGCACTTTTATCTGCAGACCGGAGCTCACCTGAAACCCTGTCCTCTCTGCTGAGAGATAGGTGTTTCACTTCATGATGGCACACAAATTTTCCCCTGAAATGCAACCACCTTCGGGGTGATCTGTGAGCATGCAGTCAGACAAAATAACCACTTGGAACAGGAAGCAGGGAAAACCCCCATACCCAGTTTACCAATGGGGAACCTGAGGGTGATTCAACACCATCTTCTTCCCTGGAAATCGGTGAGAAAACTCTGGAGCTACCACTGCTTTAAAAACACAAAAAGGCCCCTATGACAGACAGGACTGGAGACTATACGCAAGCAGGATTCAGTTCTCTGACCTTTTATTCCCTCTCTTGGAGATGGGATATGTGGAGCGAAGGTAGCCACAGCAGCGCTCCGCACTGGGGATCTGACACCCTCTGCCATGTGGTCTGTGTCTTGTTATTTTGAATCCTGMCGCCCCTGCTAGGAAAACAAGCAACGTCCTCGTAGTGCTTTCCAGGGGGAAAACATAAAATGCATTTGCCATTAGTTTATTTTTTTAAAGCCCTATTTAAGAAAAGGAGAGGAAAGAGATCTTTGCAAGGGCCACACTAGCTAATAGCAGAGTGCACTACACTTAATTGCATTTCTTGTCCCACAGAACTTCACCTATTCCCTGGRAAGGAAAAAAAAGGAGTTAGATGATCTAGCTATATGGTATATAAAGCAGCAGTTCCTTAACACATGGTMGTAGTTATGCAGCTGGGGAGTGGACACATATTTTGGGAAGATMCCTGGCCAGCGTGCAGCCGGCTGTGATTTGATATTCAGGGTAACTGCGCCACCTCATGGTCCCCAGAGTCAAATAGTTCAGTTGTGGCGATCAGACACGTAGCGTGTGCTTGTCTCCATGGAAAAGCATCTTCACAGTCTCCTCCAAGCTTCTTCCTGGAAAAACTGCTTCAGCTTTACTCACCGTAACAAAGCCACCAACTTTAATAAAGCCAGGTGACATTTTGCTCCATGGGTTACTGCATTTCTTTCCCAGTAGCGCCAACAGTCTCCAAATAAGACCCATAGTCTCTATTCTTTATATGACAAATGCTGACAAGAAATGTGAGCTAGAAATGTCTTTTACTACAGATGTCCCTGCCTGCCCTGGGACTGTTCCCTGGAGCATGTGCATCACTTCTTTATCCAGTCATGTTYTGAGCATACCAGTCCTGAGACTCTGGCTGATTCCCTGGAGGCGCTAGCTCWCAGCTCAGTAGATCCCATCCAGGAGAAGGGCTGCCCCACATTATCATGTTCTGCTTCCCTTTCCTTTGATCCACTCCAAATAATCTCTCTCAYTTGGCACCCCCAGCAGCCCTCCCTTTAGCCTCCTGTTCTCACCCTTCTCACACTTGCAACTGATTGCTGGCTGTGTCTCTTACAAGCTGTCACTTGGGCACTCATGCCTGGATTTTCCTGGTTTTTTTTTCCTCCTTAAGAGTGAGATTCTTTCCAACAACTTTAGCCATGTACAAAACATTCACCTAGTGCCCTCCCACAGGGAAAAGAGAGAACTGGGTATTATCACAGCTAAGCAAGCCTATCCCAAAGATAGCTATCTAACACAGTCATATATTTTCCCTCTGGAAATGCTTCACTTTTTCCATGTGTCACGGCAGCAGTCCAGTCAACTAGCTCTATYTGAAGCTCTTAGGTGGACAGAGTTGATCTAACTCCCACCCTACACATATCCTATCTGCCTCCTAGTGTCCTCAGYGATGAGCATCTGCACCTTTTTCCACTCTCATTCCTCTTTCTGGCACTTTTGTGACCCMAAAGGACTGCCGAGTCTTTGAGGGCATCCCAACTGTACAAGGAGAGACTGTTTGAAAATTGCACGTCTTCCTCTCTCATGTCTAATTTGTGGTGCAGTGAGTTCTGCCYAGCACTTCTGTAGTCTCCTCCTCATCCACATTTTGCCCTTCAGACTTTATGTCCATAGATGACTTCCATTTGTCTCTTTGATCCAGTATGAGGCCTTGTCTGCAGCCAGATAATGATAAAAATCACTGTTAATATATGACAGCGTTGCACAGACTGTGCATCCACATATTGCTGGTTCCTCTTGGCATGGCTAAGTCCTGGCACTGTAAAACACAAGTGTGGTCAGAATAGCAAATAATTTGGAGGCTTACTGTATCCTATACCCTGTCGGCTCGTTGGTCTAGGGGTATGATTCTCGCTTAGGGTGCGAGAGGTCCCGGGTTCAAATCCCGGACGAGCCCTGGTTTTAGCACTGGACCAGGTTGCCCAGAGAGGTTGTGGAGTCTCCTTCTCTGGAGATACTCAAAACCCGCCCGGATGCAACCCTGTCTGACATGCTCTAGGTGACCCTACTTGAGCAAGGAGGTCAGRCTACGTGCTCTCCAGAGGTCCCTTCCAACCTCAACCATTCTGTGATTCTGTAAATCCAGATACTGTTATTATTTTCAACCTTTCCTCTACTCATTTTTTTTTCTTAAAATAAGGCTTTTGGGAGAAGAAAGGATTTGCCATTTGATTATCTTTCTGTCTCATCTTCCCCATTCCCTTTAACATGTCCCTGTTCCTGTGCTACTTGCCTACTTTCTCGAGCAATGAGTGCCACTGCTTGGTGGGAGCTGGGTGCTGGGCTCYGATGTGATGTTTCAGCTGGCTGAGGGTGAAGGCCATTCTTGCATGTAGAGGATTCTGCTTAGGAAAAGGGATTTACCAACTTTGTATGGTAAAGCTGTCCCAAAGATCACCAGGTAGGAAGCTCTTTGCATCAGGCCAATTTATTAAAGGAGGTGGTTTGTATGCAGTTTGGAAATCTGATCTCTGRGTTGACTCAAAATGTGATACAGAGCCAGAAGAGCATCACTAACAAAGCATTGCTGTAGCTGTCCTTTTGTATAAACAGTTTACAAGGCAAAGGAGGGATGAGTTAGGGAAACAACTGATGTACAGCCAGAGAAACTTATTTCAAGCCATAAAAGAGGCTGCTTGTAAACTTTACTCAACCTCTTTTCTGCATCCTTGTCTTCAGCATCTACCCTGAACATGGTCTCCCACTTTGATTTCAATGGTTCCTACCGGAACAAAGAATTAGGGTAAGTTTTAAAGCAGAGAGGAGGGACTGATTGCTTGGCTGTTGCCAAGTTACTCGACTTCATGCTTCAGCAAAGCTGTGAGATGCAAGGCGTCCTTGGGAAGCTGGAGACTTCAGCCCRGAGTGAAAGTGATCCAGTAAAATCYGYTCTGCTCCCACCCCATCTCTTCTCCCCTTGCCAGCTTTAGGATTAAGTTCCCAAATGCATTTCATATGCACCAAGGGACAGAATTGAACAAACCTATAAAAAGCTGAAACACTGTGATCTATGCAGCTCATCTTACCGGAACATCTTCTAGGTCACGGGCTTAAGTATCACAGTCATTTTTATGCCAGCAAAATGAACATCACCAAGCCAGTTTCTTGGCCTGACGGCCAGCTGAGGTGGAAGGATGCATACCTTTATCATTTATCATTCCAGAACAGGCTAATCCATCCATCCTAATCATCACGAATGCTACCTGGCTTATGCAACTACAGGACTATTTGGAACAGTGCTGCTTGCTCTGGGACAAAACTATTCTAGGGACTATGCTAGTAGTTTATCATTATATTTGACTGAGGCCTGTAATTTGAGCCTGGTTAGTTCATTAATGTTTACACAGTTAGAGAGTTTTATTTCCTTAGCAGAGCAATGGTGCCATGATCTTGTCAGTGAACACTGGCCAAGTTAGGTGCAGCCTTTCTTGTGAATGAGTAAGGCTCATTTATGGGCCTTCAAGTTCAGGTTCAGGTTCAGCTCAGGAGGCTTCACGTAGCCTGGAAGCAAAGGGAGACCAAGACTGAAATGAAAACCTTATCAACTAAATTATCTATGAGGAAAAGGAAGGGAGAAAAAARCTCAGCTCAGTCCCACTCTTTTTTCCCTTTACATTGTGTTTATGGGCTTTTTTTGTGCCACCAGTACAATCTGTAAACCAGGCATCAGACCACTCTGCACAAAGTCCATTTAATATCTGCTCRGAGTCAGTGGGAAAGATGACATCTACTGTGTGGATGAGCTGACAGGAACTAGCAATTGACAGTCAGTGGTACGTCCTCATTCATGTCACAGATCATCCCTCCACCCTGATCTCTTCCTCAGCTCTGATCAGACCTGTCCTTCTCACTTTCTCACTTTCTCTTGGTCTGAATCCATCTCCACCCACACATCTCTCACCTTTAGCATCTCTCAGCCATCTCAGTGACATAGCTTCACACGATCACAGAATACTTGATGTAGCAAAGGATCTCTGAGGGTCTCTGCTCAAAGGAGTCCAATTAAATCAGGATGTTCAGAGTCCTGTCCAGGTAAGCTCKGAATATCTCCAAGGATGGAGATTCCCATCCACCCAGGCTTCTTTTCCAGTGTTTGACTATATCAAGAACTTTTTCCTTATATATAATTGAAATTTCAATGGCTAYAGCCTGTCCTTCACTTCTTATCCTTCCATTGTGCATCTCTGAGAGAAATCCGGCTTCACCTTCTCTGCAATTACGCATTAGGTAGCCATAGATAGCAACAACATCTCCCTTGGCCTTCTCCTCTCCCACTGCACAATCCCAGCTCTCAGCTTCTCCTTCTACGTCCCCTGCTCCAGCCTCAACCAGCTTGGTGTCTCCTCTGGGTTCACTCCCATCTGTCACCATCTGCYTGATACTGGGGAACCCCAAACTGGACCTAGTATCAGGATGCAGTCTCCCAAGTGCCAAACAGAGAGTGATAATTACTTCCCTTGACCTGCTGGTTACAACTGTGCTAAGGCAGCCGAGCATGCAACTAGCTTTCATTGCCATGAGGGCACACCACTGATTTAYGTCAAGGTTGTTGTTCAAGCTTTGCATCACGATTTTGTCACAGCCCATGTGTTTGTACAGCCAACTCCAAGAATCCAGCTTAGCTGTCACTGCTCTAATGATTCAGTTCAACAACGTGATGAGCCAGTTTGGTTTCTTTGTACCGCTGGCTGTACTAGTCCAGCTCCATGTACGGCCAAAGTAGTCCAGGCACTTACGTCAGRTATCTCAAGTAGACCATGCATTGCTCCCATCAAGAGTACTTACATGCAACACTAAAAGTTTGCAAATCTTCATGAAAAGCTTAGAAAGCAAATGTCTTCCTAAATACAAYGCTGTAACACAACCGCAGGTTTTGTAGTGTGTTCTAAGAACCACTGAATGAAAGTCAGTGATCTGCATGATGTATTAGATCAAAGTAGTTAATTATGCTAGATTCATCTAGCCTTCAGATGTGAAAAAGTCCCTATATAACTCCTTTTAACAAGGTACYGCTAGAGTAATTATCAGTTCTGTATAACAAATCCAGGATAATGCCATCAGTTTCAGTGGATGCAATCTCAAGTTTAAAGCAGTTTTTTGAGATTTGATTGTTTGATTCCTGGAAACGATGTCCACACCGGAGTGCAATTTGCACACATAACCTTCTTAGATTCCTCCTTCTTCAATATAGCACTGGTGCTCATGCAGCTCAGTATCATTTCTGTCCTCAAGACTTGTCCAGCATTTAGGTCTCAGCCCATATTGCTCAATATTGCATTGTCTCAGCCTCTTTCTTCAGATGGTCAAACTGAGGCACAGCGATGCTAAGAAGTGGGTTACCTGACACCACATGGCAGCTTGATGACCCAGTAGGAATGTGATCCTTTGAAAGTCAGAACAGCACTCTGCACTATGCCAAGGCTTAATGCTGCCCTGAATCATAACTAAGAAAACAGAGTACACGGGAAAAGGAGAAAAGGGCTTTGCATTCAAATACACACCAATTTTAGGTGCACCTTCTCTATTAATGAAAGTAAGAAAAAGAGAAGAGAGAGTCACGTAGCTTCCAGTTCTCAGGTCTCTTGTTTGGAGCTGTGATCTGAGACCCAAKGTCCAGCCCAAGCTCTGGATTTCACTTTTTCTTCATACAGTTACTGGTTTAAACTTAGCCTGAATGTGCTGTCATGTGAGTTCAGAAGATACACTAACCATATTTGCCAGTCTCAGAATTTGTATCATATAGTTGTTTGTTAAAGCCCCACCTATCCCGTGCAGTGCTTCCTTTCTGATAATTGCTACAGAGATACTGGGCTAAATAATGGAAAGGGGACAAAACTCTCTAATTCTCACCATTATCTTGCAAACAGCCTGTTAAAACATGAACTCCCTGATATTTTCTTCCAAGCTCCTCCCCTGAGATATGCCACTGAGCATCCTTGGAATTTCCTTGCACTTGGCCACTGCCCTGAACTGTCGTGGGAACACGGTGAAACTGGGTAGGTGTCATTCGGCACTGAAAACTTCCCCACTTTGTCTACAGAAATTGAAGGAGACAGAGTGGTGACCTGCAAAAAGGAAAAGCAGTGAAGACTTTTGAAGTCATTTGCTGAGTTTACCTATTCATTGTAACAGTGGAGAGATCAAAGTACCTGTACTTGTATCACACAGAGCCCATATGGCTCCCATACCCTGAAATTCCCCATGACCACAGCAGGAATTTGCACAGCAGGATCAGACCTTTCGTGAAACAACATTTCATGTCTCACCTCACTGCTGAGAGAGGCAGAGGGTTATCACCCTGAAGCTTCAAGTTCCTCCATGAAGCCTATCCAAGGAATGCTTGTGCTTGTCCCAGAGGGCAGAAGGTCTCTTRGGGGAGGGACTAGTTCCTGTAGTGATATCAATAGCAAAATCCATTTGGGATCAAGATGAGGTTCTCATATCTCAGGTAAACAGCACTGACTTCCACTACAGCCTCAGGCTTGCTGAAGTCACAACACAAAACAACACAATAAATGCCAGGTTTACTATTGCTAGGGTTATTAGAAACTTAAGACACAGTTTTGATGTAGCATGACCCTCCAGGGCCATAGCTTCTACCTTTGGCACATTTTGTTTAACCTTTAAGCCAGGTAGCAYTTACATGTGACATGCTACAACATCAAAGTTGCTGCAGCTTCCAGAATCTCTGTTTTGTGATTGTTACCTAGCTCTGAGTATAAGCTTAGCTCCCAAATTCAAATAGCTTTTTTTTTTTTCTCAGACTTTTTTCATCTGTTCTGACCTGCCAGAACTACTCACAACATGGAAATTCAGTTTTCCAGTAATTYGATTTTGACCCGATCTGCTTTTTCAAGGAAAAAAAATGAATTTATTCAGTTCTACCAYAGCTTTCTGCACACTCTGAACAGCTCAACATGTATTTAATGATCACAAAGCAACTATCAAAGACTCTGTGGAGTTTCAATAGCCTAAAAACTGAGGGCTATGCTGGCCTGGGGGAGCCCTGAGCTTCAGCCCCTGCTCTAGTTCAGGTAGAGAGAGGGTTAGAAAAGAGATACCCACTCCCAGGCAGTGCTTTCGCKGTGGGGGAATGACCAAGGATATGTCAAGCCAATATACGCCTCATAAGAGGCTTCAGCTAGAAATTTTCTCATGTATGGTTGTTAGGACAGATATAGACCGAAAGTTCAAGGATCACAACCCAGGATAAGATTCTTGGGCAAGGAAAGAAGGACAAAAGAAGCTGCGTACAGCAAGAACTCTGTGGYTTGGGGTGGCTGCAGGATGTTTTCAAGTGTTCAGGATCCTGCAGGGAAGAACTAAGGCAACAAGCAGGATTGCAACCCTGGACTTCAGGAGAGCGGACTTCRGGCTCTTTAGAGACCCAATTGGTGGAATCTCATAGGTTAAGGCCCTAGAAGGAAGAGAGAGCCAGGAGAGYTGTCTAGTATTCAATCATCACTTCCTCCAAGCTCAAGAGCGGTGYATCCCTATGAGTAAGAAGTGCAGCAAAGGGGGCAGGAGACCTGCATGGGTGAGCAAGAAGCTCCTGGCAAAATTCAGACAGAAGAAGAAAGTACACAGACTGTGGAAGAGGGGACAGACTACCTGGGAGAATTATAGGAATGCAGTCAGAGTATGTAGAGATGCTGCGAGGAAGGGTAAGGCCCAGCTGGAATTGAGTCTGGCAAGGGATGTCAAGGACAACAGGAAGGGCTTCTTCAAATACATCAGCAGCAACAGGAGGACTAGGGAAAATATGGGCCCGCTCCTGAATGGGGCGGGGGCCCTGGTGACAAGGGGTACAGAGAAGACAGAATTACTGAATGCCTTCTGTGCTTCAGTCTTCACTGCTAAGGGCAGCCCCCAGGAATCCTGCAGCCTGGACGTCAGGGAGAAAGTCTGGAGAAGCGAGGACTTTCCCTTGGTTGAGGAGGAAAGGATTAGAGACCTTCTGGGCAGGCCAGACATCCACAAATCCATGGGCCTGGATGGGATGCACCCATAGGTACTGAGGGAGCTGGCGGATGTTGTTGCCAGGCTGCTCTCCATCACCTTGGAAAGGTCCTGGAGAACTGGAGAGGTGCCTGAGGACTGGAGGAAAGCCAATGTCACTCCAGTCTTCAAGAAGGGGAAGAAGGAGGACCCAGGCAACTCCAGGCCGGTCAGCCTCACCTCCATCCCTGGAAAGGTGGTGCAACAACTCATTCTGGAGGTCATCTCCAGACATATGGAGGAAAAGAAGGTGATCAGGAGTAGCCAAAATCGATTCACCAAGGGGAAATCCTACATAACCAATCTGATAGCCTTCCATGATGGAATGACTGGCTGGGTAGGTGAGGGCAGAGCAGTGGACGTTGTGCACCTTGACTTCAGCAAGGCTTTTGACACTGTCTCCCATAACATCCTCCTAGAGAAGCTCAGAAAGTGTGGGTTAGACGAGTGGACAGTGAAGTGGATTGAGAACTGGCTGAAAGGCAGAGCTCAGAGGGTCATCATCAGTGGCATGGAGTCCAGCTGGAGGCCTGTGGCTAGTGGCATGCCCCAGGGCTCAGTCCTGGGTCCCATCCTGTTCAACTTCTTCAGCAATGACCTGGATGAGGGGACAGAGTGCCTCCTCAGCAAGTTTGCTGATGATCCCAAGCTGGGAGGAGTGGCTGATACACCTGAGGGCTGTGCTGCCATTCGGAGAGACCTGGACAGGCTGGAGAGCTGGGCAGAGAGGAACCTCCTGAGGTTCAACAAGGGCAAGTGCMGAGTCCTGCACCTAGGGAGAGATAACCCCATGCAGGAGTCCAAGCTGGGGTCTGCCCTTGTGGAGAGCAGCTCTGCAGAGAAGGAGCTGGGAGTGCTGGTGGATGACAAGTTGACCATGAGCCAGCAATGTGCCCTTGTGGCCAAGAAGGCCAATGGTCTCCTGGGGTGCATTAGGGAGAGTGTTGGCAGTAGGTGGAGGGAGGCGATCCTGCCCCTCTCCTCAGCCCTGGCGAGGCCTCATCTTGAGTCCTGTGTCCAGTTCTGGGCTCCCCAGTCCAAGAGAGACATGGAGCTGCTGGAGAGAGTCCAGCRKAGGGCTASRARGATGATCAGRGGGCTGGAGCACCTGCCCTMTGAGGAACRGCTGCRAGAGCTGGGCCTGTTCAGCMTGRGGAAGAGAAGACTGAGGGGRGATCTTATCTCCAGAGGTCCCTTCCAACCTTACTGATTCTGTGATTGTACGCACTTGGAGGCTCACATTAAGTCTAAGGAGAAGGATCCCCTGGAAAGCAGCRAAAAGACCATCAGGGAGTTAGGAGGGGATAGGAACTGGAATGTTGGAATGAGCAACGAAGGCTATGAAATAGGAACAACGATGGATGGATGACACCAAGGTTTTCTCACTCTTATTCTGACCCTTKAAGAAGAGGAGCTATCTAAGAAAGTTCTCAAGAACTCATAGCTCTGTCTCAAACAGAAGAAACTGTTACAGAGAAACAAAACCCTAGAAATTATAGTCACAAGCAGATTTTGTCATATCTTGATTTCCACCTTGATGTCTCTTGTTTACCAGAAAAAGCAGCTCATGAAGAGCACTGTGAAGTCAGCAGAGACATCTAGTGGCAAAGATGACGTAAAAATATACTGGGGAATATATCATGGSGTTTTGTTCATCTTACAGACAGCTCTGTTTTCACTGTCTTTTCAGTATACACAAAAAGGACTGACTGAGAACTCAAGGCTGTATTTTTAACTGATTTGTTGAAAAACGTATTGCACTTATCCATTCCTAATTCTCCAAATCCCCAACTTTATGGAGATAAAACACTTCTACAAGTACTATGTCTCCTGTCTGTCCTCAGTCTCCCAGGATGTTGTTCACACTGAACGTCTTTTGCTTTCGGAGGAGTCTGGCACTCTTGGTATTGTATCTGGTTCTGGTTATGGCTTTTGGTGTGTGTCATTGCTGCTGGGCTGATTGATGTGATCTTGTTATATAGCTCAGAACAATTTTTTTTCCATCTGTTCTTTACAAATATGTTTTTTGTTAARAACTTTTCGGATTTTGGCTTTGATGGCACTGGTTTTGTTTAAAGATTTGCATTACCTATTATGTTGAACATCTTTGTGCAGCTGTTTCATTTATTCCAAGTTTGTTCTTCGCTAGACACAAACCAGTCTCTATTCAGCTTTGGCAGCTGTTAAAAAAAAATGTAACAAAGCATTGGCAAAATTCATTTTTTTAGTGAAGCAGGCAATACTGCCAATTTACCTGCRGTGAAAATCTGGCGTATATTCATTAAAGCCAGTACTGCTTACTCTGGATTTATTCTACAGTCACAGGCAATAGTGTGAAATACAATGCTGCAAATGAAACATGAAAGATGTGAACCCAAAGCTCTCTAGGTAGACATCTTCATTTTTATAATGACTTTGCAAGTTTTACATGTATCTCATAAAAGACATTTGGCCAATGATGAGAGATCACTGCTGCGACAGTAAGACAGTTGCTCAGGTATGAGAAGACCATGGCCCGATTTGATGGGTATTTARTAGTGTTCAGTACTGGAATGGCTAAAGTACTGAGGAATATTGGAGTGTGAGGATGTGATCATRAGCAGTCAAGATCTAAGGGAATCAGCCTAGCAGTTGGCTTAACAAATTACTGTTTATTATCCAGGCCRTGGTACCTTTCACTACATGATGTCCTGCGCTGGCCCACTTGCAGAGTTAAATATTTTAGCTTATTGAAAGCCAGTAGGCTGCAGGGTCTTACATAAGTAAATCAGTTTTGAAAACCAAATTCAGGCTCTTAAGTCAATTAAGCAGCACAAAATGAAGCACTGAAACTTCTACTCACCTGAGAGCTGAGCCAAAGAGAGTTTGGGATCTCCAAAGCAGGTATGACCAAATATTTGATTTGATTCCATGCCAGTTGTAAAACATCAAAAGGCTTAGAGGATTCAATGGAAAACGGAGGAAAAATGAGCTTGGAGGGCTTTAAAGCTTCCCTTTCAACTTTGATAGTGATTTTTTTTTTTGACACATGTAAAGAAAAGCACTGCTTTTACCAGTAGTGCCCACATACAAATCCACTAAGCAAGCAATGAAAACCCATTTTAAATCATCCAAAATATTTAAGTTGTGCCCATAGGTAGCCTGTTGAATATCCTGATCCCCTCTTCTCCTTTTACCTTGTCCCAACTAGTAGAGAAAATCTTTTCCATATCGAAGCAGAGCTGAAGAGACACAAGAAAAGTCCCCAAGCAATGCCTATACCAGTGAGAGGAGAGGACCCATCTCACAGGGACAAGGGGGCATCACCCAAAATCAGCCTGGGGATGTTCACTCCTGTTGTTATCACCACCCCAGACCTCTGGAGAAATACAGGTCATGGGGATCCCTGCACACAGAGCAACGAACAGCACTGTCTCCTCACTCAATCTAGAGCCCTTGTCCCCCACAAGGCAGAGCTCCTGCTGCAGGGGCTGGAGCATCACCATCACCAAAAGACGCGACTTATCTCTGAATCCTTCCTGTGATGAAGAATCCACCCTGCTTTCTAGAGATGTGCTAATTAAGGACACTGTTGAAAATACCCTTTTCCCAGCCTGAATTTCGCTGCCTTCCCCATCAAGTCGTTGTCTCCAAGCCTCCTAACGCCAGGAATCTTTCTCCATAGGTGGGCAATARTCCAAGAACAGGAGGACAACCAGCATCTCTGGAGTTCAGAAYCACACAATACTACTGGCTACATCTCTATTAGTAAATAAGATAATTCAGAGACTGTTTTCTGGTCCAGAAGGCAACTAGCATAGCACAGCCCACATCCACAGAACCAAATTCTCTTCCATACCAAAACGTAATGGCCTCAGCTGTGTTGTCTGCTGAGAACAACTCATTCTCCCCGAGCTTTGCCTGGAAACTGCTTGAGAAGAGCGCCAAAACCACACAAGAGAACATGTACAATTACACAGCTTGGACTATTTCAGGACAGTGCATGGACCCAAGCCCTAATCCTGGTTAGTTTATTAGAATAGTGTTGCCTCGGGGCCAATATCCTTCAAAGGAAAGATTRGCTGTATAGGGAAAAAACACATTATCCAGAGCTGTAATCGATATTATTAAGCTTAAGAACAGCTATAAATTCCTATAACTTAGTGTGTGGCCCAACTTCTAGCTACTAGGGAGAGAAAAGGGGCCAGRAGGAAGCTTTTCCCTGAGGTACCTCACCTCATAACATATCCTAGAGAGATTTTTGCAGTTTCCCCTGTGGTGCTGGTTCTGGCTAGCATTTGCAGCAAGATGCTGAGCTATAGTTTTATACAGAATAGAAATTTCTGTGATGCTTCCTGTCTTCACTTGCAAACTTCTTGGGACAACCAAGTTTGTCAACAWCTTCCCCCTACAAAAAGATGGAGGGGTTGTCCGAGGTCTTCTGTTTGGGGAGCGGGGAAGGTATAGTGACTATTTAGCTCACCTAGTGGGAAGAATTCCTTCTCTCTGTATTGGTATGGTAATGTAGGAACCAATAAATGTGACTCTTGTCACTTGATATTTCATTTTTGTGGAAGCCTAAAGAGCCCAATTCCACAACAGGCCAAGCTCTAAACRTTTCCTTAGGACAGACCTGGCTGCTGCTCCCAGAAACCTCTTCCTTCTCTTCCCTCATCCGTTATTGCACATGTTCTTGCTGCATCAGCCCATGATGTGTAAGGAAACGCTTGGCCAGAGAGTGGGAGCCCCACAGATTTTTGCAAAGCTCCTTGGCATCAATTCCGGATCCCAAATGATTGTTTTTCACTGTTTAAATAATCTGAAAAGTCAGTGAAGAAGCCAGAGTATCTGCATGGGAGAGTCACAGCATGAAGGTCCTGTCTGGAGCATGGTCCTACCCTATATCTTTGCAAACTCATCTTCACAAGAGCAGSATACCTGCTAGCACAAACTTTCCCACTCTGATACTGCACTTACATCTCATTAGGCCAGTCATAACACCTAGGCCACTTCCAGCTGCTTGCTATATTTCTTCATGGTTTTAGACTGTTAGGCCAGTAAAGCCAAGGCTTATTTTGCTACGTCACATTTGGGTAGGGTTCTTGCCAAAAATACAAATAAAGAAGCAGATCACAATACTTAATGCCCAGYTTTGGGGGGCAGGTTTAGCTCAGTTGGTTAGAGSATGGTGCTGCTAATGCTGAGGTTGTGGGTTCAATCCCYGTACGGGGCTATGCTGACGGTTGGACTAGATGATCTCCAGAGGTCCCTTCCAACCTTATGATTCTATGGTGACTCAAGCTAAGCTGCAGAATTAATGTGCAGATACTACTTTAGAGAAATTCAATGCCTTTTGTACTGCATTAATCTAGGACTAGCTTTAAAAAATGATCCCTAAAGACAGGCAAACAATCTGGAGAGAGTTGGCAGAAAATCTCTCTACCTTTAAAATCAAGCCATTGGTCTAAGKATTTACATAGGAGCACAAAAGCATCCAATCTGGCATCAAAAGGTGAGTAATCAAGAATTTTAATCTAATTTCTAATTCAGTAAACCCAGTCATTAAAACCTTCAAGATCTTCTGATGTTCTCCCAGTGCCACGGTTTCTCAGAATGGTTGGAATACTCAGAAATTGGGAAGTATACAAGGGAAGGCATTTTAACGGCACCCAATTTCAAAGGCACTGGTCATTAACATACTGATAGAGAGCCTTCGGGCAGGGGCTGCAAATTAACCAGCCTAAGTCTGACGGATCCATGATCATCAGTCTCAGAAAACCTGAACACGTTTGCCCTTGCTGGCTYGCTTAGCACATCCCTGCTGCTTCTGAGCACATTTAGATTAATGCAAAGAAGGTGAATACATTTAAATGCAGGTGGCTCTCTGTGGTAGGCAGACGACTCCGCAGGGCCATGCTGAAGGCTGCCAAGGAGGAATTTAGTGTTGTCTGTGTTTGCAGAGAAAGACCTCAGTGACTTGGAAAGCATAGAAGAAGGAAATGTTTTCTCCATGACATACTATGGGCTGCCTACAATCAGCATCCTTCCTTGGCAGCTGKGCTTGATAAATGTTGTCAGCAGTCTGGGAGTCCTTTTGGGCTCCCAGTGTCAAGAATGAAGCTGAATAGATCCGACAGGGACAAACACCCCTATGCCAGATCACACTAAAGAGAGTCCTCATGCGACCGGGCTGTAAGACTGAATCATTTGGAATAACTGCACCGATTCAGTTTGAGCTGCTTATTGGGAATAATATTGGGAAGTTTACTCATCTAGTCTTTAGTTTGCTCTCCAATGCTATTTGTTATAAATGTTATGAATTATCCACATTAAAAAGGGAAAAGAATCCTAATATATCTGGATTTTCAAACAAAAGTTAACCACCCAGTTTCACTACCAAAATACTAAGCTGCCCAACAGAAATGGTGTTAACAGTTCTGGATGCTCTTACACGTGATTTTCTTTGCCAAGACACTTTTAGTTCAATTTCTAAAATAAAGACAAAACAACAACAACAACAACAAACTCCTTGTAATCATGCTGGGGTATGTGTGTGAGCTTATCAGGTCTYCCACTAATATATTTGAACCAACTGGCCCATTTCATATGACTATAGTGAAAGAAGTCAGGTCCTACAGAGCCACAAGCAGTCAGAGAGAGGAGAGAGACCCTGAAGTTCCCTTCACAGCAGTAAATAGCTGGATGTGGGCTCACCCTTTATCAGACATCGGAGAATCCACACTGCTGCAGAGGCACACTGCTCTGGAAGACACAAGTGAAGGGGGAATGGAGCTTTTTTGGCTCTGCTAGCCTCAGAACAGCTTCAGTCCTCCTCTTCATCAGAGCCAGGCGRTGCCATGGCTTGTGCTTGTGTCTCTCTGAAAGAGAGGCGAAGCGATAGCACACATTTTCTCTGTTCTCTTTCCCCTAATATTGTTTTCTTTTTAAGTTCTGCTTTATGGCTGGCTTTCCAGGTTGACATTTCCACCGTGTTGGGACATTTGGAACAAATTTACCTTTCAGTATTACTACATTCAAGCAACATGAGGTGGTAGCCTACGGGCGCTGCAGGACACAGAAGTCTCTTTCCACCATTCGTGCTATTTGCAGAGAGACCCCTCGTAAGGGTGGGATGTGAGCCTTCCTTTTGAACTAAAGCTTTAACACAGTTTGTTTTGGCCTCTTTAAGAGCTGCAGGCCAAGTGAACTACAGACATTTGTTCTGAAACCATAAATCTCACAAGCTATAAAGYAGTTTCCTAATCCTTTTATTTTACAGGGCACACATTTTCTCAGTGAGCCGTGCCCCTTCTTTGCTGTGATTTGGAGAAATCTGCACAAGGAAACTATTTTAGCTTTTGGAGTGGTACTTCTGCTGTTCTTGCATTTTACTTGCTTTCTAGGTTGTCTGTTTGCATCAATTAGGYACTCCAATCTGTCACAACTGTCCTGCTGAAGGAAAAACAGGATCAGTTTTGCCACAACAGTATCGCTACAAGACATGAAAGAGGGACGGCAGCCAGAAAAAACCTGTTGTGAAAATTCACTTGACTAATCACTCTTCTGAAAAAATAATAAAAAAAAGACTTAGAGGTGAAGGGTTTTGTGCAAAAAAAGAGACATCCTCCTGAATAAGCAGATTTTAAGGCCTGTGRGTCATCCTTCCAGTAGGCAGAATCAAAGGATCTCTGCTGGAGTGCATTATGGAGAAAGCCATATGTAAACTAGGATCTTGAGGTTTTAAGAGACAAAAAAGCAGGAGAAGGCTCTGCTGAAGTCCCCTACTGCAACAAAATTCTGCATTTAACCAACTGACTGCTATGGTGAAAGCAATGAGGGAAAAGCTAGGAGAAATAGTACAAACTGCAGAAAAGATTCCCTTCTACGTCCTCCTGGTGCGGGGCACCACCTGCTATGACAGTGGCACAGCTCACGGCTGCTCATGTGGGCAGGTAGGTGGTGGCATCCTGCATGGCTGTGGGAACACACTGCCTGAAGACATACCCTTCAGTGGCAGCTTAGCAGCGGTTGCTCACGCTTTGCACAGGACTCAACATGCCAGAGAGCCATCACATAACGTCATGTTAGGTGGCTGGATACGTGGCTGGAGAAACATTGCACCTGTCTGTGAGACCTGAAGGACCTTGCAATAGGGATAGAGAGTCAAGGGGGATGGAAGAGGTCTCCATGGCAGTGCAAGGGAGCTGGTGTCCTCTTGGCAAGCCTCTCCTCCTTTGACACCCCCAGGCTGGATAAGGATGGAGGATATGGGCAACAGATTTGTAGATTTTGCCTGATCTCTGCTTGCGCAGAGAATGGGACCCAAGCTCTGCATGTTACTAGCAGCAGTCTGGGAAGCAATCTACATCACATCAGCAGATGCCATCTCTGCTCCCAGCTCTTGCCCAATTCTGTGTGATGACAGTGAGAGGATGATGCTCTGCAAAGAACAAAGGCRTTCACCCATAATTTTTAATCCACAATGGGACAGAGGGACAGTTTATTGCTAAAAGTAAAAGCAAATAAACCCAAGAAAGAGCTACAAAGGCGCCTGTCTAGCATAGCACTGCTCTCTCTGACATTGGCATTTGGCTCTTTTYCCATTACCACAGTTGTACAGCACCTGGAGTACTTCAGGGGTTGCTGCAAAATAAGAGGTGTCCTTTTCAAACATTGGTAGCACCAACTGTTCTTGATCACTAAAATGTCCTTTGTAACACAGTGAGGCTCTCATTTTAATAATTCCCTACACTGGCATCTGAGTTCACATACTTCAAAACAGTTAGCCAAATATCAGAGCTGAATCACGTGTAAATAAATGGCAATGAAATAACATCACACAATGAACATTTTTACATACTAGACACAAGCACAGTGAAGTGCTGAGAGCACAGAAAAAGCTGCAATTTCTCCCTTAGTTCTGCCGAGCTGCATCCCCTTTTACGAAACCATAACGTGGGATAACTTTACAGGGCGGCTCTCGAGATCTAACTACAGCATCTAGAAAGCCTGTTTTGAAAGACACTWATTTCAAGAACTTGAGGAAATTCTYTCACACAGAATCACCTCATTTTTACCTTGGATCTCAGCTGGAAGTCAAGCTAATTTACCTATTGCTTTATTAACGAGAAATTGTTGCTGCCATTTTTTTCCCAYTATACAGTTTTACTCCATGTTCTTTGCTTTCTTAATACAGGCAGAAAACATAAGAATGTGAGGTYTAAGATGACTGCTTTGTTATACAACAGTTTTCTTCCACATTGAAAATGAGTGCTGCCTTGTCCAAACACCAAAAATGTCCTTCCCCTCGCTCTGCTACAGCAACACTTGTTATTTATTTATAAGTAATCTGAGCCAAAAAAAA
>NW_028185761.1:984778-1007427 GCF_003343005.1 Rhea americana | reverse complement strand
TGCTGAAAGCACAACTCTGGCTTTCTCAGTCTAATGAGATGAACACAAGAAGTCTAATGAGAAGGACACTGTAATGAGAGGAAAAGCGAAACAAAGCAAAAGGAAGAGTGTATTTGTCTTCATATATTATGAAAATGAGGAGGATTTGGATAGTACAGCCATATGATTTTTGCATAGTGTTCACCCACATTTTTTGGTCAAAACTATTCCATAAACTTGGAAACATCAAGCTTATGTGTGAATTGCTCTGTTTCCCTGAATAGTTTGTGTATAAAAGAAACTCAGCAGTTTTAAGCCAAACTATTTTATTTTGATGATTTCCAACCACCCACGTTTGTCTTATTATGCCTTCAATTTAATCTTGAAAGAATAAAAAAATTATAAAATAGTGCTTCAAATCAAATTGACCAGATTGTTGTTGTTTATTTAGAAGACATTATTTTTTGATTATTCAAGATCACTTTTGAAACAAAAGTACCAATTACTTTATAGCTCCGTTCCCAAACTCTGCCTACTCTGGAGAAGCAGTTACTCTGTAATGACTATGATCTATTCAAATAYGCTTAAAGTAATTAAAAGCTGCATACTTGCTATTCTCTATGCCTTTAGCACATTCAAATATCTACTGTGCAGCAGCTCTGGGACAAACGAGAAATGCAAAACACATTTTTATCTGAGCTAGCACAATCCTTAAATGTAATAAGATATTACCAGCCTGTAAATGAAAATCCTAGTGGAGCTACGCTTGGATCAGGGAAGGTATCACAATACTTCAGGAGAAATGCTGATTTGCTGGGAAAGAAGAAATGACTATTAATTTTTGTAATTAGATAAACATGGGAGGTAGGTTTCCGAGTCAGTCACGGATGCTCAATATTTGAAATGAATGTTACCAGCTTAAGCTGCTTCCTTTACACTCATGTTACTGTCTCTAACCTGCTACCRCCCTTTCTTCTGCCACGTTGGTCCAGAGCTTCACTTGTGAAGTGTGAAATTTGCAGTCTTTTCCTCTGCCTCTCCAACTCACCCCTTCTCCCATTACGTCTCGGTCCCTTTCTCTACTCAGTCTGTGCTGTCAGCTTCAGGAGATCCCATCGCTGCTCGCCAGTTTGTGAGCAGACCAAGCAGAAGCTCATTGCTGAGGAAGTCTCCTTCAGGTGAAATTGTCCTTTAATGACCAGCTGCAAAGACATGAAGGTACCACCCGGCCTTGCTCAGTCGTAGGACATGAATAACAGTGTGAAGAGGAACACGTAAAGTGAAACTGCTCGTAAAATGTTATCACCGTAAGAGGAGACGGTGCTGTTATGGGAGAAGATGCCTAAATAACCAAAATCCCACAGAGATCTTCTGAGATTCATGCTTTGCCAGTAATCCTTCCTTGCCCAGCGCTGACAAAGCTCAAGTACAATACTGATATCAGGAGGGGTTGTATTCCTACTTTTTATGAATACCATGAAGTGTGGGTACCCCAGGCTAACCTCATCGTTGTACTGCTACCTTTTTGCTTTTAAGTTTAATTTATCTCCTGTTTCTATCGCCTCTCATCATCTTATATCTCCTGGGCCAGAGACATGGTCTTACAGAACCAGTCAAGGCTTTACGATACTTTGGTATCCCAATCCCTGCAAATTTTTCATGTAACAAGATGCAGGCCCTAATCACTTTGGATATCTGATAGCTGGGTCTTATCTTCTAGGGACATTATGAAAATAAATAGTTCAAAGACATAAATAGTTCAAAGACTCCCTGGAATGGGGGTCATGTAAGTATCCATGAAAACATCTACATGGTCTTTTGCATAAAAAAGAAAATGAGTCTATCCGTGTCCCTAGTCCTGCTCTTAACTGCAGCCTATTGGTTTCTAGTCTGCTTGGAGCAYGGGCAGAGCAGAGGCTGAAGTCTGTAAAGGCAGGAGAGAGCGGCACCATAACAGAGCAGGAGAGGCACTGCAACATTTAGGAGTTATGCAGAGAAGGAAGGAATGTAACATGAGGATGCAAAACAACATTTTATATAAAAGTTGAAAGTCAGTGAAGAGTAGGTAAGAAGCGGACTTCAAGAGCAAAGCGTATGGATCCATATTATCTGATATACCACACAAATCCTCATGGATTTAAAATATTCTCCTCTAAACAGCTCTGCAATTCACTGCCTATCTGACCAGAGTGGTCAATAGTGTGCCATATCTGATAACACTGTTGATCTTTGAGGAAAGAAACAGTAGAAACGTAACAACTTCTTTGCCATTCATGACTCCTGCCATGTATTTAATTTGAACAATAGGAAATTACTGCAGAAACAATAACCTGWTCAACCCAAGAAAGAGCAAGAAAAACAACTAGCTGTTCCAAGTGAATTCTGACTGCACAGGTTGCTACACTCAGTGAGTAAAGCATCCTTTGGGGTTTATGCTATTTAGAATTGCAGACTACTGATTAATACATAATACCATACTAAGAGCTGTTTCCTGTAGTCACAGCTGAGGATTCACTTAGGGGACAACCCGATGTAAAGCCTGGGAGTTTTTTCATCGGTTCTAGCTGTTGTAAGAGCACCTTTCCCCAGAGGAATGCAAGGCAGTTCCCCTTTCGCAGAACTGGCAAGCCTCCCTGCAAAAGCAAAGCTACAGGGGGAAAGCACAAATCTTTACAGYTGGTTTTTCAAGAAAACTGAAGAGGAACTCACTGCCTTTCTACAACTCTGATCCATAAACACAGCTTTTTAGGACAGCAGAAAAAAAAAACAGGAGATTAGGTGAAAAAATGGGTGATTTTGTTTGTTTAAACAGTAAATCTAACAAGAATTTTCAGGAACCAGRAGGGAATGAGAGCACGTTCAAATGCACTGTCCCCTGCAAGCTGAAAATGAGGAGATTTTAATGTTTATTTCCTCTGGGAAGTTTGCAACATTTTTTAAAGCGAAGTGGAAAGCTAGACAAGGTAAGAGTCTAACATAACACTTCTTGCGGCAGAGGCGAACGTTGTTGCTGTGGAGAGAGACACAACAGGTCTGGAGCAACGAAGTTTCATTGCAGCTTTCATTCATACCACTTCCCTTTGAGGTCCCATGTACTTTCTTTTAAGATGGYGTTTGCCCAAGACTCAGCTGCTTTTTCATTTCCCTTCCTAGGAACACTAACCATATCCAAGAGATTTGTCGGTGTATCTGCTGTTATTAGCAGCTCATCTAGTGGCCGTAAGATAATAAATACAGCCTCTGCAGAGGAAACTACATCTGCACCAAGAACTTGCTGTGTGGCTCATCATCTTGCAAATATGTCATGGTCACAACAGAAAATGTGAAGTAGAATTGATCAGAGAATGCAATTTTGTATGAGATTAAAGGACTGTTGGGATGAATTTGGGAAGGGGAAGGCAAATGGAGTAAAGTAGAAAAWATAGCACATGTAATATTTAATAGTAGAAATGGAATCCAATGGGGTTCCTCTATTCTCCAAACCACAATTAGAATGTGGGGACATATCAAAAAAGGCAAATTTTTAAATTTGTTTAGAAAGATTTTATTGTCAYAGTATCTACTAAAAGCCACCTGGGGAATGCAATGTAATACCAAGGTAGCTAAACACATACAGTCCCGGAGCTCTACTTAAACATTGAMCTTTGTTCCTAGACCAAGATTTTCAAACCCCAATGATTTTTTAGTGCCTTTAACTGTGCATGCCTGGCTTGACACTGCTTTTAAAAGCTCCTTTTCACAGAGGGGGATAGTGCCGCACACTTTCTAAAAATCACAACCTTTCAATGCATCTCCATTTGAGAAAACTAAAACACAGGCACTCACCTTTGAAAAAAAATATGACCTACAGGATAGCAGCTTAGACACAAAACAGCAGGACACACAGGGGCAAAAAAAAAAAAAAAAAAGCAGTCAGCCCTGGACAGAGATCTGTCCTCTTTGCAGCTCGTTGCATAAGAGCAATGAGACATGAATGACCATGCAGCAGCAAGGTGTACRGTACCTTAAGCATTCCTTGGAGAGGCGAATAGTGCAGGAATTGGCTCCGTCAGCATTTTTTCCTTGAAGAGCTCCCCAGGAACAGTAGTGTATGCTCAGCTGGCCCATTGCATCCAGGCTCCAGCTCTTYTGTTCTGCTTGAAAGTTGCAAAGAGTCAGGATTAGCGTTATGAATCTGGTCCATTATCCGCGTTGTTAGAATGAGATGTGAAATAGTCTGGAAAGAACAGGAATACCTGATGTCAAATTATACATGTTACAAGTACTTTCCAAATGAGGCTTTTACWGTAATGCAGAAGGGTGCTTTTCCATATGCCAAAAATTACACTCAAGCCACGGGTTTCTCAATAAACACTTCTCCTACAATGATGATACACTTATGGGATTAAAGTTTTTAACAACAGCTAAATGGAGGGAACTCTGCTCACTTGCCAAGCAGTAATTTCTTCAAGCTTTCTACCATCTCTGCTGACACTGAACAGGATACCCTGCCGTATGACATTGATTTGGAAGGTGTAGGTTTGTATCGTGTACTTGAAGAGTCTTAAAGTCAGCGCTCGGTTGCATACTTCCATTTAATCTTTCAGTCAGAATGGAACAGAAACTGCACGATAATTAACAGGGTTTTAGGTTCACACACTCTGCTAAGGTAACAGTTCTGTGCTTGAATCTCCAGGTAAAGGGAAAGGGAGGACCTGCGTATGGTGTGTGTGAAGTCTCACAGGAAGGGGCCACGTGCATCTCACTGTGGGTCTGCTTCTTCTTGATCAAAGAGTTGCTTAGCAAATTTGACATTTGCAAAACAAATAACTAGCTTCTTTAGTATGGTTTCATGTACTTTACATACATATAAAAAATGAACCAAAAATCAACTTGTAAGTGCTTATTCATTAGGCAAAGAAAAGATCCCCAGGGTGCAAACACCCTTTTCTCASTGAGGTTCCTGGCACTGAGAGCTTTCTGTTACATTTTTATTATTAAAAAAGGAATTAGGCCCATATTTTTCTCATTTCAATAAGTACCTTTATAACGTCCAAACAGCTCCAACAATGATATCATCTGTCTTTTTCCTCAAGRGAGGAATGTAGGCCATACCATGATATTCCTGCTCATTCCTAGAGCTCAGAACCTGACACCAGAGTGAAGGCAGCAAGCCTTGCTTCTTGGCAGGGAAATCTATGTCACAGTGCCGTCCACTTAATACTATACCTCCTATAGATCCCTCACTCTTCTTGAGAGCTGTTCAACACTATAAATTAAGAGTTAAGAGCTTAGAATTGTTAAGTTGATCTGCGTAGGCATATACCCAAGCCTGTTATTCAGTGGGACTTGCTTACCAGTAAGGAACTGCCCATATGGATCCTATTTCTTCATGGATTGTCTCTTCAGGATATGTACCACATGTGGTATAATTGGGCTGTGGTCCTTGTTGTGGCCTTCAATTTAAATAAAACAGATGATTCCACCTTCAACATGTTAAGTCCTCTAGCTTAGTAAAGAGGTCAAGTGTGCCTTCAGTTGGCCGCCTGTGAGATGGTGGACCCACAGGGAGAGACACGGGTCCAGCTTTCCCAGCTCTTTTGTCTTCCTTGCAGCCAGCTGCCCCTTCCACGCTTTGTGCAATAGATCCTTTCTGTTAGCAACACAGAGATCTCCATCTTGTTTCTGCTCAGCCTGACACCACTGCAGAGGATAAAGGAGAAGTCCAGGACCCCATCTGGGCTTAGGTCTGGGCTCACATGCCACACAGGCGAGGAACACCACACCCATAAACACATCCCCTCTACCATCTCTCTCAAGTATCTCCCTGCCCTTTTCCTACTTTCCTCATGACCCACATCTGTGTTCCATCCTTCCCAATCTCTCGTGAATATCTTCCCTCCACCACCAGCAGTCCACYTCCCTTTATGCTGGGAAAGAAGCCCACAGGACAGAGAATGCGGAGCCAGGTTTCCCAGTTTCTGTGTTTAATGGTGGTCCTCTGAAGTTAGTTGATTATTGTTCATTTTTTATATATTTGTTAAGTATACAAAACTATACTGAAGAAGCTAGTTATTTGTCTTGCAAATGTCAAGTTTGCTAAGCAAAACCCCTTTTTTCTTGTTCTCTTCTCTCCAGGCATGCTTTCCTGAAGCTGCCCATGCTACTGCACACTAGGCATCTTGGATCAAAATGAATTCTGCTCATGCAGGTTGTTTTCCCTGGCACACAGCTGTTGGTTGAGGAGAGGCCAGAGAGAGCAATAAGCCATAAAAATCCTCGGAGAGGCAAAACAGAGCCCACAGCATCCACAGTACAAGCATTTAGCATTTCACACCCATTTCCCAGACCTGATTAATAAAATTAAAGGTCTTATAAGGAGGAAGGAAAACCTAGGGAGACTTGCAAGAACATTTGCCAGGTAGAATACATGAAAGAGGGATGGGTACATAACAACCCATGGTTATGTTAATCATGGCCTAGGTACCAGGACAGCCAGGCACTCCCTAACATTAGGTGTCTGAGAAACTCCAGATCACGAGTTTGACCAAATAATCACCAAAGGTTGAGACCACTCATGTCCCTGACCTCCCACTCATGGATCTGCCTAAGGAACAGATCTCAGATCTACCCAATTCAGCCATGAGCTCTTCCCTAGTTAGCCTCAGTTCCTGATCAGTTATGTTACAGACCTTTGCCAAGCATCTTGCTGCTTCAGAGTCTGGTGAGTGTTCCAATTAGCCTCAGAACAGCCAGAGCTGGAGTCTTTCCACCAGATGTAACTGTGGAAGAAAAGATAATGAGTTAGTCCTGCCTGGAGCCTCTAGACACACAACATACTGTCCTGTTCCCCAARCCAGGCTACATCCAGACTCCTCAGTCCCACAGCCAAACTTTGCATCCCTCAGCGCAAACAAGTCTGTAGCCCACGGCCCGCATCGATCACTTGAAGAGCTCTGTCACTGTAGCTCTGGTAAGACCTTCAGTGACCTATGCAGCTCTGTTACAAGTGGTTCAGGGATGTGACAAGCCCTCCCTGAAGAAACACAGCCATGATGGTAGCAGTTCAGAAGAAGCAACACACCTTCAGGTAATTCACTTAGAGATCTTGATCCAGATCAACACATCCTTCAAGCAGCTAATGGAGCTGTTCAGGGATKCAGCGCAAATATTTGAACCGAGGCATGTTTCGTGAGGAGCATTTCCTTCCAAAAGCACCTTCACAAGGCAAAGAAAATAGAGAGGCTGGTGAGAGGGGTGAAGACTCTCCAGTGAAACACAGACAACCTGGTATTGGCATCACTCATTCTTCCAGGTTATTCTTCTGAAATAAATGGTTGTCTGGGAAATCTTTCCTACATGCAAATAAGGAAATTTCTCCCTTCCTCCAGCTCCCCGAAGAACCCTTATAGGTTGAATTGCAACAGTAAGGTGGTGTACAGTGTGGACAGGGCAAAGAGGCAGGAGAGCTTGCTTGTCTCTGCTGTCTGAAAGGCACCATGCTAATGGTAATTCCTTGCAGTACCTTTGTAGCCTGCTCTAGACAGGATATGGCAATACTGAGAACATGACAATATTCTGGTGCTTCAAGTGTTCTCCCATGGAGRTGGACTCAGCATCTGAGATTGCTGATGGAGTCCCAGTCACTCTTGCAGTGCAACTAGCRTATAACATGCTCCTACTTTTATTTTGGGGTACTTTCAAACAGAGGGTGGATGTAAGTGTGGGACCATGAGGTGGGCTACCATGGATACTCTATTACTGGCTACCCTGATCCGGAGCTATGCTGGATCTGCTACAAGAGACATCTGCCTACATATATGTGCTTTGGAGGCCCATATCATGCAGATGATGAATAGGGTTTCAGGGATCCTTGAAAGAGCTGAGTGCAATTGTCCCCTTCTGCAGTACTGGCATGCTGCAGAWGCATGTCAAGAGATAGTCAGTCTCCATCTCACAAACTTTGGGAAAGAGCTCAGAAGTCTTCACTGCTTCCACTGGGATGACCAGAATCACTACCTCARCTTTTCTGTGTCCCAAAAAAAGCACAGGCCCCAAAGGGCCCTGGAAGTACTACATTAAGCATGGGTAGGACATCTCGTCACKGTCATGGGCACTGGAGGTACCTTCTGCTTTAGAGAGTGCAGACTGAACACAGAGCAGGAAGGAAGAGCGCTGCACAAAAGGAATGCCCAGGAATATTGCAATTGCTACTTCACTTTTTTGTGTTTGCACAGTAAATATCAGATGCTTTTGTTTTCTGAGAGGAYGGTGATGGAGAAAACAAAAGAACTGTGATCTCTGCATGCATGGTGCCATTCTGAATTGGCAGTGCAACAGCTGGTGTAAACAGGAAAAGGTCTCAAGAGCCATGTGTAACCCAGGTTACACATGTCTAACACAGATGAAATTCATTTGGAGCTGAAGTGCAGTTCAGAGCCATGACTGATAGTACCACAAGTAGCTACTAGTGGGAAAGATCATGATGCAAGTGTCCTGCAGCTACTACTACAGCTTCACAAAGAAACCAGCCATGAGGCYTGAAGTTCCTGTGGTCTCAGAGTAAGAGAGAACAAGAAAGCAAGGTACTGTYGGTAAGTTCTTCCCCTCTCAAAGATCATATTTTGTTGATGGTAACTGCTGAGGTCTGACRGTTGCTAGAAACTACCAGACACCCCTACTGAGGTTCTTGGTCCATGCCAGAAGTGTTGTCTTGACGAGTTTTCTTCCTGGAGCGTCTTCCAAGAGCAATGCAGTAGAGCCTCTTCTCCAGATTGTGAGATGTTTGGTGGCTGGACAGACATTAACTCAATTTGCAGGCTCAAGCAGTCACATGTAGCCCAATATGGTTCTTGGTTCCTATCTTYCAGTCTGGACTTCACAAGGGTATGCCTGTAGGCTCACAGCATGGCTTCTCCATAAGAAGGATCTGTTGTCGTCCCCACAAATGTTTTGTTTTAGTGTTTCTGTTGGTGCAGCACACGGTCATGAGCACATGAAGGTCTGATGGAGGTATGTAGGTATCACTGGTAGTTTTGGGGCACCAGGCAGCTCAGAAAGAGGCATCCTTTAACCTGTCTCAAGAACGGTGCAACTAGGGAACTARTTTGTTCCTAAGCAGAGATTTGATGTGAATTAACATGCAGTGTGGTTAGGAACCTTATGGAAAGCAGTAGCCACAGCAACAAAAAAGCAACAAAATCCACTGTAAGATTGCCTGGGCAGTCACACAGCCAGTTACCTCATTAATTTACATGTATAAGGTAATTGATTACGAAACAGCTTAAGCCATTTGTCAGAAAAGACTTTAGTAAGACAGGAACAAGGCTATAACAGTGAGCTGTCAAGTTTCCTTGAGCATGGCTTCATCACAGTTTCTTTTCTAGCCTCCTGTCCTCAGTCATTTCTAACCTTTTAAATGCTTCTTTTCCAGTCTTGGTCTCTGCACCTTGCTAATAAACTGSGGAGGAAGGGCATCCGTATGGCATAGCTATGAAGTACTAAGTCTCTCTGGGAGAAGGGAAAACAGAGGAAATCAACTCTTTCCTAAGATGTTTTTAAGGGATGGCTTTCTTTTGAAAAGCTTTATAGAGACAAAACAGAAAACTTTATTTTTCATTAAAAAAAAGAAAAGAAAGTGGGAGCAGGGTGGGGCACTGGAATTAGCCCAGGCTTTATCCAGAGGAGTAGCAGTCCAGTGTCCTGAAAGAAAGAGATTAAAGCATAACCACAGAATCAGTTTTGGGGTACTCAGACTAAACTATCACCCTGGTAGATAGTGATCACACAGAAAAGCAGAGGAGTAAGGCACTATCAGGGCTGTCATGGCTGCACTGCTCCTGCTCAGATTTTACTTGCACCTGCCTTGTCTTCAAGGACGCTTCCAGGGATAACCATGCTGCCAGCTAAAATAGAAGACACCAAGGCACAGATTTAAGAAAGAAGAAAGCTTGTTGCATTTAAATAAATAAATACACACACTGGACAACTATGGCAGTAATAAAAAAGAGCCATTACTTCATTATGGAACATACAYATCAAATTTAGTTAGATTAATAGAATATTATTTTGCAACTTAAAGAAACCTTATAACAAACACACATCTATATTGAAACAGCTCTGCGTCTATAATATTTCCAATTCCATTTTTTGCTGATATGTCACAATACATACATGCCTATATATACATAGGCAAAATGGTAGGGAGAATGCTGTGCTTTGTAAGAAATGCTTTCCTTAGGGAAAGGAGGGAGCATTAGRGGTCTGGAAATTATCAAATGTTAAGCCTTCTTTGGGGTAACACCTATTGTTTTTCTAAGTCAGCATCTGTTTCTTGAAACAGATCCAGTAAAGAGATTTATTTTCATCTTTTATGAAATGGATGTCAGGGGAATCATCTTTTATGGATGTTTCTGGCACCTCTGAGATTTGTGGTGTTTCACAGAAACAGAATACAGGGAGGAACAGGATAGATGCACCCWGAATCATTAAGTGGTTCTGGTCCTCTGCTTCTTTACAGCAGAACTTTGGCAGCCAAGTAAGTGGTGACAGGCTTTCTAAAGCCAATGATAGAAATAGAACTACAGGAGATAAAAGCTCCATGCTACTTTTCAAGGAACCAACAGCGAATTCTAATGGAAATTTTATGCTCGCACGGGAAAAAGAAATGCACATTCTTAAGACAAACACTGCTTTGACAAAACACGATCTACTGAGCAGCTAAGGAGCATCCACTTTTAAAATAACTTAAACAGACATATTGCTTGGTTAAATCGAATRTTCCAAACAGCCAGATCAAAGTAAGGTAAATATCACAGATGCACCTTGGAAATGCATGCTGCTCTGTATTGGCAGGATATTTAAGATGACAGTTCCTTCGGTCTCAAAAATCTGTTGACGAAAGCCACTACAGCTCCATTTTTTTTCCCTTCAYGCAAAATTTTTAAGTTAAAGAGGAACGTTGCCATTGCAGTGTGCTATTCCTTTTCTCCTCTCCGTCTTGCCAAGCTAGCACCCTGGAGGGCTCTACTCACACTATTTGCTAATTGATCCACAGCAAAACCTTAAAAAAAAATGCACTCTACATCCATAGRACAATTCAAATAATCTAAACAAGGAGCTTTCCTCTTCTGATTGATTACAAAACATCCCTGTAAAAGGTAATGCAATGATAAAGAAGCAAACAAGGCACTTGGAGCCAGCTAATTGAAACAAGCTAGTCACAACTATATGTCTCGAGCTCCAGAAGACTCTCCAGTAGCTAAAGGAGTGTTTTACTGCATTTCCTTTCTTGAATTTGTCTCAGTATGTCAGTCAAAAACATCTCATTTACCTAGTCAGAAAGTTGTCTTCAGCCCTTCTGGCCTATTATGGCACCAAGTATCAATCTTCCTTCTGCGACTACGCACTTAAGCCTGGATTCATCCAATCTGATTTTATCCACTTRCGTGCAATACCTGTATTAGCAGACTAGCAGTTTTGTGTTCTCTCTGTGTAGATCAGTGAAGAAAAGTAAACAAGCTTGAACTGTCCTTTGGTGGTATCTGTCTCTCTTCCTTAGATAGCAAAGGGGTCTACAGCAACCAGGCTCTTAGTTATGGTCCAGCAGAGCTCAGTGACTGAAATTAGATGAGATCAATCTGGTTCACTGCACATTGAAACCTCCTACAAAAATAACCTTGCCTACTGCCACAAAAGTCAAAGTTCAACCAGTTCGTTAACCAGTCATRACTTTCTCTCTCAGAAGAATCTAAAAATCTTTCTTTCCTCAAAAACAAACAAACAAAAACACTCCTGACCTCTGTATAGAGGATTGAGATAAGATTCACAACCTTAGTGGTCACAACCATYTCATATCGCTGTTTGGCAGGGGAACTCACAGACGGCCCCAGGATGGGAAAGGATTTTTAATCTACTTTATTAATATCGTAACTGAAATGCTCTTTTAAAAATGCAGGAAATTTGCTGTGTGAAATTTAAATTAAAATATACTGATAGCAATTTTTAAAAGATTAATATAATTTTGGCTATTTACATATATTCAGAGGGAGGAAAAAAACACAAGCTATTAGCTAAAATAGTTTTTGGGTGAGGCAGCAATTGCATTAATGTGAATCAGTAACACGATCATTTAAGAAAGCATGSCAGAAAGTACATAAAAGTAGCAGTGGAAGAAAAGATAGTAAGTTGGGTTTTTTTTGTTTTTTTGTTTGTTTTTTTTCTGCTTCAATGTAAATAAAAGCTCTTTCTTAAAAAGGACATAGTCACTTTAACATCTAAGCTTATTATAACTATTTTTTTTTTCTCTCAGATTATTCCTATTGTTTGAATTTTATGTGTAATAATTCAGTTTTCAGTTGCTGGGAATTCTTCCCACTACAACTGTAAGAAAAAGTACTTAAAATGACAACTGTAAATAAGTTACAAAACTGGCAAGCATCAGGATAGCTGCAAAAACTGGCAATATTTTAACCATTTTAAATTTAATGCTTTTCCACTTGTCAGTGTTTCAATTAAACAAAACTTCCACAACTAAAAGCACCGTATTTAAAGTTATCTCAAAATACTTAAAATCAGCAGAGCACACAGATCAGAAGTGTCATTACACAAAGCTTCCTGTGCCTTAAGACAACGCCACTCACTAGAACCACAGAAATGATGGAGAAAAAAATAGCCCAAGCTAAAACACACACTCTCCAAGAGGCACTGCTTTACTAATAAATTCAGTACTATGTAAAAAGCAAATTCACATTTTATTTTAAATTGCAATAAACTGTACAAAATGTTTTATTTTTGCCAAAAATAACAGCAATATTTTCAATCTTACTTCTAGACAAACAACAACTCTTCCTTGTAATCTTTCCTGGGTGAGGTTACAAATAAAGACAATAAAATGCACAATTTTGTATCAGAGACAGGATAGAACAAACATTTAAATGCCATGGAATAAACTTAATTTTTAGTGTCTTCAAGGAATTTCAGTATTCCTGCCATACCTGTTAAAAATCTAAAGAAAAAAAAACAATTGTGTGTCTCACACAAAGGAATGTAAACAGTTATCAAGTGATTAAAGAGGCTGACTCTTCCAATAAAACCTCATCGTACCTCTAAATCATTAATTTTTACYTTTTATAGAGAACAGTCCACAGCATGAAGATCATGCAATAGCTGAATCCACTCCAAAATGCCAATGTATGCCTAAAGATTTTTTTTAGGTTTTCAAAAAGAGGAAAATTCTAAGTAACTAGACTGAAATGGACTATACTCTCTTTTTAACATTGTGAGTTTTTTCTTATCCTTATTCATGAGTGAATATGTAACAGCCCCATCAGATCTACAATCACCACAACATACTTTTTCCAAGATGCAACAAAGTAAACGAGCACCTAGTTAAGTCATTCAGATGGAGAAAGCACCATCTTCGCCAAGAGCAGGTTTATTTTCAGGCTTGTTTTTGTCCACATAATATATTTAATGCAGATTAAACAAAACACAGCTTGCGTCACTGACCACTGCTTCTTCAGTCTGAGACCTAAAATGGAAATATCATTGCAGTGATTTTTGAGACTTCACAGCTTTTTATCTCAACCTTGAAGTTTAGCTAGGAAAAAGCTGTTTCAACAGACTGGTTAGAGCTTAAAAAATTAAGCATCTTCTGTTACTTCGGAGTTATTTGAGGGAAGAAAGTCTTCTTGAAATTCTACTTTATCTGGATAAAGTTTTATGTAGGTGTCCACCATTAAATCTAAGTCATGTTTTATATCAAAGTTTATGTTGAGCAGAGCTAGGTTGCTTGACCTTTGTTCAGTCAAGGTGTTTTTCAGGTATGCCTTTAAGCGCTTTCGCCCTACTTCGTATTTCTCATTCTCCACCTTCATTACTGGAAGAATGCACAAGACTTTGAGCAATGCATATACATTAGGGAAAAATTTTATGTCAGGCAAATGAAGTGCTTCATAAATAGTAGCTGGAAGTTCAATGTCTTTTCCTCTGTGCTTCCACTTGATTCTCCAACAATGAAGCTCAGCAGAAAGCGTGTCTGGATTAGGTAAGTCATTTTTGTACATATCAGCATGATGCTCTTCAGATGTATTGAACTTGAGCTGCCCCATGACTGAGGGCACTAATGATAAACATTTGAGAGCTTTTAAATGTTGTTCTGAGAATATGTCTTTTAATTCTTGAATAATGTGCTCCACTGCAGGGACACTAAGGATTTCCTTGTAGTAATTTTCTGAAGTTATTTCAGAGTCCAAGTTACCCTGTTGTGCCCTGCGAAATTTTCCAGGAAGTTTAATTTGTACGTCCAGTTTTGTAGCCAAATTTGTTGCTTCCTCAAACCAAAATTCATGGTAAACTTCAATATTTTCCATCACTTCATTCAGAGAATGCAACACTGCTGTTAAGCTGCTAGCTGCAAAGAATACATCTGATGTTTGTCCTTGGAGATTTTTTCCAAATGCTCTTGTAAAAGATAGAATGTTTTTCAGAATTACAATAGTGACAATGAAGTCAAAATCTGTTAACGCACTTGAAAGTACAAATGCTCGACCAGCAATAAAGTTGCTCCACCGGACAGATGAGTCACTGCTAACACTATCCAAACACAGTACCAATGCTTGTATCAGGTCCACTAAAACCTCAAAAGTATCATGTCTGCCTGTCCACTGAGAACGGCAGATCTCCTTCAGCTCATTACCTTTCTCCTCGTTGCTCTGAAAAAGAACAGAAATTGTATTGTCCAGTTCTACTAGTAATTGTGGAGACTGATTAAAAAGACAGCAGACTTCTTCAATTGTTCCTAGTGCAATGGAAACACCAACAACAGGGACAGATTTTGCCAGCCATACATTTAAGGCACAAGAGGAACACAGCGTATACACAGCTTGTGGATACTTTTCCAAGAGTCTTGTAGCTACAACTTTCATTTTAGAAGCAAATCCACTGGAGACGATGTAGGCTTGACCTCGACAGTACTCCATGTTTAGACCCCACTTTTCAGTGATAGTCGTGTGGAATTTAACAGCTAAAATTTCAGGATCAGCCTCATAAGGCAAAAACCCTATGAATTCCTCTCTTAGATTATGAGACTCATCGACAAATCTCACCAAAACTGGCAAATGTTCTTCTCCTGCTATATCTACTACTTCATCAGTAACTATAGAAAAGAAGTGAGAGTCTCTTACTTCCCTCAGTGTCTCTTCTCTAACACAGCTTTCACAGATCTCAAGCATTTGCTTCTGCTGAGTTTTTGAACAATACTCAAGATTTACTGCAGTCATCTCAAATCGTTTCCTCAGAACTTCATCTCCAGCATTTATTCTATATTCCAGCAGAGCTTGGAAATTGTCTGAAGTGAAAATACCTTCTGGAAGTTCATCAACATTATGGCCATCCAAGGGAATATTTTGTTTACCCATTAGGATCAAAATTTCAAACAAAGATTTAAGGTAATCTTTGTTTTCTCTTTCTTCAAGTGTTAAGGGAACAGCTTCCTCCTCTTGTTCTTCCCCTCCTTCCTCTGAGACAGTATTCTGTGCACTGCTTTCGTTCAACTCTTGAGTTGCCTGTTCCCGTTCAAAAGCTTCATCAACTACAAAAATAAAATACTGTAAGACTACAGAAGTGTAAAACATACCATTTGCTTTCTCCTACTCTCCCCATAATCTTTTAAGTTACTGGAGTCCAAAGAATAATGTTTCTAGTTTAAAAGTGAATGAGTATTTCAGAGACAGTTTAGATTAGCTGTTTAAAATCAAGCAGCAATTCAGCTAGCTTCAGGATACACATGTAAGCTTACAGTTAGCATTCTGCATTACTCTTATCTGCTTCTATGAGCCCAAATATTTTGCCCACTTACTCTTTTGCTGCTTCAATGTTCTTATTTCATCTTCACTCTTAAAGAAAGAAAAAGAATTATATTTATGATAATGACTACCATGTGACCTTAAAATATTAAAACACATCAAGATCAGGTTATACTATTATAGATAAATACTAACACTTTTAAAATGGCCTTATCAAAAAGTGTTAGAAGATGTAAAAAGGAGGGATTTCTTCAGATAATTAGTAGATATGTATGTCATGACAGCAATAAACTATGTCAAAATAGTTTGGTCTTATTGCTAAAGTTCCTATATTTATACCAGGAGATTATTCAATCTATATTTTACAATTGTTAGTAAATCAGTTCTAAGGAAGAATTCTGCTTTGATATAGGATATATACCTAGTCACCACACAGAACTGTCTTTTACACTACTTTCTAAGTTTTAGTTAATAAACACACTTATCAAACTTATGAAGGAATATCTAGAATTCATCTGTATTTTTTGAACATATAAAGAGATCTCATTAGTTGAGCTCTTCTTAATTTTCASTTGAATCTACAGATATCTATAGACACTTTTTCTGTAAATGATACAAAAGAGCCATTGACAAGTCACAATTTCACAGGAACTGCTTGATCTTGGTTATATGCATGGATCATCTTTCTATATATTTACAACTTTTGTGTGACACTTTTATATAAAACTTCATCTGAACTTTCTTTGCATGTTAGAACAATAAAGACAAGTTCTTAAATTAAAAACTTACCAGCTCTTTTATTCTTTTTCTATGCCTGCTGTGTGGATTGTTCAGATGACTTGTAAGATCAAATATAGTTGGCACAGCATTATCCCTTAAAACTGTTCTGTAAGGACTCTGTAAGAAGATAGATATGTAGATTAGGGATTTCTCTGGGAAGTTCTCACTGCATGAATAAAAAAACCCAGAACAAATTTCAGAGGCCAGACACTCTAACTGTTTATGTTTTCATTTTTGCATTTTATTTGACAGTAATGATAGACAAATGCAGTCTTTTTCCTTTAGTATTTTTACTTTCTGATAGTTCAGAACAAACAAAATGCTACACTAAGTAATTCACATTTCAGGCATATCAAGAGAAAACTGAAAACAAGAGAGCTAACTCTTAGTTAGCTAAAGCTAACTACCTTTTCCCCCTTTGTCTCCACATCACATATCCCTGACAAAAATTCCGACCTGCAYTTTAAATTATCCTACATAACTAAAGGAGCAAATGTGCATATATATCAGAGTGGAACTTAGCCTACAAATTAAAACTTGATACGAAGACCCAAATCCACGGTTTCCTACTGTTACAGAAGCTCTTAAAATCAGCACCATCTTGTTAATGAGAAGAATTGAAAACTACGTATTCCATTAACAGGAAACAGTGACATGATTATAGTTGGATAAAATACAGCAGGAACCAAAAGCTTGACAGATGTAAAGAATGTTTAAAACTCTTGGCTACAACCGAGTGCAACTGAACTCAATCAGACCATGTACACTTCAGTAACAGCACATTAATGATTTTAAATAATTAGAGGTATACAATCTTACACTCAATAGATTTATATAATGTAATATCCAGTGAGAGTAAACAAAATGAGCATTGGTTCATGTGAGGAAAGAATTGCAATGAAGGCCAGAGCTCCACAAACATTAAACCAGAAGAAGCAGCTCAGCGTTTCTCTTCCCCAACTGCTCATTTCCACCTCATCCTTTGTGCCAATACAAACATCCGCAAGTCTGTGCAGTGCCTGGACCATGATAATGATCTCAGTTAAACTAGGACTAATTTTCCCAGAGAATAGTTACCCAAGGCATCAAAGATTAAAATGTAACTTTCTGATTAAAAACGTTAATCACATTTTGCAAAATGCAAACAACAAGTATTTGGTTTTACTTACACTTCTACATATCATAGAAGTCTCAAAATGTTTTGCGCACAGCCTGTAGTGCTTGTTGAGTTGATCTGGAGTCTTATCTTCTAAATCTGCCCTTCGACAGTTCTCTACCCATCTTTGACATCTGCATGTAAACAAAAGGATTAGCTAGTTTTTAAACCAAATTCACAAGAATTTCAAATATTCACAATTTGTGGGCAGTGAGCACTTGTCCTTTATGCAAGGCTAGGGAAAATTATGTACACATTCCATTGTAAAGTCCTATAAAATCTTCTTAATTTTTTTTCTCTTTTTACTCACTATCTAACATCACTCCAGCAAATTTATGTCCAAATCTTTCCCATAATTCTTATGTTCCTGCCTCTGTCTCACATATACAGAGGCACATAATGCAGTTGCTCATGATCGCTGACCTGCTGACATTTAATTCCTAAAAAGGAAGGTAAGAAAAAACAAAGAGATGACATTGTAAACTAGATAAATTCATAAAATTTTTCAATACAGCTATAAAAATGGTTAACTTTTCTGCTTCTCGCTTCAAAATACAGTATTTTTCTTATTATTCTCATGATCAGGGAGTTTAGAGCAGAATTTTGAAAGCTGAAAAAAAAAAGAAAAGCAGCTGTTCTAGAGACAGGGTTCACAGATATGAAGTAAGTTTTCATTAGATGTATATTTTTTACAACATTAATTTCTGCTTCAAATTAGTTTTCCAAGATATAACACAAATCTAAGGAAACACTTCCCCTATTCATAGGGGAAGCTATATATTAGATACGCAAGCTGATTTTCCTCTGGTGAGTAAAATATTTCCAATAATTTATGTAAATGTACCGATCAGCTTATATTTCCCCCAGTGGGGTCTCTGCAATCATGTTCTTACCAGGAAGTTTTGAGCCAGGAATTGCACAGATTGATTCTGCACAGCTACTCAAGTAAAACTCATCTGCTATTTCATTTGTGCAGTAAATTTTGTGTATATATATATATACATATTATATATACACATACTTCGAAAACACACAATACAGATGACTAAAAACCTTTGCACAGCAAGATTAAAGACTTGTTCGTTATCCTAACCATATAAAGTGGTTACACAAACTCCTATTCTCCTAGGCTAAGTCCCCACCTAAACAAACTCGAGAAAATCAGAGAAAAACAGGCTACAAAGAACTACGATAATATTGCAATAATTCTACAGCCATGATGGGAAGGAACTTTCACTATATTCTCAGTGATTTATTTTACTTCAATGACTAATCTGACATATCAATTCTCTAAATATTTTTCAATATGGACTCAAATTTCTCACATTTTAGATTGAATATTTTTAATTGGTACATGTCGGCTATGCCCACGAAGTTCTAGGCACTTACTCAGAGAAGTTATATAGAGTCTTTTACTTCAGTAGGGCATGGAGTGGGGAGATCTCCCCATAACCCAATCATTACTGAAATAAAAAGAAGTGACAGAAGTTATTGAGTTCACTTTAAAAACAAAAGGCTTTATACCTTATTCCTGAAGTAAAAAGCAGAAGCTTCCTTAACAAAGAAACTGCTAGAAATTGTTGGGAAATCAATGTTTTGGTGGACAACTCAAATAAGGAAATCCACAGTTCTGAATGGATTCCCTATTACCTGTATTTTAACTGTGGATGAGACGGCAACTTTGAAGGTGAAGGGGGAATCTTGGATTCTGATACCTGCTGGCTGGACCAGGTGCACATTTTAACTAATTTTTGTTAATATGAAKTATAAAGTAACTGTGGTGGGAAGTACCATAAAAAAGGAGACCATTTCTGATAGATTGTTCTCATAGATTTACACATAGTATCCTTAATGTTATTTTAAAAGTTTTTTTTTCCCTTGCTCAGTCTTATCTATACAGTGGAATCACTTCAACAAGGGAAGAGTATTCTCCCTGTAACCCTGCCATAACCAAATGGTATAAACACTCTTTTTACATGAGACCCCCTTAACAGGCAATTTTTATTGAATCTGGCTGTCCTGCTTTCCTGAGTGTGTGCTCCAATTATTAGATATCTAAATAAAGGTAATCACATTGGGCTGTCACAGAGGTTGATCAGCCACCTTAGAGTCAATGGAGAGCGCTTCAGGCTAGCGGGGTGTCCAGAACAAGAGCTTAACTTTAGCAGATCTTACCCGTTACTCTCCACTGACTTAAGGAAGCTAAGGACTGCCATGAAGCAAAGTCAGAGCTCCTCGTGTTAAGGTAACTCCTGGCCACCATACAGGAACAAATTGTGGCAGTGATGGTGCATTTCAAGCACACACCAGGACTGGCTCACAGTTGTCGAGAACAAACAAAATCAGCCTGAATTGCTTCRCTTCAGATGCTGCTGCCATCCAGAGAACAAATTAGATAGTAGTCACAGTCAGGGACCAGACTGTAGTAAGCGATGGCAGGAGACATGAAGAAATCTATAGAGGAGTCTAGCTCAGGAAATCAGCCTCACAAAGATAAAAATAACCATTAAATACCCTTCTTCTTTCCTGACTTCTTCTCTGGTTATGTAAAAGTGGCTGCGGCTGCTGTCTTTTGAGCTGAAGTCAACACYGTCAGCCTGCCTTAGGCAGCACCACGTACAGGATCAGAGCAAAGCCCCTGGGGGTCTTGGCACGCACAGCCCTAGTTGGAGGATCCCGGGCAGGTACTCATGCTAAGCTCCTCACCAGCAAGAGCAGCAGCTCTGTAACTGGAGCTCTACACAACYAGGAAACTTCACTGGCAAAAGCCACAGTGTCGATGTTTTCTCAAGTAGCTACAGGACTAGAGGGAGGTGGTATTTTAGCATAAAAGCTGTAAGTTTTTATACTTAATTTTAAGTATTCAGTTAACACACACTGTATACAATACAAAAAATGGGTATACATGTGTAAGTGCTTTAGTTGCAAAATATTTGGCACAACATAAAATCCGCTTCAATGTAACATTTTTCACCTTGCTTTAGTTACCATTRGGTTTTAAGGTTTTCGTCAGTCATAAACCTAATATTATTTCCAGAGATCTGCTGGTATCTCATGGAMGCTTCAAAGGCATTTTTATTTAGGTTCAGATATAATTTAAATCATTTATTTTACCTCAGTGCTGGTCAATAACAGTAGAATAGCATCTCCATTGCTTAAAAAAAATATATTTTGTTCCAAATACTCAAACCTCACCTTAACTCAAACTGCCGTGAACAAGAGTCAGAAGCACGGATAGCTCTTACTGTGGGGATCACTCCCTAGATCACGTAAAATTATTAAAATGAACATCCCTGTTGGGGAAACAGAGGCTATTTATTTATATTCGTGTTTGATGTGAAAAAAACTATGCACCATCCACTRAACACAATCAGTTCTTCTAAGCCTAATCATTTCACCCCTTCTAATATTCTCAGAYAGAAAAAAATAAATGAAATTTGTCTCAATTAACTGGTTAGCTCTCAGACTCATTACTGCTCTAAAGATCATCTTYGGGATGTCTAGCTGAAACTGCTTAGCACTGAATTGGGAAAAAGTAAGGATAATTATTCAGTTAATATGAAAAAGTTGAAAGGATGTAGCTAATGGAGCCAATTTACTTGGAACTAAGTATTTCCTATCAATAWTTTTTTTAAAAAATAAAGTTTAWTTTTAAAGATGCACTCTGTTATGCCCTGTTTTCTCACTGCAAGATCCTAAGAGAAAATAAACACATTTTCRGCATGAAAATAGATCACTAATATTCTATAGTCTACAAAGTCATAAAAGTTACAATGATTTATCAATCTTTGAATAGTAAGAGTTACTAAAAAAAAAARRAAAAAAACAACTTATGYAGAACACTGACAGAGCAAAAGGGGTGTCAGGCAGTTTTTAATCACTGAACCTGCAACTCGCAGAGGACACAGAGTTGAAAGAGGCAACACTAGGAGCGAATCACACGGATGGTAAGTTAAGAGTAGGCAATCAGTTACTTTGCTTACTGTTATCATTAAATGTATAACTATATCTAATATGGGTTAAACTACAAAACTTTGCAGTGTACAACCACTGGAAAGAGGTTTGATAATCGCAGTTTTAACATAAAGCACTAGATTCACTCAGTGAGTGTGAAAACATACCCGAAAACAATTTTAAGAATAGGTTAGTACCATTATGAGATTTTTATGCCTTCTTTTGAAAATACTTGGGGACTATTTTCCCAGGAAAACTATATATCCGCAATTCCCTTGGGTTTTCAAGTTGTCTAAAAACCAGGTGAAGCTGCCTCAAGGAAACGAGCAGGGAGCACGTTACCAGAGATTGCTGACGTTGCTCTGGTGAGCACGCACCTCCCAAAACTGAGAAATGAGGGAAGCCAAATTATTTTGGAGAGCTGTATGGAGGGGGGCATCTGCATCTGCGAGTTACCATGGGCAGCGCGGGGGGGGTCGATGCTGAAGTGCAATGTTTTTACTGTTACTAGTATTTTCCACCATTCCCTAAAGCATTCCTGCTGGCTACACCGGCTCCTACGGACTGAAATCATCACAGCCATGTGCCCACAGCTGCCCCACGCCGCTGGAGGCCACACGCTCCCCACCACCACCACCACCCCCACGCTGCTCATGGCCACGTGCCCTCCTCGTGTGAGCCCCACACCTCACACGACCATGGACACCCCCATCGCTGCCCCACATCTCTCAAGACCACCAACACCCCCCCACACACACTGCTCAGGGTCTCATGCTCCCCATCATTGCCCCGCACGTCCTGCAGACACACGCCCCGTCATGGCCCCACGCTTCTCAGGACCACAGGCCCCCCATCGTCACCCCCCACATCCTACAGACACTTACCCCCCACATCACAGCCCCACATCCTACAGACACGTACCCCCCCACATCACAGCCCCACACTGCTCTCAGTCACGCGCTCCCCATCACAGCCCCACACCACACACCGGCCAT
>NW_028185761.1:973649-983683 GCF_003343005.1 Rhea americana | reverse complement strand
ACTGCTGTGAGCGGCCGGGAGGATTCACCGCCACCCTCCGCGGGGACGAGAGCCGCCTCCTTCCCACAATGCACCGTTCCCGGCGGGCCTCGCGCGCCGCTGGAGAACCCGGATGTGCGGCGCGCATGCGGCCTGGGCGCGAGCGGGCTCCCGCCGGCGCCTTTGCGCCTGCGCATGAGAACGAGGGACGGTGGGAAGCGCGGCGGCGGCGCGCATGCGCAGAGGCGGCGCCGGCCATGCGGGTGAGCGCCCCGGGCTAACCTCAACCTCCTAATTTTCCATGATGAGCCTTCTGGGCTCAGGGAAGCAAAAGAGCCGACTCTGGCTCCAAGAAGATGGAATGAGGAAGTGAAGTGCTGTTTTCAGAAGTTTAGCTTGCCAAAATAAACGTTGAAGTCCGTTTCTTTTACTACAGCCATACTGTATGCAGGGGTGGACAACCATCCTGGTGGTTCCTGTTGTGGCTGTTCCTAGTTTCTGGAATCGCATTTTACAGCCTGCATCAGCCTGGATGTTTGTTTGCATTTAACTATGAAGCCTTAATGAGTCGTAGTTAGAAATCAAGCAAAATATGTTACATAATAGGTAAATGAACAGCTATGCAAAAATACAAATAGTACGGACTAAATGAAAAATGTTCTACGTATGTGTTAGATTGAGTACATTCAATTTAAAAATGAACTTAAGTTCTAGAATGAGGGCATAATCTTTTTTATATTTTGTTTTGYATTTTAGGAAGGCATTGTCTCATTATCTGGGTTGTGGATTAACAAACTAAGAGCTYGACTGTGTATGTGTTTTAAACAATAAAGTAACCAAAATGGGAAGTACAACTAGTATGAAGACTTCRTCAGTGTTCTCATAGGTAAAAACAAAGCAGAGCTCAAAAAGAAAACAAAAACCCCCMAAAAAGATGAAATAGAAAACTGGATAGCTGGAAGAAGAAAAATACTGATTCAACAACTGTGACCTACTGATGATTTAAGGTAATAGAAGTAGGAACTGTGAAATGTATAAATTCTGATRGCAGACAAGAATTGTTTCAGGTACTACTGTGCTATAATGGTTTAGTGTAATAGTTCAGCTTTGATAAAAATACCTCTTACCTATCTCCTCAATGTCACATAAAAAAAGAATCTCAACAAAAAGATTTCCTGGGCATTTGRATGTATAATCCAAATATATAAAATAGGCAAAGTATAACTCTTTTCAAAAAGYGCATATTGTAAAAACTCAGTTGATTCATTTTGGCTAGCTCCTAAACTTGACAGCTTTTTTTGTTTAATATGAGTAGGATAACAGTTGTCCTTTGCCTTGGCATCAAATGCCCTTTGAACTAGGAAAGTCAGAGCATATCTCACTGGAGTAATTTAATTTTCATCAATTTCTGTGGTATTAATTCTTTGCCAGAACTCTAATTCAGGCACGTAGCTGTGTTTGTTCCTGTTTGTGGACACAGAAAGAAGTATCTCYCTGCCAGCCACTGGGTACCTTCTTGTCTGGTGAAGTCTTGTTACTGATTTTCTTGTTGCTTGTTTTCTTGTTGCTGTTGAAGAGCTAATTTTTAGTGATGTAGTAGTAAGCACTTCTGAAAATTAGCTTCTGAAACTTGTATACAAAAATCACTCATTTTTTTCTGCTGAGTAGCCTTTGAAATGTGCATGTATAGTCTGTATACTGATAATTTTGTTTTTGAATAAGCCTCCTGACTRTTGAAGTTTCGTTCACAGTATATTTCCAAACATTTCCATCCATACTCCTTTTATATTGTGTGGGGTGTGTGTATTGTATTAACAGTGTTATATGAATGATCTGTATCCACCAGATAAATTATTCTTAAAAGAATTTGGTGTGTTTTGTGTGAGGTTTTTTAATTGCTTTATTTCTGCACTGTGTTTTTAAGGTTTGCTGTATCTTAATCCCAGGATCACATAACTGCGGATGCAAATTAATAATAATAAAGTTTTATGTGAGGTTTTGAATATAAGAAAATAAAGCCGTTGGCTTTGCAGCAGTATACTTTTATGTTAGGGCACAATTTGTGTCAATCAGGGTCTGCTYGCTTACACAGTTTTGTGCACAGGCATAGGTCTTCAAATGGCCTATATTACGCTATCTATTCAAAGCTGTGTCTGAAGTTGTGAAGATGGACTATTATTCTTTCTTAGACCCTCATTATAGAAGCTCAGACTCCTTATCGATATATTTATGGATGCATGGAAATCTCCATGCAAGACTTAAATTGAGAGAATACAAGCCATTCTTATTTACTGATCCTTTGTTAATGATTGTATTCTTAGGAAAATCAAGGACAATGATTGTCAGATAAGGAGATGCCTGGTTTCACTGGCCATTAAGATCATGATCTTCAATTGTATTTATGCTGTTGTCTGTGGAGCTGCCTTGTGGTCCAGTCTCTGTAAAACAATAGAATACATCCAGGTGATATATTTGCCTGCTTCTCCAAGATGTGTGTTTCTTTCACATCTAGCCTTGTAAAAGTATTTCAGTCAAAGCTGGGAGCAAGTTGTCTAGTGATGAGTTGACTTGAATTTAAAAGCAATGTGTAGTACATTCATGGATTAAAAGTGCAACTTCGGGGAACACATGCAAGCTCACCAAAAATATCATGCAAAACAGTTCCTAGAGTGGCTGAACTCTACTAAGCGCTAAACTGAGGTGTCTTCTCCCAAATCCAGAAGTACACTAGACCACTACTGGTGGTTTGTAATGTGTTTACGTGGACTAGATCAGGACATGAGTTACAGCAGTGTAGCTGTAACTTGAATCATTTGCCTTATTCTCATACTTTCTATTTTAAATTGCCTCTGTTTTCTTAGCAAATTTATACATTCTCAACCAACATTGGTATTAACARAGAGAATGGAGGTATACTGCTTTCTCCGTCAATGACAGAGGGTATGGCTTAAACTCATTCTTTAACAGGTAACAGAATGGCACAGTGCATTTTTTCATTTTCCAAGGTTATATAATCATATTTTTGCCTCAGTGTTGCAGAGCGTTTAAACAGATGCTCAGCTGTATTTGGATGTATTAAGCATTGCTGAATGTAGGTACTTGCAGTGCTGTTGGTCTTAAGACTTATGAGTTATTACAGTCAAAATAAATATTTATTTTATATGTATTACAAAAGGAGAAAAGAGCTCTTCTGTTAACTGGCAACCCAAAGCTATGTTCGGTGAAATTGAATTGAAATATGGTTATGGATTTAAATGCAAACAGCGGTGAGCTTACAGTGACAATCCCAGTATCTGACAAGGCTGTGTAGAAAGGCTATTCTGGCCACCTGCCAATGCCCAAATGTTGCTGAGGCTTGTGTTCTTATCTTAGCTAGGAGAAAAATAGGATGGGAAAGAGCTTGAGGAGGAAAAGAGAGTTTCAGAGTAGTCTAAGAGTAATGGAATGAAATTAAAATGAAGATTCTTGTGTCAGGAAAATGTATCAAGTCTATGAATAATCTCTTAAGAGCAGTGGAAACTCCATTGGTTAAGCCACTTAACTAAGGAACAAAAAAAAAAAAAAAAAAAAGACTGAGAAACAATGTAATTTCTGTTGGAGTCTGTGCTGGCTTACATGCTGGAGTACTGGAATGTCTGCTTGCATGTAACAGCACCCTGAAACCCTACTCAAAAAAGCATAGATAAGAAACTGCAATGACTACTTTTTGACCGCTAACTGCAAWGACCATCTTTCCTACTTTAATAGCATTACAGAAGATGCCATATCAATATCTACTGTTAGGCAAAACACCAAAGATTTAAATTCCTGAAAAGTTTTAAATCATCTACAAGGTTGCAGTAACCTTAATATAAAAATGCGATAGGTTTCTAGCCTCTCTTCTCAGTTCTAGCATCTTGATAAAAATATTTTTTTCTATTTTTTGCCTGTGAAATTACCAGCATAAGACTCATGGAAGTTGAAATTCACTGCTTATGACAGGAAAAAAAAAAAAAAAAAAAAAAAAAAAAAAACAGCTACATGAGCTGTGCATGTTTCTCAATGTAGTACCAGGCTGATGTGCCTCCTTCTGCCTTCAATAGACTGCTCTGAAGAAAGAGGATATTTCAGAGTCTATGTTAATCCAGTTCTTAGCTTGGGTCATACAGGATCAGTCAGCAGCTTGCCACGACGAGAATGGAGATTGTCGCTGCGTTAGCTGAGATGCGGTTAATAATCCAGTAGGATCTACAGTGAGGCTGCTGGGCTGATTTCGTATGAGCCCCCATAGAGCTGGGAAGTACAGCTCTGCCAGTTTTGACCTAGGCTGCATACAAATCACACCCTCAGAGTGAAAATCACCATTTTCCCCTTCAACTGTGCCATCCTCCTGCTCATACTTCAAAATTACAGTTCATTGTCTTCCTACCACTACCTGACGTGATAGAGATAGTTAAACATAGTTATAYTCTGTAAGCTTTCAGAAAGCGTAAGTGTAATTAATTAGGCCAATGCTTGTAATTGCTGCAAATCGTATTTTGTATGTTGAGGGGGGATCTGAGGATTTACAATCCAAGTGAACATGAAACGAACTGGCAGTGCTTGATGGTCWGTACTTTTCTTTCTCTTACAGTTAAGAGAAAAATTTTGATTAAATGCATATAGTTGACCAAGTTCTTAAGGAGACTATCAGGATGCTGTTATAGTTAATAATACCTAGCTGTCCTGTGTCACTGTCCCTCATTAGTTTTCGAAATGCTTCATAGAAGTGGGAAAGGGAGGCACAAAAAAGGTGAAACAACTTGCATAGGGTTGATAGGAATATGGCAGGTCCTGAGGAGTTTTCTGCTGACTGTAATAGAAAAGATAATGACAAGCAGCTGTTAACGTGTTCAAAGCTAACGTACCCAGTCAAATACGACCAAGTTGTAAAATGTAATGATTTACTGCCTGTAGGTGTTTGAATTGTGTGAGATCTTAGGTTTCCTGAAGCGCAAAATAAAATGGATTGTTACGAACTACTTTCACTTTGTGGGCTTTTTCGTTGTTGAATGGGAACGGATTTGTTTTGGTGGATGAAATTTCATGTGAGTTTGAATCTTACGTCCCCTGCTGTCATTCCGTCATTTATCTGTTCTGCCCAGAGTTCTCCCGTACACGTCCACAAAACGCTCCCTGAAACGCGACAGCACCGACTCMTTTTTGTGTCCCCACGGGCTGGTCTGCACGTGTGGCTCCGTCCGTGTTCCCTGCCACAGGCTGAGGAAGAGGTGGCCTGTGCTGTGGCTCATCTGGAGCTAYTTGTGTGCTCGCTGGCAACCTCACTCTTGCTATAAACCAATTTATAGCTGCACGAGGGCAATAATTTGAGTCTCCAACTATTGAATCAGTTGCCAAATCTGGTTAGTTATTTTGGGGTTAGTTATTGTGGGGCAGAACTGGCAGACTGAGCTTTACCTTCTTAGGAAATAAGGTAAAACCCCTCCTAACAAAAGCACATCCCAAAGCACTTTCTGGGCTTTAGCTCCAAAAYGCTGGTGTTTGTATCCTTTTTATTGACTATAGACTTTGTTAGCATTGAGGCTTCCAGAGATCATAATTTCCCCTAGAAATTTCTGCCGTAAATTCAGTGTGATGCTGCTACCRATAAGTTTCTCTTTTGTTTTACTTTCTTAAAAGTCAGAAAGTGCTGGATAATCTTAGTCCTCCTTCACTGAAGATTGGTCAGGAACTGAGGATGTATAAGAAAGTAGTTAACATCTGGGAAGCAAGAGTAGAAAAAAAAATGTTTTGGCAGTTTCATATTCTGCATTTTCTTCGTTTACTCACATTGAATCAGCTTAGTTTATTTGAGTTTACCTAGAAAATTGAAGCTGCAGTAATTATTTGGCCATATTTCTGTATTAATGAAATAAGTAAACCACACTTCCGTTTCATTTTTTAGTATATTGTCACCCTCTCGGTATTTTTGTCTGTCATCAGACAGAAAGAAACGCRGTCAAGTCGCAGTCTTATTTCGGTGGCTTCTCTGGATTAGGGTAAAAGATCCAAGTTAGCTCCGTGCGGTCATTTTGGGTCCAGATAACCTTCGCAATGGAAGTCTAATGAAAAAATCTATGCTGCTCCTGGGACAAGCTTGGGCCTAGAAGCAGATGAATGATTTTTGTGCGATCCAGRGCTGCCTTAGCAGAGCCTGCTCGGCTCAGAGGCGGCTCAGGTGCATTTGCTAGAAATCATCTCTCTCCTGCACAGTGACAACCTACGTGGCTCCATCCAAGTCAATTAGCCACCGCAAAGCTCTGACCTTGCCAGATTTTGACTGGTTCAGACAACTACATGTGCTCCTCAGGACTCATTATTTAGGTTTTTCTTTCCTTTGTCCACTCTATCTCGGTTCTCCTTCTGTTACAGAGCATGGAGAATTGATTGCAGTTAGATAAATTAACCCGAAGTAAATGGCAACTGTGGTGCTGTAATTACAACCAGAATTTGGCTTATGGACTTTCTGGATTTCTCCTCCATGCTTCCAAGCCGGGGTCTTCATTCTTAATAAAAAGAAGTATTCTTGGAAATAATCTTACACCATCTGCAGAAACTGGAAATAATGGAAATAATAATAATAAATAACTGGAAATAATCTTACACCATCTGCAACTTCAGACAGTTCATACATAACCAGCTCATTTTTTAAATCTCTTATTCCGTGAGCCTAAGGAAATGAAGCTTATATGATTTTTTTTTTGAGTACATACATATGTATATAGTGATCTCTCAGAGGACAGGTGACCAGCATGAGCTCAGCTATTACCAGATGACAGAGATTCCACTTGAAACTCTGTGCAGGAGAGGAGTGCATTGTTTTAAATATACAAACTTAAAGAAAACATTCAGCTATAATCTACACCTTCTTTTATAGCACTGATGTTGCAGCATCCACCTGAGCTTTGCACAGAGCTTAGGACCTTTGCTTTTGTCAGGTATTATTATGCAGATACAATGCTAGTTGCTTTCAGCTGGTTGTTGTTTAAGAAGATATTTAAAAAAGTGAGAAAATTGTACTAGCTCTACTGTACTCTTCAGCATAATTGTTTCCAAGTACTTGAGATTTATACTACTGTAGAGAACAATAGAAAATGGAAAGTGAGAAAACRTTTATCGCTGATCACATCTGCAGGGAAGATTCCCCCCCCCCCTATGTTTTAGTGGAAATAATGGTGCTTGTGGATCTGGAAATAGGAGTTACAATTCGAAGTACACTATCCACTTTATCTTCACCTCTGAAAACTTCCAGCTGTCTTTGGCATTCTTAAAGGAAAATATGATTTTCTTATTTTCTTGCTGCAAAATGCAGGCATAAGCTGGATTACAGTTCAACCTGGAGCTTTTTCATTTCTAATGACATTTTTTTTTTTTTTTGGTCCCTGAGGGCTAGAGAAGATACCGTAACCACCGTTTGCCTTCTGGCCATTTGCACCAAGAACTGTTCCTTGAAGCCCTGAGAAGCATACCAATGAGCCCTCCCTAGARCAAGCCAGCGTCTTGCTCGCTGAGGACGGCGTTACACGCTTCCCTAGTAAAACGGCTCGCCAGGAACAAAAGGAGTTTCTGCTGATTTGCAGCAAATTTGCAGCAAACGCTTCCTCAGATTGACGCTTTCAAATTGCATAGAAAGAAAGGTTCTGCTTTTTTCTTTTTTTTTKTKKKGGGGGGGGATTTTTTTGGTAAAAAGATCTGCTGCTGGTGACGTGCAGCTCGGCCAGCCGGGACCCAGCTTCTGCGAAGGGATCAGGGTGCAGACGCGCTTCTCGCAGGTGTGTCCCTGAAACCACCGGCTGCTCTCGGCTCTCGCAGCTCTCGGCGTCCGCACGCCGAAAACCGAGAGCGGAGCGGAGGGTGTGTGCGCGGGCGGGCGGCCCTTCCTTGCTCTTAGTCCAAGCATCCCCTTCGCAGAGAGCCCGTGCGTTTGGCAGGTCGCTTAGCGAAACAGCAGAAAAGCATGTAAGATTAAGCATGGGAAACAAGGGCACAGGGCAAAAACAAAGCCTCGACAGAGGGAGGCTTGATGTCAGAAGAGCATCCTGAAGGGGCTCAAGCATGGCTTTAGTYGCGCCACCTTCCAGCAACCACTTTGCAGAAAGTTACACATATATATGATTTATATACATCTATCTTATTTATATAATATTTATTGTTACTACATTTATATATTTTATATATACTTTCTTACTGCAACAAATATGCGTCTTTTTTCAGCTACAGCTTCATCCCAGAGATTTTTTTCTATTTTCCAATCAGATATAAGGACATTTTAAAAGATGCAATACACTGCTTTTCTCTGCAAACCACAGCAAAAGTTATAATCACTGTTATATAAAAATATAACTGCTGGGCTCGGGACTCTGCAGTCAGCATTTGTGGCTTTTGGGATTACGTGGTTGCTGTAGGTACTGACAAATTACTACGGGGAGCAAAAATATGAAGCAGGCACGAGCATAGTTTTAGGGCGTGGATTTAATAACCTGACTGCTTGCAGGGAAGAGCGGTGGCTGGGGTCCTCCGGAGCGTAACACAYAACCACTGGCAATTTTATGTTAGAAAGCTAGAAATGGCCAAATAAGGGCACGTGTCAATCTCGCCGGATTTCCTTTCGGAAAACAGCGGTCAACAGCTGATGCCTGAAGCACAAGAAAACGCAACGAGTGCAAAAGCCGTGGCGGGTTTTGGGCCGCGGCGGTGCCAGAGCGATGGGTGAGCCCTCCCTGCCAGCCCCAGCGCTCCCCGCTCCGCCCCGAAATCCCGGCAGCGGGGCAGCAGAGGGGCTCATCCCTCCACGCCGCTGCCCAATCCACCCCATTTGCCAGATTTTTCTTCGTCACCTCTGYACCTTTGCGCTTCGGCGYGCCCAGCACTCATGKTTTTTTTGTGTGTGTGCAAAGTAGCGCGATGCTACTACCCAGGCGGCTCAGCCAAAGCGTGCAGCTGGCCTGCAGAATCTCGGCAGGGACATTCTGCCCCCGCTTTTTATTTGCAGTTTTCCTTTGCAACAGCGTGTGTCTATTAATAGAGGAAGAGGAAGGAAGCGAAGAGTTTCCGTGGAAAATGCACCATCCGACAAGCCGCAGGATGGCCACGCCGCCTCCCCGGGTTGTAAGCGTCGCTTTCCCGTTTGGGGGGCCGCTGCTCTCCCAGCAGGTCCCGGTGCAACAAGCAGACGCCGCGTTGCGCCCGAGCGTGCTCGGCGCTGCAGCCTGCACGACCTAAATCCCGCCGCGCAGGAGGAGAACGCCCGCATGTTTTCTGTCCCCTCTGGCTCCCCGTACCGGCCGCCGGGCCGTGGCGGGACGGCGGGGCTGCGATTCTCACCGCKTCTACCGCCTCCAGAACTACAGCTCCCAGGAGYGCCCGCGGCGGCGCGCATGCGCGCGGCGCCGCCCTTCGCCATCTTGGCACCGCTTCGTCCATCTCCTCACCGGTGGCCGCCTGTGTGTTGGAGGGGGGGAGGGTAACGGGAAAACTACAACTCCCGGCGTGCGCCGCGGCGTCCGCGCACGCGCAGTGCAGCCCGCCGCCATCTTGGCCCGGGGAAGCGCTGCCGCCGCCGCCGCTAAACAAACCCGAGAGCGGCACCGTGAGGGAAGGGGAGGGGGGAGGGGCCCTGCCGCCGCCGCGGAGCCTTTCGATGTGCCGGGCACGGCCGGTCAGGTGGGTCCCGCTCCCCGGCAGCGCCCCCCCATCCCCCCTTTCCTCCCCCCGCCTTGCCGGGCGCTCCGCCGCGGCGAGAGGAGCAGCTCCCCTTGCCGGGACGGCGGGTCCCCGCCGCCCCCCTCACGGGCGCGGGCCGAGCCGCAGGCCGCTGCGCTCGGCCCGGCGGCTCCCGCCACCTCCCCCCTCCTCCCCTCCTCGCGGAGCGCCGCCCGCTCCCGCCGGTCCGCTCCCCCCCGCCCCCCACCACCACCGGGGGCCGCAGAGAGGCCCTCGGGGGCGGCGGGCGGCCCGGCGCCCTTGTGCGGGATCCCGGTGCCTCCAGCTCCGCGCTGGGAGGTGCGGCGGGGCCGGCGCTTTTGTTCCCGGTGCCA
>NW_028185761.1:671611-973400 GCF_003343005.1 Rhea americana | reverse complement strand
GGGGTTAGTACGTTGTAAAGCGATTTTTCTTCACGGTGTTTTTGCCATTCTGTCGTATAATAGGCTGGTGCTAAAAGCATTCCCCCCCCCGGGGGGGGCGTGCGGTTAGCTGGAAGAGTTCTTATAATAGGTGCTCTGTGCATAAAGAGAGGGAGGAGATTCAAACATCAATTCGGAGAGCGTTTCAGCATGAGAAAAGGCTTGAGAAGGAGATAGGAAACTCTCAGCAGAAAGGCTTGGGTGATGGATCTGAGAAAAACAGTGTGGGGAGTGTGTGGCCTTGGGAAACTGCTGAATTCCTGCATGGTAAAGCATGCCATTACAAAGGTTGGAGCAGGGATGGAAGTGAATGTGTTGGTGGAGTTGTGAGCAGGCCGAGGAGARTTTGCATTAATCAGCTTGGGAAATCAATAAATGATGGACTGGCACTTACTGCATTTGTATTCCTCCTCAGCGAGGGTGAGCTCTGTGGGAGCACAAACACAGGGGAAAGATGCCCGTCGTGTGGCCGACGCTTCTGGATCTCAGCAGAGATGAATGCAAGAGGATCCTTCGCAAACTGGGTACAGTAAGATACAATTTGTGGGTCTGTATGCTTGCCCACTTAAGATCTGCCTGCCTGCTGCTTCCAAGAAACATTTTAATATGTCCACAGGCAATTTACAAGTCATTTCCTGCATTTTGCATGTGTCATTGGTTTGACAGCACTGRCTTAAATGATGTTTGGCAGATGTTCTGCCTGAGCAGAATGAATAGAACAGAATTGTATTGGTTTGATAGAATCACTGGTGGATATCCTTGTCCATCTCTGCCTTGATGTTACTGTGCTGCAGTGCTCCTCTTTTTTTTTGTGGCTACACACAACATACTACCTGTTTGGGAGGAGATTTTTCAATTGTCTATTAATTCTGTGTTAGACACCTTTTCTGTACCAAATCATGTAGCCCATGTTCAATCAACTCTGTGGGATTGACTTCAGATAGTAAAGGTACTGTCCCAAAGGCATGAAATGTGAGAAGAAAAATGTGTGATAATGTGTCTGTAGTTTTCAGTTACACAGACTGTCAGGGAAGTGTGAAAACTGATCTTGCTTAACTGTCATGATAACAGGAACTTGTTGTATTTGAAATGTAGCTCGATATCTTATTCCCTTACCCCAAAGAAAATGTATCCCCATTGGAAAACTTTTGGTGCTCTTCTTGTACATGCATATTTATATAGATAGACACATTTCTTGTTTTGCAGACTAATAAAAATATTTGCCCTGTTTTTACACACCCACTTTTGGCTACCRCTGGAGGCTGAATCCTTTGCTAGATAGACCATTGACCTGGGCTCTAAGACAGTGGCTTTCACATTCTTAATTCCCCCCCCCCCCCCCCCCCCCCCCCCCAAAAAAAAAATCAAGTTGTTTGAGTTAAGATTTTTTGCCAGTTAAATGATGCTTAGCATTAAAATGAAAAAAACGGCTTTCTTCTTGGACTTTGTACTGAGGAGCATAATCTAGAGGATACCAAAAAGAAGTTGAGACTGCCACCAACTTTTGTGCCAGTAAAGTCACTTTTCTCAGTCTGATTTTGCTGGAACGTTAAGATTGCGTGCTCTGCTACTTGATACTGCCAAGGTTCTCATATGTTATACAGCAATCTGCTTTATTTTTTGAGAGATGAGAATTTATTTCTTCTCACGTCACCCTTTTTATTTCATTGCTTGGGAATCTGAAATTTGCATTATTTTGAAGCAGATAGTCGGATTTTTGCACGTAGTGTTAGAACTAAGCTGTACGTCCATTAAAGTGACAGCTGTAGGTCTTAAGTAAGACTCAAGAAGTATGAAAACTCAAAGAAAGACTGTGTGTGATGCCAAAAAATTTGGACCGGATCTGTGCTACTGAATTTTGTTAACGTAGCTCTGTTGGCCAGGAGCGTGGAAAAAAACTTCCACCCCAGCTGACGGTGGTGTGCTGGCAGAGCCCTGCTGGTGCGGCTGAGCCAAACAGAACTGCAGCTACACCTCCTTCAATGACATAACCTAGGCTGACAGGAAAAAAAAAAAATCTTTCTTTGCCGGCATGAGCTATATCCCCACAAGGGGGCCCTGSCAGTGTAGCAGAGGATCAGAGCTGTACAGCCGTGTCTTCTAGGGTAGAGGAGCTCTCGGTTTAAATACACAAACYGTGAGACTGGGGGGGACCATGGAGCACAGGCAGAGTGAACAGTCATAAAACAGATCAGTAGAGCTGAATATAGGGTCCTGCTTTTCCAGCTCTCAATCCAGCACCTTAGTTGGTTGACAGTTCTGCAATGCCAGGGTACTGTGCAACAAACGAAAGCAGTGGTGCAAGTGAGACTGAAATGTGTCCTGAGGTGTGTAATAGCTAGTGTTATTCTGCAGTGTTTGGGGCTTATAACTGAATAAGCAGATGATGGTGGCAGCCTTACATTTGAAATAATGATCTTAGTTTGACAAATCTGATTTTTGAAGCTTTCTCTGCTGTTTCATGTTGAACAGAGCGCACCAGGAAATGTTTCTTATATCGACCTAAGCRTGATGGAGCTAGTTATACCCATTCTGTAATCTTTACCAATTTCTAAAAAGCCAGCATTTTAAAGCCTTAGTGTAGAGGATCTCTATTAAAAATGAAAAAAAWAAAAAATCTATCCTTGCTAAATAATTACACAGTTGTGTCTGGAATTACTTTATGTTGTTGAGAAAGGAAAAATAATTAGTATCTTAAATATTGTAACATGATTGTCTAAATAAATGTTGATATTAGTAATAACTATTGCATTAATTAGCAAATGTTTTGTAACCAAGGCAGTAGATGCTTCTATAGGTCACTCAGCATCCCTGTGCAGACTGTCTAGTTAACCAAACTGACTCTGCTTTGTATTTTGTCTGCTTAATCAGGATAGGAGAGCAGGATGTCCTTTCAGCATGATTCCTTGATTTGATTTGTAAATTAGGTCTTTGGAATCTTACTGTGAATGCCTTCCAGAATAGCATGAGTCGTCTTTCCTTTGCCCCTAATTTCAGACAGATTCTTGGGTTCTTGTTAGGTTTGGGCTGGCCCCTTTTGATTTTTATTTTTGGTTAACTGAGATCTGTTGTGAGGTTGGTTTGTTTGGTTGCAGAAATGGGATGCTGAATGAAAGACACCTACGTAAGCATCAAAAGAATTTGTATTGCTACTGYTGAAGCGTGGCTTTTAATAACACCTTTTAAAACAGTGCTAAGTGTAGAATATAAAGTCATTCTTTGGCAAAGTGGCAGCCTTCAAAATTATTTATTAGSTGTGTTTATCACCGTGCTTAGTAGGACAGAATTCAGAAATTTCAGTAGCCTTTAGCTATTTTATTTTTTTAAAAACAGTAATGGAATAGGATTTACATGGATCACATAGAATTACGATTTTATTGTAATTCTGTTATTTTTGTTAATCTCTGTGATGGCTCTGTACATTTTAAGAATAGATGGATTGTGTTTTTTGATGTCTCGGGCAGGTTCAAGTCAGTGTTGTGCTTTTCCTGATTGAAGCAGTYGTACATATCGAGTAAATAGGCGTAAAAGATAACAATTATATTTAACAAACTAAAGCTGACATTCTACATCCTAATTAAGGAGCAGCATTAGGAAAAAAAATCAATTGCTCTTCTGATAGAGTATTTCTTTCTCAAGTCAGGCTTTCCCATGAAACTTTTAATAATGGTACGTGTTAAAGATTTTTTTTCTCCTGCTTCTAGAAAATTCTTAGCTACTGTACAAGTTTGAGGACTGTTTTTTTTCAAGCTTTCCAACTGAACTGTCAGTTTTGRGTTTATAAACTTTCTAGATAATCCCTTGTGATGAGACAATTCTATTTCATAGACAAGCTGTGCACTGAAGGGAAATTGACTGAGGGAGTTCTAAATCATCAATCTCTTTTGAAAAGCACTAAGTAGTTGAAAGACATGTTCCTTTTCATGATTTTGAAAACTAATAGAATACTGTCAGTAATACTGAAAATAACGTTTTTCTGTTGTTGCAAGCATTAAATAAAAATACAATTTGCTCCAATTCTTTAGAACTGGAAGCATATGCAGGTGTCATCAGTGCCTTACGTGCACAGGGAGACCTTACGAAGGAGAAGAAGGATCTTCTTGGAGAACTCTCTAAAGTGCTTAGGTAATCATAACATTTCTTAAAAATAAGTGCTGTGCATTCAATGAACTGATGAAATCTTTCTTTCTAAGATACTACTTTTTTTTGGTCATTTTTACTGTATTGCAAATCTTATTTGAGAAATAATTCTCCATCTTATGGAGATTTGATTTTTATTCAGCTTGGGCTTTGAATAAAGAAAGCAACTGTGCCTCTGTGGTTGAAGATTTACTGTTCTGGGTATTTTTTGAGATGTTGTATGTTGGAAACATTATAGCTAGCTCATGAGTGTGCACTTATAATTTCTTTAAGGTGAAATTTCAAGGTCTTTAGGTCCAAGGTATAATGATGAAAACAGCTGCATGTTCCATGCAAATTTTTCTACTACGTGCTTTAAAGTCATTACTAGTATTAGGAGATTGGATTTTAGCTGTTTTGTGACGGTAACCTGCAAACTGTGATGTTCTCCTTATTCTTGAATTGTAGTTTTCTAACAATAATATGTTTTTCCAGTGATAGCAAAAATTAAGTGACCATCTCTTAAATGTAAATGCCTGTTTCCTTTGGTCTTCTGAATAGATTATTTATAAATTTCATTTCAGCTAGAAGTTTTAAATAAATGTTCGTGTCTTCCTCTGACTAAAATATATAAAATATACACACATGTATAAGTACATGCATACATATATATATATATATAAAAACCCATATTTTTTTAATAGTATTTCAACGGAGCGACACCGTGCCGAAGTTCGGAGAGCAGTAAATGATGAACGACTAACGACTATTGCACACAAGTAAGTTAGAGGTCATTTTCTGTATGATTTCCAAAGATACCCTTTGGAAAATCCATCATTCCTTAATCTGAATGATGGAGCTTTGAAGATCGGTAATGATTTAAAGAATGGTAGTTCAAACATTGTATGCACGTAGGAGTTTTACATCAGGGTACTGGAAAGAATTATATAGTGGATTCATGTTTTGGATCTAAAGGTATTCCATTCACTGAACAAGCACAATTTAGACATAGTCTTTGTTGTGAAGAGCTTTCAGTTAAATACATGAGAGAAATGAAGGGTAGAGAAAAGAGAGAAAACATAAGCAGGATGAACAGCCTTGTGTACAAAGTTCATGTTCCTTTTTTTTTTTTTTTTTTTAAGTTTGGTTTTGTTCAAAACTATTTGATGTGGTTACATGAAGAGGGAGTTAACTACACAGACAAAGGGAGGGGAAGAGATGAGAGAGATTAGTGGAAAACAGTATATCAACAGAGGGGAAAAAAATGGTCAGAGTGAAAAGCTGCAGAAAGCTGTCTGATGACATCAGTGTCCACTGTTCTCAGCTTGAACTGCTTGATGCAGCTGCTGTCCTGGATCTGTTGGGATGGTTTCTCCTTGCATTTGCTCTTCTGAACATCACATGATTTTTGTGAAGTGGAGAGGCATGAGAGGACGAGTGCTTGCATATATCTGATAGATGCTTAATAGTCTTGCTATTAAGAAATATCTTTGAATGCAATTGGATTATAAAAGTGTCTGTATTTTTGGGTTTTTTTGTATGTTATAACCAGTGATTTTTAAATTTGACTCTTATAACAAAAATGCTATAGAGAGACAAAACAAAATCATGCAGGTAACAGGCCATTTCAAATCAGCAGTAGTCAGAACTGAGATTCACCAAAATCATCATTCTGTTTTTGTGCCACAAAGTGACATTTGACATTTTAGTGTTTTAATGTTAAGAATTAAAGATTTAGAAATATACTTTTTGGTAAACAGAAAACACTGACTTCTTTATACTTCATTAAAAAATGAAAGTGACTGATGAAAAATAATGAATTTAATTGTCAAAATCATGATTTTTTTTCTTGATTTTTTTCCTTTTTTTAAGTACTAGTTCTGTTTTTCCATTTTATAGAACAAGCATACTGTTTGTCCTGAGCTACAGAACTTCAAACAGCTGAGATATATAATCCAGACAAGGTGCAACTATAGGAATGCTGCATCTCTTTATTTTGTCCTGCTGTAAATTCTTTCTACGTGGTAGTTGATAATGTAGTATTCAACCTAAATAATTTGCTAGCTTATTAGGAAATCAAGACTTATTTTTGATTAAAACATATTTTTACTTAAGGTGATGAAGCTCTGCTTATACTATATGAATATGTATGAGGAATACTGAAGCATATCTGGATTTAACAGCAGAGCAGATCTGCTGCATTTTATGAAGAAATTTGCTGCAACTTGCTTGAAATAWTTGGAATGAAAAGGGTTTTTTTGTTTGTTTTAGAATATATTAATATATTAAATGGCTTGGTTTGTTTAAGAACATAACAGCATTGAAAAATAACATGCAGTTCTGGTTTTGTTTATTTGACAAATCAATAATATAAAACAGTCACAAAAAGAAACACTTCTCTACCTAGATAAGAGTAGCATTTTACTGAAACATTCTAGTTTATCTTCAAGTACTAAGGTTAAGGGAAAATCAGAGCAGCAGGCTGGTTTCTGTTGAGGAAGAGGTACAGAATGTATTTGTGCTGTTACTTTTCTGTTGAGGTAAAGCAAGATTTACATTAAAATACCTTTCCTTTTTCTTCTCCCCACTCCACCCAATAGTATGATTAGTGTGGGAGTGTTTTATGATATTTTTTGGATATCTACCAATTTTGTCATCCAGACAGCCACAGTGTGTCAACTCTACATGAGTAGTAGATAATCTGATATGGATGTTTTGAACCTGTTATCCACACCTCTGGTCCTTTAAGGGTTCTCTAAAACATAATGTTTTAAAAGAAAAAAAACAACTCAAATATGCTTTGAGAGGGTTTCTACACTGGGTGGAAAAAGGAGGGATCTTCATGAAATGAAGAAGATTGGAGATTATTGCTGTAGTATGTCTTCAGAAAGAGCCTTGTAGATTTTCAGTGTTTGGAAAAAAGGCACTAAATAAGAAATACTGAGTACTTTGGAAAGTCAACAGTATACTTACAGAATATGCATTTCTCTCTAGTATGTCTGGACCAAATAGCTCTTCAGAGTGGTCTATAGAAGGTCGTCGACTGGTGCCGCTGATGCCACGGCTTGTTCCGCAAACAGCCTTTACTGTTACAGCTAATGCTGTTGCCAATGCAGCTGTTCAGCACAATGCATCTCTTCCAGTTCCTGCAGAAACCGGAAACAAAGAAGGTGAGGCGTACTGGCAATCTACTACAAAGTATGGAAATAAAATGTCACATTATAGAATGTTACCCAAGATCTACAATGTTAGATATTTTTAAAAAATCTGATTCTTCTTGCACAGTATTAATAGAAATATGAAAATTCTTTCTTTTTATAGGTGCTTTTGCAGCATCTGTAGCATAAATCTCTCAACATTGTGTTAGCAGCATTGTGTGGGCATGCTAGCACCTAGGAAGAAACTTCATAGAATCATAGAATCAGTAAGGTTGGAAGGGACCTCTGGAGATCATCTAGGCCAACCTCCCGGCTTGGCAGGGTCACCTAGAGCATGTTAGATAGGGTTGCGTCCAGGTGGGCCTTGAAGATCTCCACAGAAGGAGACTCCACAACCTCTCTGGGCAACCTGGTCCAGTGCTCCATCACTCTCACAGGGAAGAAATTCCCCYTCACGSTCAGGCCGAACTTCCTGTGCTTCAATTTCTGCCCATTGCCTCTTGTCCTGTCACATGGGACAGCTGGAAAGAGTTTGTCCCCGTCCCCTTGACACCCTCCCTTCAGGTACTTGTACACATTGAGAAGATCCTCCCTCAGGCTTCTCTTCTCCAGGCTGAAGAGGCCCAGCTCTCGCAGCTGTTCCTCATAGGGCAGGTGCTCCAGCCCTCTGATCATCCTCATAGCCCTACGCTGGACTCTCTCCAGTAGCTCCATGTCTCTCTTGTCCTGGGGAGCCCGGAACTAGACACAGGACTCGAGATGAGGCCTCCCCAGGGCTGAGTAGAGGGGCCTCTACTCCTCCCTTGACCTGCTGGCAACACTCTTCCTAATGCAGCCCAGGAGACCATTGGCCTTCCTGGCCACAAGGCCACATTGCTGGCTCATGGTCAACTTGTCATCCACCAGCACTCCCAGGTCCTTCTCTGCAGAGCTGCTCTCCACAAGGTCAGCCCCCAGCTTGGACTGGTGCCTGGGGTTATTCCTCCCTAGGTGCAGGAGGCACGCTGTCCCCTCATCCAGGTCATTGATGAAGAAGTTGAACAGGATGGGACCCAGGACTGAGCCCTGGGCCATGCCACTAGCCACAGGCCTCCAGCTGGACTCCATGCCACTGATGACGACCCTCTGAGCTCTGCCTTTCAGCCAGTTCTCAATCCACCTCACTGGCCACTCATCTAACCCACACTTGCTGAGCTTCTCTAGGAGGATGTTATGGGAGACAGTGTCAGAAGCCTTGCTGAAGTCAAGGTACACAGCGTCCACTGCTCTGCCCTCATCTGCCCAGCCAGTCATTCCATCCTAGAAGGCTATCAGGTTGGYGAAGCAACCAAGGATTTCCCCTTGGTGAATCGATTTTGGCTACTCCTGATCACCTTCTTTTCCTCCATATGTCTGGAGATGACATCCGGAAGGAGCTGTTCCATCACCTTTCCAGGGATGGAGGTGAGGCTGACTGGCCTGTAGTTGCCTGGGTCCTCCTCCTTGTCCTTTTTGAAGACTGGAGTGACACTGGCTTTCTTCTAGTCCTCAGGCACCTTTCCAGTTCTCCAGGACCTTTCCAAGGTGATGGAGAGCGGCCTGGCAACAACATCCACCAGCTCCCTCAGTACCCGTGGGTGCATCCCATCCAGGCCCATGGATTTGTGGATGTCTRGCCTGCCCAGAAGGTCTCTAATCCTWTCCTCCTCAACCAAGGGAAAGTCTTCCCTTCTCCAGACTTTCTCCCTCGCATCCAGGCCGCAGGATTCCTGGGGGCTGCCCTTAGCWGKGAAGACTGAAGCACAGAAGGCATTCAGTAATTCTGCCTTCTCTGYATCCCTTGTCACCAGGGCCCCCGCCCCATTCAGGAGCAGGCCCCTTTCATCACTAGTTAGCTTCTTAAGCTCTGAAAGCTAAAAGCCTTAGATTGTTGGTCTAATCTGTTGTACAGTTCTCTAAGTGGTAAAAAAAAAAAAAGTCAGATCACTTTATTTTAATAATGTAAAAGTAGTCCCTCTAAGTTTTGGTGATCTTCAAGAAGGTTTTTGTTGTTTTCTTTCTTTCCTTTTTTTTCAGTTTGAGTATGTCAAGCTAATAAGTTGCAAAATAGCTTTCCACCTTCCCCACACCGTTTTAGTAATGTTATTACACATTCCATCCAGCTTGGCTGAATAGGCTTGAATTATTTTTCATGCAGCTAGAGAATATGTAACAGTTCTTGAAATAGGTTGCCTTTTCTGGTTTTGTGAGGAATATTGGATCATCATACTATTATTTATAACAACTATTGATAAAGGCTGATTAACAGAAATATTAATTGATTTATTACGTAAAAAAATCTTTCGGTTTCTTCAGCTGACTTACCACTGAGGAGGGGCACTGTTTTCTATCACTTATAAATCTAGACAAGCATTGTAGGTCCTTTATAGGAATACAATAAAAGAATACTTAAAACTAAAATTATTAAATTAACAAATTGTAATGCTAAACTTGTGATAAGTCAAAAACTAGAATTGGCAGCACAAATTTCTGGGAGCTGGAGATGGGGAGAAAGACTTCTACATTGTCTTTGAAGGTAATTAATTTCATGATCATACTTGGGTCAAATTGGGATTTGACCTAATAGTAACAGGGTTGCGGAGGCATAGATGTGGATAATGACCCAAGAAGTCTTTGGCTTCCTTTACAAATGTTAAAATAGTGATAGAATAATGACATTCTGCACTTCAGTTATATGGAAGGTGTCTTTTCTCCTCTTCAGTGGTGGTTTGCTATTCCTACACAAGTACCACTTCAACCCCAACATCTACCCCTGTTCCAAGTGGCAGTGTAGCAACAGTGAAGTCCCCCAGACCTGCCAGTCCAGCCTCCAATGTAGTCGTCTTGCCAAGTGGAAGTACTGTTTACGTCAAAAGTAAGTGATACTAGTAACTGATTAACAAAAGGGAAAGAAAAGGCCAGTCTTGTGGCTGAAGCATGGAGTCTGACTTAGGTACTCCGACTGACCTTGGGCAAGTCAYTTGATGCCATAGCTTAATCTACTGAATGGATTTACTTCCCTTTTCAGAGAAACTATATTCAGGATAAATCCACTGAGTGTGAAATGCTGCAGGGAGGCTTAATGGCAAAGACAGCAACAGTGAAAAGTATCATGAAAATACAATATAGGAATTGCTATATGTTAGTAGATTTCTAACCTAGCTTTCTTAGAAGTTGTTTTCAAAGTGGCCGTGCTTGTTGCTTCTGCAGAGGACTTCCCTCTTTCTTCTCCTGCTTAAATAATGCATGGTAATCACTTACCACTTAAGTTAAAAAAGGTGCCTCCTTCCCACTTTCTTAGGTGACCAAAACTTTTCTAAAATACAATAATTTGGCAAGTATATACCCTTGTTTCAGTGAGAGAGAGATTCAGATATTTGTGCTAGTTCCCTGTTGATCTAAACCAGCCTTGCATTAGTTAAGGATTTGTCTGTCTGTATACTGTACTGGAATAATAGAAGCTGAAGAGAACACAGGAATTTCTGTGCTATCTTCCAAGGTTTAACAAAGTATTTAAGCAAATTATATCGTTAACCACGTTTGGCCATTCTGCGATATGTTTGGAAGAGGACTGTAGTGAAGCTTGGATACCTAGGCACTGATGAAAATCCTGCCTATCTTTAGGTGTTTAAACTTGGAAGTGCAGTGTGTAATAACCTGGAAACACACTCTTTTTAGTTCTTTGGTTAATAAATCAGCTAGTTCTAAATGCAGAATTTATGCTTTCATAAGAATATCTAGCAGAATTTGTTTTTGTAAGAATATCTAGCACATCAAAGGTAGGTAGTTTTATTTAACTGATAATTTAAGATGATTCTTCATGTTTGAATTTTGGTGTCTATCAAAATGCAAATACAAATAAAGGTTAATAGTGAAGTTAATAACAAGTGCTATCTGCATTTTTTTAGCTTGGTCTGGCTAATTGCTACTTTTTAAAATTATATTAATCTCTGTACTATATATGTACATTTGTGTAAAGCTAGCCAGAAGTGTTATATAGTTAACTGCGAACCACTATCTTTAATGGTTATATCAATGCATGCAACTCAATAAATTTTTTAATTTTTTCTATTTAATACACTAATCACTCAATTTTAAGGATTCGAGGGAGAATGATCTTAATCTTTTAAAAATTTAATTTAGACTTATATTGAATTGTTACATGGTAATGAGTATAAAAGTGATCTAGATGCATGATAGAGGGATGAAAAGTTCTTATTTTTATTCCACCCATCTTTAGATTTTCTTTTTCTCCCACTTCCTGCACTTCATCTTGTTCTGTTTTTTTTAAGGAATCACACATTTTTCAGAATGTTTTATTTGAGTCATGTTAGTTTAAACAAAACCCAGTTATATGTGGGTTAGAGCAAACTCAGGAGACTTGAGTTACAGTCGTGACTTTGCCACTGATCTGTTGTGTGACCTCATCTAAGTCACAGTCTGATTGAGCCATTAACCTTTCCATGCCTCTGCTTCCTTACTTGTCAGGTTTGAGTTATATTCAGGCTTTGAGCATTACCTTTCAGCTAAATGCTTGTGGAAGACTTAGTACTAGTGCAATTTCTAACATGAAATTACGAGAATATTGTTCTCACAGAACCCTAGCACTGAAAATGAGAGATGAAATGAAATGTATTTTATATGAAATACTGCTCTGTTAATTTGATCTGTTGCTTCTATTTTCTGTGGAAGAGGACCACTTAGAAACAGCTTTATCTGTATCTTTAGCATTTCATAGTAACCCACCAAAATAACAGCTGTACCCTAACATCCTAGCTGCATGTGCACTTTTGATTCTGATGGGTCCCAAGATTTTTGAAATTTTTGCACGTTTTCTTTTTAGAACAGTGACCTTGCTATTGGAACTTAGTGCACTCGCAACAATACTTAGCCTGTTCATAATAGACTTTTAAGACATGTAACCAATTCTGTACTTTATGGATTGTTCAGGATCATAAAGTGAGTTGTTGTTGAGGACTTTGATCTCTGCACTCTTAGATCCACACTTAATCCGTATTGCTACAAGCTGCCCCGACTACTTTTTGGAACCCAAAGCAAGCTTAAAATATAGCTTATTGCTAGTTCTTAGTTCTGCTTTCTTCCTTTGTGCAGAAACAGCTGTCAACCTTTTGCATGGTTTGGAAACGTACCTGCAAATGAACTGGTTATATAGTAAGAGAGTCCTGTTTTTCAGAAGTTACTTACTGTGCTAGTAAGCACTTTCTCATCCATGTAGATTCCTGGGCCTTCCCTTTCAATGCCAAGTTATTTAGCTTTCCTAATTAGAGACTGGCCCTAATTAGATCCTCACCCTAATTAGAAATTTATTGCCAACCAAGTCTGCTTGATTGCCAGCAAGACTGCATTTTACCRTTAGTGTTTTTTTCTGTAAAAAAACAACATTTTCTCCATAAGGCACAGGCATAAGGAAGAAGATACTCTATCATCTTAATGGTAATTTTCTGCACATTTTTGATTATTTAGCTGTTTAATTTTGGATAATTTTGTAGCCATAAACACTCTGTAATAGCTTTAAGAAATTTTCAAGGTAATTAAAGCATGTCTTTCTGTAATATATGCCATTTTATGAGCCTCTTGCCTGCTTTATAAAGTTTCATACTGATTTAAGACCAGTGAATCATGCTGTAGAGTTACCAGTTGCTCAGCTGAATCTATTGCAGCAGATTTGTTTTATACAYGTGCAGTAGAAGGTTGAGGGGAAGAACAAGCTCCTTGGAGGCCAGATTTCTCTTGTTTTTTGTGAGAGCTTGTTAGGCAACATTTTGTGTCTCTTGCACAAAATGTAACAAACAACGCAAAGCTGGTAAAATGAGGTTTGAGCTTCATAGTTAAATTACATTTTGAAATAAATAGATCTTAAGATGCGATGTTGAGGTTAAAGGAAGAAGGGTATTGTAATCGTAAGCATTGACTGAAAGTAGGTACAGAGGTTGAAATTAAAAAAGACTACAACAGGATAAACTTCARTTGTTGTAAGCAAAACCACTACCAAAACAATGGTGAACTGTAGAGTTTTAAGCAAAAATGAACCCGATGTCCTATTCCCCTTGTGTRTACAGTTACATTAATCAAACTTCTGGAGGCCAAGTGAAACCCCTGTACTGGSTCTTACGTTCTTTTAATCTCTTAAACAGTGAAATAGCCAAATGACTCAAGAGCTTGATTTTTTCTTTTAATGAACATATAAATGTGGTCTATATCAAGGACTGAGCGTTTCTGGTCTACTATAGGTTAGTTGTGACCATAAGATGTAATTTACCATCTATTTCTCTTATTTGAAAAAGAGTAGAAGACTCAGCGAGGTTGGGGTGCTTTAGAAAGCATTGAGAGTCACAGATGGGGAAAATGTAATTTAGAAAAGTACTTCTTTTTCAGGTGTCAGCTGCTCAGATGATGATGAAAAGCCCCGCAAAAGACGACGAACTAATTCTTCTAGTTCTTCCCCTGTTCTCCTGAAGGAAGTCCCAAAGGCAGTAACTCCTGTCACTAAAACTATCACAGTGCCTGTAAGTGGCAGCCCGAAGATGAGTAATATAATGCAGAGCATTGCCAACTCCTTGCCACCACACATGTCGCCTGTGAAAATAACCTTCACTAAGCCCTCAACACAGACAACAAACACAACAACACAGAAGGTATGTGGGGGAAGCTGCCAAATGTTACTTCATTTGTTGTTTTATCAATGAGTAAGATGTGATGTTTGACTCTTATCTTTCTATGAAGTRTCTAGCTGTGTTTTAAGGATTGCTCTTTGGATAAGATAATCCCTCTTTAAAACAAACAAAGAGAAAACCGAAGTCTTGTATGAATTTAGTTCACCTGTGTGTGAAAGGACCTGGATTGACAGCTGTGGAGACTGAAGCCCTCTTTTTATCCACAGAACAGGTACAGCACAGGCAGCGGGAGTGCAAGCTTCCCCCAGACTGCCCCACCAATGTGCCTCAACCCTGACCTGAAGGGACCACTTCTAGGGATGAGAGGGGATTCAGTCTCCATGCTCATTCAATTCTTGGCCTCTCTGGTGAGACTGCCAACAAGGTTGCCAGTTAGTACCATTTGTGGTGTTGGGTTTTGTGATATGGACACTAGTCCTCTGAGAACTGGATCACATAGGCCTCTGAACAGCCTTCAGATGGTAACAACTATTGGTCAAAGGTAATCTTTCTTATTTCTATTTTCCTTATTTATAATTATTCTTTGCAGTAATAGCATTCCAAGAGAGTTGGCATGGGTTTCCCATGCTGTTTTCCTTGGTCTAGAAACTACTTTTTTGGGTCTATGAATTTTATTTTTGGAGCTGATCAAAGACTGGGACTTTATTTTCCTTTCAGTTCTAATGTGCCATTTCTCATTCTACATTAACAGTATTATGGTAGCTGAAATCCATTGCATTATTTCAGCTGAGTATGCCCAAATTTTCTCAGGATGCTATGTGTGGAAGAGATTTTCTATGTAGACTTTTCATACTGGAACTCAGATTTTATGTGCACGATCTATGGCATGATTATTTTCCCATATTTTAGGAAGCATTTTGGGAGTGTCTACTTTTTGTCCTTAAGATTTAGAAAAAGATTAACACCTCAGACCAAGTTCATTCTTGGGGCGGTTACTGATTATCGCAGACTTGCGGAAAAAATGAATTTGGCCTTGATGCGGACAGACTGATTGTAGGCTGGCCACTAACAAGCGTTTTTCCCAACCATGAGAGTTTGACTCTTGAGCCCTAACACAGTATTTATTGTGAGTCTCGTTAATTGTTTTATGCCTTTCTTTGGATTAGCAGAGTTCCCATGTCCTGATTTTTTGGAAGCTTAAAAAGGAAGGAAGATTCAACTGAAGTAATGTGCAATAAAGAGCTTGCTTTTTGGCCTTTTTCCCACTTCAAAGCTCTTTAATTATGTTTCCGTTTTATTCACTGTTCTTTAACAGTTTCCTTAGTAAAATTGCATCTTAGAAGGCACGAATAGAAACGCGTGAGTGAGCATAAACCCGTCAAGTAACATGTCTTACATTCAATGCAGAAAATATGCAGATAAGATAGTTTAACCTCCTCAGCCTGTTGTTTTCGAGAGGGTCATCTTTTGTACAAGAACAAAACTTTTCGTTAGATGTCATATTGTTTTATTAAATATGTGCTATAGCATGTTAGTTAAAGGTGGAATGTACTAAACCTTCGAAAGGAAAAATATGGACTGCTGATAGGGTATTTTCTACCCTTGTGCTGCTCATCATTCTGACATGAAAATTTTAGGTTTTGCTTTGTGTAATATTATTTGACTCTCTTGCTAATTTGCAATGATAGGAAAATCATAATGTGTTTCATTAGGGAGCCATAATAGTGTTTGTATCTGAACTTGTAATGCTACCCTCTTTTATTGGATTTAGATATGCTGAAATACATAATTGCATTATTTTGGGAGAAATCCTTCTTACTAATTTTAAATTAAATGTGAGACTTGTTAGACTCAGATTGGAAATGTATTTTTAAATAATAGTGCAGCTGGATATAAAAGAGGTTCTTGGATGTGAATGATATTCTTGGTTTCTGCACACTAGCTTTCAGAATTGTTTTGACATTTCAGTAGGTTGAAGCAACATTTGTAGCAACAACTAATAATGTCACAGCTCCAATTTCTGATTTTCCGCWATTACAGTCTTCTGTCTAGGACAGAGAAGGAATCCAGACAGTGAAGCCTCTGGCAGTTAGTGTCTTTATTTCTTCAGGGACTAGATTTTGATAGTTCTCAAAACAGAGCTGACAAGACTAATTTCAATGTGTTAGGAATTAGTTTTTACCTTAAAATCAACAACAACAACAAAAAAAAMCACAGTAACTTGCTGTTTGTCCTTCCACAGTCTTTCTGCTGTGGAAAGATGCTGTTTTGGTACCCATGACAGGAATACTTTGAACATCTTGATGTATATGAGAAAACAATATTTTAAAAATATAACTGACATGACTTGAGCTTCAGTATTTATGAATTTTTACGAGGAAGTTTTACTTTCTGGATACTTCTTTAAGATCAGTGGGGTTTTTTTATATTCTCATGTGCTAATTTTGAAAGAAGAAATAGATTAAAGAGACTCAAGCCTACTTAGTCTCAGGACAGCAACTATTGTTTAAGTGTAACACTTGGCAAGCTTTTTTTTTGGTATAATTAAATAGTGTTATTTATAATAACCATTTGATACTCTTAGAATGATGGCATCACCTCTCTCTTTGCATGAGGAACAATAATGTTCAGGAGCTGTGATTATGCACAGATTTATACTCAGTACCTTTAGTAACTTAGCTGAGACTTAACTTGTTCTATTTCCCTAAGGATTATGTCGAAAGCCTGGACTGATCTGTCTTCATTGACTGCAACTTGCACTTTGAGTGCCTGTATTCCTAAATTAGGTGGGAAAAATCTTAGGTGGAAAGGAACTGGACCTTAAATTCTCTAATTCTGTTTCTTAAAGAATGGGAAACTTAGGAAAGATTTCTAATGTTAACTGACTATTTAAAAAAATCTAAATAAAACTCCCAAGTTTTATCTCAAATGATATTTTCACCTTTTAAGGTTTGAACCAGAGTCAAACTATGTAGTGTACAGCTTGTCTGGTTGGTCACAGCCTAATAGCAGTCTTCAAAAGAGTGTTTTTGCTGGTTAAATCAAGGTTAGGATTCGGGCAAAAACGAGAGTAACACAGAGAAAATATTCATTGGGAAACATAACAGGATGGCAGAGCAGCTGATACACAAACTTTGTGCTTCTGGCAGTCACCTGCGGTGCCCTGTGAGGAACGGCTGCGAGAGCTGGGCCTCTTCGGCCTGGAGAAGACAAGACTGAGGGGGGATCTGATCAATGTGTACAAGTACCTGAAGGGAGGGTGTCAAGGGGACGGGGACAAACTCTTYTCAGTTGTCCCATGTGACAGGACAAGAGGCAAYGGGCAGAAATTGAAGCACAGGAAGTTCTGCCTGACYGTGAGSGGGAATYTCTTCCCTGTGAGAGTGACAGAGCCCTGGACCAGGTTGCCYGGAGAGGTTGTGTCTCAGAGTCTCCTTCTCTGGAGGTATTCAAGGCCCACCTGGATGCAACCCTRTCTACCATGCTCTAGGTGACCCTGCTGAGTAGGGAGGTTGGYCTAGATGATCTCCAGAGGTCCCTTCCAACCTTACTGATTCTATGAGGGTAGTGAGGTTTTGTTTTTGCTCGCATCAAGATATTTAAGGCTCACCTAGGTGAGGCAAACCATAAAACTAAGTGCTGGAGAAAAAGGAGAGGAAGAGGCAAAATAGTGGTGAAATTTGCTGCGTTTATTCCTTGTATGTGATTAGCTCCTATTTTTAGCAGAACAGAGACTCTTAAAAATCTCTTATTGCTTAATTTATAACTCTTAAGTCTGTTCCTGGTTCCATCATCATATTATCTGTTTTCTTTATTAGACAAGCTTTCACTGGTTCTTGAGTAGTATTGTAAGGTCATTTGGACTGACAGGTTCTCTTTCCTCCTTCTGAACCTTTATTCTGTTGAGTATTACATGAAATAATAGGTTGCGAAGTTTGAGAYTTTTAATAAATGAACTTCCTAATCAGGCTAGTTATGTTAGTGAAACAATTTCATAGGGTTCTTGCATGGTAAACTAGACATGCATTTTATTTCTCTGCTTTGTTTGTGTTTTAACTGTGTGTATGTTTGCAGGTACAAGGAGGTACATACGCAAACAATATAAAACAAATATTTTTACTTCTTACATAAGCAGTCCCCATATTCAAAACTCAAATGATTAGTTTTCTAGGTCAGTTGCGTAAGAGCAGACCTCTTCCAAGACTATAATGAATTCCAGGTATATCAATGTCAGCTCAGATTCATGGGGTTGTAACTGTAACTCTCAGGAGGGATAGTGTTTATTGTCTTTATATAAATGGTTTTCAGGCAGATGTGAAAGAATTTCTTCTCACTGAGAGCACTAATTAAAGAAAACAGAAATTGTTTCTGAACTTCAAAATAAGTTTTTCACTGATGGAAATACTGATTATTTACAGCCATCTGAATCAGAAGTATTTCCCGTTATGAACTGAGCAACTGGTTATACTAACTGTTAAGGGGAAAACATCTCCTTATTCTCTCATTGCCCTTTCTTGCAGGGTTTGGGAAGATGATGTTTAAAACTCTTTGAAATCCCAGCAGTTCCATTTAAGATGGATTTCAGGCTTCTTGGCTCAGTTAAATGAACCCARACAGTTCCTACCTGTCTATTTGCCTGCAAACATAAGATATTTCTACCTTAATCAGATAGCAATTGTTTTCCTCAGAAGAAATATCCCCTAATTTTAAGGAAAAGTTTATTACTTTATCTGTTTACCATTTCTCCTTCAAACTAGTGGAAACTTTTTTTGTTGATAGCAAATGCATTTTTGACACTCTTAAATGATCTTGATGAACAGATCCCCCTAAAACTAAATGCACAGATGCAAATATATTACTAAATTTTTATGCTTTTAAATAAATGGAAAGAACAAATGAATCTTTTATTCTTTTTCTTCTTTCAGGTGATAATAGTAACCACCTCTCCAAGCTCAACTTTTGTACCCAACATCCTTTCAAAGTCCCACAACTACGCAGCAGTTACGAAACTTGTCCCAACATCAGTCATTGCCTCAACTACTCAAAAGCAACCAGTGGTTATAACTGCATCTCAGTCCTCTCTGGTTAGTAGCAGCAGCAGTAGCTGTTCTACTCCCTCTTGTACCGCAAATACTATTGCAGTGACTGCTGTGGTATCATCAACACCGTCTGTAGTGATGTCAACAGTAGCACAAGGTATGGCAGTAATACTATATTTGTGAAAACTCTTTCACTGGTGAATTAGACTTTGAGAATAGTATAGAGGAGATGATAAACTTTGTTTACATACGCTGAGGAAAGTACAGGAGAGGTGGGGAAAAAAATCTGCTGATGAAGCTAATCCAAGGTACTCAACAGARGTTGATGCTGAAAATAGCTCTCTTCTTCAACAATTGTGAAGTACAAATTATAATTTTAAAGAGAATTTGGTGATGAAGTGTGACAATTTTATTTTGAAAAGGTTTTGTTTGCAAGTATTAAAACATTCTAGCCTTGAACTGACTGGCTTTTGAGAACTCTATCCATCTCATGTACGAAAAATGAATGTTTTTAGTATTATTTGAAGGTACTTGCTTTTCCTAATGCATGATTTACAAAAGCATGCGAGATTAGTATCAAATATAAGGTTCTTAGGCTTGATGTGTCCAGTCTGTAGACTACTACTTGTGGTATTTCATGACAACTTTGAAAGGTATAAAGTGCTTGCACTTTTTGTCTATTTGTCAGCATCTCAGTTTTCATGTCCTTACAAGTTAAGACCTGAGTGGGCCTAGATTAAAACTCCTCAGTTTCTGGTATCTTAATTCCAACTATGTGTGCTAGCACAGACAAGTTCAACTACACAGCTACTAGTTAACCCTTTTGAGGGGAAGCTGTGAATGAATGAAAGGGCCTCAGTGATCAGCACTTGAAATGTGCTGTGTCTGTCAGTGACAAGTGTCACATAATGTCACATAATGATTTTTCCTGGTCCACATTTTCCATTCTTCCTCCACTTCACAAAAATTTGGGCAGCCAAAGCAAAGCTGAAGAGGTGGTTTGAATTCCACATTACTTCTATTACTGTGATAATGGAGGTAGGTCATTAAGCTGCAGAGCACAAGAGCAATATTTCTTATTATTTGAACTGTACAATTTTAGTCATTTTGATCATGAAATTGGCAGCCATTATTCCAAAATATATTGGGTGAGATAYGTAACAATGTTAAAGAATTATCAGTGCCCTTGCAGAAAATACCAGTAAAACACCATATGGTATAATCTGATAATCGCCCCCACTGTGAGGAAAGTTAAGTTAAAATTAATAGATGAAAACAGCTGACCAACAAAATGGAGAAACCATTAGGTGATATAGTGATAAGAGTTGCTTGTTTAGATTGCCAAATTTATAGCTTATTATCTTCGTATGCTTATTATGTTTTTCACTGCCATCTATAAATGTAGAGGGAGAAATAAGAGAGCAGGAAGTKGGGAGTTTGTTTGTTTGTTTCCATGTTCTACTCCAGCCAGAACCTGGTTAAAAACTGCCTACGTGAGCACCCAAAAGACAGATGTAAAGTCAGTGTCTTATGGGTGTGCAATTTAAAGTGATAGCTGTCACAATATTTCCAGCATAATCTGTCTTTATCTATGTGAAGGAGTGGCAGAAATAAGTATTTACTTGGGAACTTAATTTTTCCCTCTTACTGCAAACTTTRTTTTAATCATGTTCTTATTTTTAAGATAATTTAATCTGTAAAGAATACAYATTCCTCATTTTTTTAAAATGCGTACTCTTACCTGATTTGTTCTTTTAAAATAATATTGCATTCACTAACAGATATTCCCTTCTAATGTTAAGGTGTTTCATATTAATTTGTTATTCTCATATCCTTAACTTTTGCAGTCTTCGTTTTCACTATAAATACTTGGCTTTCTTGAAGCCTAAAGATCAGGCTTTRAAAGGATTTGTGAAGTTATTTGTACTACAAAAGGTGCAGGGCGTAGACTATAGCCTCTTGGGATTGTGGCCTTTATATTAGCTGCCTTAACATTTTCTGCCATGACACTGAAAGCATCTGAATAGGGCTTTTGAGATGCAAGTGGTAGCTTTTTTTAACTGTGTGTGTGAGCTTGCATCTTTCAGTGTAAAGATGGTTTAATACTATATTGCATTTAATAAATTTTATTTTTTTCTTTTGTTTTGCACTGGTCAGTCTTAAACTATTTACTCTTTCACAGGTGTGTCTACATCAGCTATTAAAGTTGCCTCTACCAGACTACCTTCCCCAAAAGGTTTGGTTGGAAATCCAACTCAGATTCTAGCACAGTTTCCCAAACAACATCAGCAGTCCCCGAAACAGCAGCTGCACCAAATACAACAGGCTCAGCAGCAGCAGCAACAGCAACAACAGCAGCAGCAACAACAGCTGGCACAGTCTTCTGTAGCTCAACAGCAGCCACAACAATCTCAGTTGCCACCTGGCATCAAACCTACCATTCAGATCAAACAGGAATCAGGTAGATGGAGTTAATTTTGTGTGATACTGCTGACTGGTGAGGTCTAACTACCAGTCAAGAAAGCACGGCTGGATTCTGCCCCAAAATGTGCATGGGGAGCTGTCATAAAGGCAAAACAGCTTGAGTACAGGATTTGGCACTAACCTAGAAAATAAATAGTTATTGAAAGATGACTTCAAATTTTCAGGCAACAATAACTGAATAATTTGTTTTTGTGACTCTGCTTGTTTGGTTTATGTATTATCATCTTTTAGGAGGAAATGTTTTTATCTTTAGAGATTGAAAGGTATRTTAAATACCTTCAAAAGTAGCTTGGCTGACAACATGGAAGACAGCAGTTTTCTGAAGATACAAGAGCTATTGAACTGTACCACCTTAAAAAAGTTAATCTGTGTTTTAATTCTTTTCTTGGGTGTAGAAATTAAAACCTATTCTTGAGATACTCATCACAACAAATACAATTAGAACTGAGACTGAAGCTGGACTGCATTCTTTTTGTGACATAATTTATGCAGTTTACTATGGGCAAGTTGTTTGATCTTTCTGCCTTGACTTTTCTCCTCTGTAAAATAAGACAGTTTTTATCTCATTGAGACATGGTTAGAAGCAAAGTTACCAAATTCTGAAGAAAGAAGTGCTATAAAAGTGCAAAGTATTTTTATGTCCATATTTTATACTAATAATGTCAATAAAATTATTATGTTTTTACTATTTAGGTCAAATAATTAAAATAGACGATAAAATGAAAGAAAACCAAACATCCTTACCCATCCTGTATTTTGGACTGTGGGACCATTGCCTGGGGAAAAAATGTCTAGTTATGAACACAAATAAAAGGCCTCCATCCTCCAGCCACTGGTCACCATTTGATCAATAAGAATTTCACTCTTTGCCTTCTACTATGGTTTTAGGCTCCACGTGCCTTTTAGTTAAACTTTATTTAGAAATACCATCTGATACGTATTTTGTCTGAAAGACAGGAGTTAATTTTCACAAAGACTTTTTTTTTTTTTTTATCCAGATTTGTGTCTGGATGATGCAAAGGCCTTGGTTTTTCTTTTCTCACTGCAGGTAGTTTATTAAGGCACTTGAGCTTGAAGCTTACTTGCTCTGTCCTACTTTTGTAGATGATGTAGAAGAAAACATCTCTGGAGGATGTTTCTTGAGTGGACAAAATTCCTCACCTAGAAACATCTGTGTACAAACCTAAGTGTCTAAATTTCGGTAGGGTAAATTCAGGCCAGGGGTTTCATGAAGGTTGAGCAACCCAGTAGAGTTCATTTACCTCAGAGTGGAACAGAATTCAAGTTCCAGATGGCCTGGATGTATTTTTGGACAGACTACACGAGTCTTTTGATTTGCAGCTGAAAAGTGAATCTTCAAGAAGTCCCCTTCCACTACACATGTTGAGAGAAAGGGAGTAGAATCCTTGACATGTTAAGGTGTTCTCCTTTGTTCATACTGCCTTTCCCAGAATGGGTTTCAGTCCAATTCCTTTGTAGTTTGAAAACAACCAGTAGATTAAACGGAGAGGTTTCCTTACAGCAGCCTTTTCTAGACAGTGTCACAGTTGCTTCCTTACAGCCACTAATACTCAAGAGTGCAGGAAAAACTTTTTATTTATTCGAAGGAATGAAATTCAACTAGTTAATTAAAACACATTAAAATTCATAGACTAARCTGATCAAGAACTATTTCACTTTGTGATGCTTCATTATATTTGAACCAATTTGATATTGATTGTAACCTGTTGGTTCCTGGGAAATATATGCTGTTTTTGAGACATGAACCAGAAGAGGTTAAAAATCACTACAATAAATCAATGATGGAATGAAATCCCATGCGTCAGTGGGAGTAGCAAGGAACAGAAACAGGCACATGAAAGGCAGAGGTGATGATGATCTTTTTACTTGCAAAAAAAAAAAAATCCCACCCAACAAAAAACATCCTTTTGAGGATCAAGAATACGTTGGGCTCAGAATAAAAGCCTCGTGAGGCTACTTGCCCACTAGGGCTTGGTCTGAGAAAACATTTCAGAAAGTAACTTTTCGTGCCTGTATTTTAACAGTGACCTTTCTCCTTTCCTAGGTGTTAAAATAATCACTCAACAGGTGCAACCCAGTAAAATCCTTCCCAAACCAGTTACAGCGACTTTGCCCAGCAGTAGCAATTCACCTATTATGGTGGTTAGCAGTAATGGGACTATCATGACAACTAAACTGGTCACTACTCCCACTGGTAAGTTATTGCTCTGAGAAGGGAAGGGAGGGTAAACCCAGAAATACAGTTGATTAAAACATGGTTTATTAGGGTAAAAAAAGCACTCGTCTCTCTTGTAAAACAGTGAACACAACAGCACATTTACAATCATGTTAATAATCATTCTAGATTAGGATTTCTGCCACTGAGTGATGTTTTATTCCTCTTGTGGTCTCTTGAGTTGAATGCACAAAAGTATGATCATTCCTTCCCCAATGAGTTTATTTTAAAGGAAGTTTTTTGCAACTTACGGTGATACTTTGCACTTCTGTAGCACTTTATATGAGATAAGTTAAATTAATGTAAGTCTTTATGTACCTCAAGTAGGTAGGTCAGCATTATTCCTATTTTACATATGTGGAATTTAAAAGGCAGGTGACTTGCTCGTAGTCTTGCATTAAATTTATGAGAAGGCCAGTAAATTGAATTTTAAGCTCCCAGTGGTTTTCTGAGGATCTAATTGTATTTGTGCTTCCTTCTTGTATAGAATTAGGAATGATACAGACTGTTCAGTTTTTAATTTGTGCAAGGAAGATTCTCAAGGCAGATTAAGCTGAATTTCTTGAAAACTAGGCTAAATTTGCTTGCTGAATTTTTAGCAAGAGTTAGGAATATTAGTGTAAACTAATGGTTAATGTTGACTCTTCTTAACTTTAGCTCTTGAAATACTTCTCACAAATATTCCTAAGTGTATTAAAAAATAAATTCTAACAGTTTTGCAGTTCATTTAATTGGTAAAACCTAAATTGCTTTCTCTTGGATTTGAACATGTAGCTTCTCTGTTAAAACAAGCTATTTTGCTCTGTAATCTTTAGTAATTAAAGTCTGTAGTGCATTATCAGAATCAGTATAATCAGAATGGAATCATAATGTTAGTGTAGCTATTGACTATTGTTATTATTTTGAGCAAGTTTCTTCTGGGAATTCAGTCCTACTTCCATTCTGAGGAAGAGTAGCTAGGAAAAGGAGCATTTGTAGTATGTCAGGAGGCTTACTTCTAAATGCTAAATCTGTAAGATTGCATTTTCACTTGAAATTATATTTTTCTCTTAGAATGCTATTTAGGCCAGTAAATTTTGGTGTTCTAAATGATTTGTCCCATGGGAAAAGTGAGATTACAGGTCTCTTTCAAGAGAGGAAGGGTTCAATTCTGATAGTGTCATCAGAYGATTAACTCTTGTGCCTCTAATAAAGTAAGTGGCAAACATGTGGGTCTAACTCCTCATCTATAGGTCTAACACTTGTTTGAAAAGTAAAACCCGTAGCACAAAGACACAAATTAAAATGTGGTGGTCTTGGAACATTTTGATACGGTGCCTCACAAAAGTTTACAGTTAAATTAAAATTGGCATGTACTTGAATATTGCTCTGCACATTTAAAAACTAACTAGAAGATTATAAAGGGTGGTAATAAATTGCAGTGTGGGGTCTCTCTGAATGAAGTATAATGCTTTCCTTTTAAATTAACCTTTTCCACAAAAACTGATAATGTAGCATATTCTAACAGCAAATTTTCTTGTCTTTTCTTCAAAACAGGAACTCAAGCAACATACACGCGGCCAACGGTTAGCCCTTCTCTAGGGGCTCGGATGGCTGGAACTCCAGGGGCTGCTACTTACGTGAAAACCACAAGTGGTAGCATCATTACAGTAGTACCAAAATCACTGGCTACGCTGGGAGGCAAAATTATCAGCAGTAATATTGTTTCTGGTAGGCATATGAGTACTTTGATATTAAGACTCATTTCAAAAGCAATCTTAGACTCCCTGTAGTTGTTCAGATCTATTCTGTGTAGTACATACTTAAATATTTATTAGATCCTTTATGAGAGAACAAATTAATTCAGAAGAAAAACAGCTGAGGATGAAGAAGAAAATAATGGGCAAAAGGTGTGGAAGGAGAATGTTGTCATGGATTACAGCAGTTCCAAGGTTTAAGAAGGAAGCGCTTAATGGGAGGGAAGCTGAGAAAAAAAAGATAAATCTGGAGGACAGTACAGGAACTACTGTATTGTCGTATGCTTGAGAACAGGAAGGTCATACAGCTATATTGTAGGTCAATCTAAAGTAGTCTGGAATCTTGATACTGACCTTTTCTCTTCCACCCCTCACTGAAAGAACCAGGTGCATGTTTTGAGTCCAACTGTGTAGTCTCCTTCTCATCCCATTCTTCTTTTATTGATTTCAGTCTGTCTTTCGCTTATCTCGTGCTCTAACTTGTGGCTTTCCTCCCAGCCTTACGCAGATTCCTGCTGCTTGTCTTTACATTAGTCTTCTGACCAGCCTTGATRTTTTCTGTGGGTACAGCCTCTAAACGTAGGATCTCTTTAACACCAGGACCAAGCACACTCACAGCTGTTTTACTTTCTTAGTGTCAGTTTGGGGCTTAAACAGTGGTAATGGARACAAGGTCTGCTACGCTGCCTAGGTAGGTGCAGATACACGTCAGGATCTATTGGGGCTATTCTTCCTATCTTGTAAGATCCTTAAATTACTTAGGGCTCCCATCGTTGGTGCTTAGCAGAGATCCAACATGGCACCAGTCAGTTCAGTTCACCAAAAGGTGCTATAGAGGCTCATAGAAGGGCTGTTTAGTTAGTCCACRCTGGAGTGTAGTCTGGTAGAGGTACCTGAATTTTTCAGATCTTAATTTCTACAAAAACTCAGCTTATCTAGGGGCTRAAGCAGTTGCTTCTTTGTGAAGGAGTCATTTTTTTCAGCCTGGTGCATGTATAAAGAATTCTTGAAGGTTTTTAGGTATAGGGTGTGTTTATAGACAAGTACAAATACCACTATTCTCCAGAGCACCATTTTATGCAGTGGAACTCTTAGCTGGTCTTACAAGGATTTTACTGCTTGTCCTGAGATAACACAGGTTTGGAAGGGGTGTCTCTATGGTTTATTTGTTTGCTTGTTTCTGCTAAGAGAGACGCCTGCTAGACATTTATTTGCATCTTAAGTCGTTCAGAAGAACAAAAAGGTCTCATCTCAGAATGTCTTCCCATTTCTAGAATTAGTATAGTTATTAATCTAAAATATGTGCAGCTATCACTGGTGGATTGAAGACAAGGAATGGAATTCTTGGTTTGTAGCTCTGCTGACTGAGTGATACTTTCTTCAGGGAGAAAGTAGAAGATGTGGTAGAAAGCTGTCTGAGTTGTTACTGAAATAGTAGCCTGATAACACTCGTGACTTGGATGTCAACGTACATACAATTTGTGTAGACTGTGGAGAGCTGTCTGGAATTACTTGTCACTGCAGGTGAACAAAAACCTGCTACAGGGGATAGAACTAACTAAATGTTCAGAGAGGAAGAGAAATGGCCAACACAACTGTTTGTCTGTCTGTCTGTCTTTTTTTTTTAGTTTGAAAAAAGAAAGAAAGCTTTTTAATTCAACTTTCAAAAGGTGATTATAAAAAATACCTTTTTTCTTTTATATTTCCAATCCAGTACTAGCCTTTTATGTTATGTCAGTTTAATACCAGAAAAAGCTGATATTTTTTCTTGAGGAGAGATATATTTTTGGTACATGGATTGATCTACAGATGTTATCGGTACAATGTAAAGTCAACTGTTACCTGCATAAATATGATCTTGAGTTGAATATTCCTGTTGCCTTTCTGTAGCTCTGTCCTTCCAAAAGTCAAGCATGTTAGTCTGAGAAAATACTGTCACAAGCTTCCTTCTTTTTATTGTATATGAAAGATATGTGGAGGAAGCATGTRATTTTTTTATGTCTAGTTAGGTGAGATGTATTCCCACTCCAATTGCTGTTGTTTTAAAAGCTTAGCTTTAATCTGTGCTGACAGATTTCAGTACAGTGAGTCCTATGTATCTCACCGATGTCTAAAGTGGAAGGACCTTTTATAAACTGCGTATTACTTCTTTTCCCACTAATATTTAGGAACTACAACCAAAATCACTACAATTCCAATGACATCCAAACCCAATGTGATTGTTGTGCAAAAGACTACTGGAAAAGGAACTACAATTCAAGGGCTTCCAGGCAAAAATGTTGTCACGACATTGTTAAATGCTGGGGTAAGTAAGAGTTTCAAGACTAAGTTAAAAGCCAGGTGACAGGATGTGTGGTGGCTGCTGCATTCTTTCTGCTTCAATCCCTATTAAAAGCAAACTGTCCATGAGCTACTTAACAGATAYAGCATGCCCTAATATCAGGGATGTTTGAAAAGCAAGTACGTTCTGCAGGAAATGCAAGGTCCTTAAAATGCGCAGAGAATTTTCCTGAAGTCAAATGGAAATAGAAAGGTTCGATTTTGTTTGCCCTTTTCCCTGGTTAACGACTTTGTAATCCTGAAGGGATTAAGTTGAATAAAATGACTCAAATCGTAATGCTGTTAGTGTTCTAATGAGAACCATGGTCCTGCATTATAAACTTGCATCTCCAACTGTGTGTTCTTGATTGTAAAGGGCAGAAGTAAATGGTATCTTCAGAGTAAGAGTACTACCTTTTATTTTATGTAGAGCATAGTGCTGTAATGTCCTGTTCCTGAGTATTGTATAGTGCTGAATTATTTTTGGATRACTTGATGTGCAGTAAGAACAGAATAAAGTTCCCTATTTCAGCTGAGGTCACCTTCAAGTGCTAACTTACCAAAATGCTGAACCTGTTGTACATTCCTAGGTAAAACTGAGATTTATGAGATAATGCCTTAACGATGTAATCTTTAAAATCTATTTGTATAGCAGAGCTGAACAGGGAAGTGAGTTGTGTTTTTCCCTCTTTTAGGACTTTTTTTTTTTAAGAAGATTTCAGACTTTTTCTATTTTAAGTTAGAGCAAATACCTAAAGTTATTTTCACAGAAGTGGGAATCTCATGATGCTACAAAGTAGAAAACATGAAAATGGAATGATATTTCTGAAACAAGTATAGTTCTTGGAATTTGTAGCTACTTGATAGGAATTAGTAGGAATAGGGTTAGAGTGTGGTGCTGCTAATGCCAAGGTCGTGGGTTCAGTCCCCGTAAGGGCTGTGCTGAGGGTTGGACTAGATGATCTCCAGAGGTCCCTTCCAACCTTACCATTCTATGATTCTATGATACTAGCAGCTAATGTTCCTCATCTGCCTTATTACTGTGCAGCACTAAAAAAAGCTTGCTCAATTTTGTCACTGTTCTTAAGCTATCAATAGTCTAGTCATATGTCAGAAGTATTTCAAAATCAGATGTTTTCCATGAAACGGTTGTGAATCTGCAATTTTTTCAATAAATTAACTTTTATTTTTTAAAAAGTGCCTAAACTTAATTTTTTGGTAATGATGGTAATACAAAGATCTGTATTTAAATAATTTCTTGACCTCAATTCAGATTTTATAAAACATCTTGCCAAAGTTAGTGTTAATAGAAATTAGAGGTTTTAAAAAACATTTACAAAGGATTTGAGGGAAGTTCCAATTTACCTGAGTTCTTTGAAGCTACTTCAAAAACTCGTCAGTGTGGTATACATTTTGAGCTGCTTTTAAATTTTGAACAAAAAAAMCCCAAAGTAATTGAAAAGGAATTTTTGGTAGCTTTTCTTCTCAGAGCAGGATGAATTTTTTTATTCTTGGTTTTTGAGCGTTCTTCATCTTAAATACATCCMGTTCTAATAGCAACAAGTTGATTTCATGGTATGCATTCACATGTAACTGTGTATATATATATTTTTTTTTTTTGAGAAGTGGGTCTCTCTGAAGTATTTCACTCAGTTAACTTGTAAATTTTGGCTTCTCTGCAGGGGGAGAAAACTATTCAGGCAGTACCAGCAGGAGCAAAACCTGCTATCATCACTGCCACAAGACCCATCACAAAAATGATTGTTACACAGCCAAAAGGAATAGGGTCCACGGTCCAGCCAGCCACCAAAATCATCCCAACTAAAATTGTTTATGGTCAGCAGGGGAAAACGCAGGTACAGTGAGGTCCCATTTCTGTCTTGAAGTGTACCCCTAAATTTTAATGGGAAGTAAACCATTTTTCACTGTGGTACCGCATCTGTTTTAGGGATTAATGTCCATAGTATATGTCTTTGGGGAATGAGACTTAGGATCTTAATCTGGTGGCCATGATTTGATTTGATTGAACACAGTATTTGCATTGKTAGCTGTTTCTCTATGCCTAGAGAAAGCCAAAAGGAAATACTAGGCCTTTTACATAGTTGAAACTTAAACTGTCTGGACATAGTTCTAGATGTCTGTTTAAGTCCTAAATCATGAGAAATAAAAATGCAGTCTTCTGCTCTGGGGACATATGTCATCCTTTAAAATTGAGAATTTTATTAAAGTTGATTTATGTACTGTTCAGTGGATATTCAGGTTGTGCCTGCAGCCTTGTGTGGTTGGTGGGACTRTACACAGAGAATCTGGCTTAGTTCGGAGCACTCTTCCCAACTTTCTCTGCACTTCTTGTATAAAAAGAGCTAAACCTTTATCAGTAGATTTTTTTTTTAATTTATTACTCTTTTTGTTTTTATGTCTTGATTGTTCAAGACTGGGTTTATGATGGACCTGAGAAGACAGGTGCCTGTTYCTATCAGTGCAGTGCATGTTCCAGGCTGCTTGGGTAGCTTTCTCTTGTCAGCCCTATAGCTATATCCAGCCTTCGAGAACAACTGTTTAGTGCTGCACGTTGCTGAAATGAGAAGTATATTCTTGTGCACTGCCATTTATTAGGGCTTTGTAGTTTAATAGTCAGAGCTGCTGAATTTATAGGTAGACTTCTTTAGTAAAATACCAATATAATGTAGTTCTTGTACACTGAACTATTAGTGACACACTGTTCGGAGATTGCCCAGTTCTGTTTTCTTGAGTGCTCGTATTGTACACAGAATCTGTCTTTCTAATTAGGTTCTTATAAAGCCAAAGCCGGTGACATTTCAAGCAACAGTTGTGAGTGAGCAAACCAGGCAGTTGGTAACTGAAACGTTACAACAGGCATCCAGGGTGGCAGAGACAGGAAACTCTTCCCTCCCAGAAGTGAAAGAAGAACCACAAAGCTACACTGATAGCAGCTCATCTTCTACAGAGTCCTCCCAGAGCTCCCAAGGTATGTGTTAGTGTTGCATAAAATGATTGCACTGTGTGCTAGCTAGTTTTGTATAATGTACTGCATCTTTTTTATTTTTTTTAAAGCAACCTTACTCAACCTGTTAGCAGTGTCATTGTCCACTTCCCTGATTTTATTTATTTATTTTAACTAGACAGTATTCTTTACCTTCTTATGTAAAAAGTGGAGACAATGTTTTCTTGCTGGCACTTGACTAGAGTGTGGCCTGCAGCTTGTTCCTTTTGGTAGGAGAGTCCTTCAGACATGGGCAGAGTTGCAGTCTGTTTGGTAGCATGTGCTTTGCCACACACTTTCTGGAGTGTGTTGAATCATCTTTCTGTTGCATGACTGAAAACTGCCTCAGTCATGTGACTGATGTGGATTTTGGTCCTTTTATGGGAACATGCATGTGTATCAGGAGATGTAGCAGATTTGCACCCCTCATGGAAGTGCTGCCATGGCTTTGTGCTGTGATAAGGGATGCAAGTCTGCTTGTGTGGTAGAGGTGGATCAGTGCATACATAGCGCTCAGTCTCTGGTCAGGAGTGGCCCTGGGTCCTATCACTGTATTAGACAAAAGCAAATGTCTGCCTATTAAACACTCTCAACTTTAAGTGCCTTCTCTTTCAGTCACCTTTGCTATATGATTCTGTAACTATTAGTATGTACCATTATTTTAAGTTAATTGAAAAAAGTTTTGAAGATTCAGCAAACCTAACAGAACAATTTTAGTTGCCTTTAAATTCAGAATAGTTGCYATAATATTTTGGTTAGCTGAGCTGCTAAAACCTTCTGAAAAAGGTTCTATCCAAGGCAGGTTCAACATACAAAGTATCCTGCTGAACTTCAGTTGTTCAAACTAAAACTTTTATAAGCAGCTATGAAATAAAATCTTTTTATTGGAAGCTATTGATAGCATTAGCTGGGCTTTGCTTCAAGGGTCACTTTTAATTAAAACTAAAGTACTTCAGAATGAAAGCATGCATCCATGTCAGTATTCAGATATCTAATGGACACGGCCCTGAGTAACCTGATTGAATTTTGAACTCTGTTCCTGCTTTGTGCGAGCATTTTGGGTTGGCTGTCTCTACTCCGCTGGTTCTGTGATGATTTGATGTGCCCTTACTCTTTTGCACACAGATTCTCAGCCTGTAGTCCATGTGATTGCTTCAAGAAGTCAGGATTGGTCAGAACATGAAATTGCTGTGGACACAAGCCCTACAATAATTTACCAGGATGTATCCAGTGAGTCTCAGTCAGCTACTTCGACAATAAAAGCCTTGTTGGAACTTCAGCAGACAACAGGTGTGAAAATGCATGTGTGTTAGGTGTTTTAGGATCACTTCAGAGCAGTCGGCTACTGCTTGCTTAAACAACAATTTGTAATTGAAAAGCATCTACCTCGAATCAATTTGATTTCTGTACTTTATCTCATAGAAGTTTGTTCGAAGCCATTGTATAATAATGTTCACTACCTATTTAATTAAGATCTTGAATTTATATTGAAAATTTGTATTACTAAATCCAGTACTTGTTGTCTTTTAAAGCAGTGAAGGAGAAGTTAGAATCAAAGCCAAGACAGCCTACCATTGACCTGAGCCAAATGGCTGTCCCAATCCAGATGACYCAAGAAAAGAGGCATTCTCCAGAAAGTCCTTCAATTGCTGTGGTAGAGTCAGAATTAGTTGCTGAATATATCACAACTGGTAAGTGACTAAGATATTTGGGGATGATGGGTTTGCAGTTAAAATCTGAGGACTTCCTTTTGGGGTTTTCTTATGGATGCGTTTGGTTCATGTGTTTCACCATAATCTTCTATAGTGGAAATGGGTAGGGTTTTTTTTCTAGACCTCTGCATCTGCTTTTCTGGGAAACACTGGAGAATGTTTCTAACTGAAACAAAGGGTTGTTGGTTCAAGATGTACTAGTCACCTTGAGGTGATCTACAAGACTTCCTATAGAGAAATGCAGTGTTCTGTGGCTTGAGTAGCAGCAGTCTGTTACAGCATAATACTGGTTATTTTGCACCTTCATTTTTCCCGTTTCCCTTCTCCTTTCTCYAGATTAAGTGAATACTGCCAGGGAATGCCGGTAATTGAGTGTTTCTTCTTGTTTTCATGTCAGCTTCTCAGGATTAATCAGTAATCCAAGTAGCTATATTTTCTACTAGCAAGTTCATTAGTAAAGTAGCAAGCAAGCTATAGCCTGCTGTGAAATCTCATGCATGTGCCTCGAGCAAAGGATTAGGCACACTTTAATCTAAATGGAAATTCGGATTCAGCGTGAACTTCCTAGTGAGATGAAAGGAGCAGTTCACACATCTCAGTATTGCTGTTTTTTGTCTGTCTGCAGACTCAGGAAGACAACACTGTATTGGTTCACATTCGGAAGAATATCTACACAACCATATAGGTTAGAAACTTTATTTTTAAATTAAGTTTTAAATCGTATAGGAACTGGGGATATTCATGATGGATTTGACACAGCATGCAGGCCAGTATCAATATAATCCAACTCCTTTCTTGGAAGGAGAAAGTAAAATTTTCATATTAAATCAAAATTGGCCTTTTTTAACTGTCAGTAAGATCCCTATTAACTTTAAACTTTCAGTTACATGATAACTGAATATAAACTTTCCTCTACTACTTCTTCCTCAGTCAGTCAGGATTTTGTGACGTTTTAGAAGTTAGTTAAATATTTAAATACTACATGAACTGGCCTAAGGTAATTTGGATTCTTGTCTTGTCAGTGACTCCTTGGCTTATAAGTGACTGCAATATAGAATGGTTTGGTTTTTTTTCCTCCCTTGAAGATTATTTCTCTGCCAATCCACTGAATGTGTTAATTACAGAGCCATAACCATAGCTTCAAAACTTGTATTGGATTTTCTCTAAAAAGTGACTTAGACCAATGACAAGGTCTCTGGTCAACCTTCCTTTCTTCCTTAATTCCTTCCTTAATAATTTTCTAATTATCTTAAAATTTGCAAAGTCTTGCAAATTTAAGCTATACTCYGAAGATTATTTCTGTAGTTCATCAGTAGATATTCAGTGGGCAAAGCTTGCTGTTCTTAATTGCAGTCAATTGTGCAGGTGCTTTTAGCAAGGTAAAGATTACAGAATAACTTATGCCCTACAATGTTGTGTGATGTATGAAGAACCCAGATGAAAACTGAATATAGATTCTCTTTGCAAAGTTAGCGTGTTGGGAGAGGAAGACCAGGGGAGACTCAGGCCAAGCACGATTACTTAGAATCAGAAACCAAAAAACCCCCTGAGATGCTATTTTAAGATGTGTCTCAAAATAAATCTACGCTTTAAGGTTGAAGCTAGCATGCAGCAAAAGACTTGTTTCATATTTAGAGCATTATTTCACTCATCCGCTTTCAGCTGAAGGCTAAATGCAAAGCAGATAGTTGAATTTACTGCGGTTAGTTTTGGGGAAGCGCCACTCACCTCTTTCCTTTCAGTCAGTCATCGGTCACAGCCTCACCAGCAGACATCTCAGCCCCAGAGGACTCTGCTGCAACATGTGGCTCAGTCGCAGACAGCAACGCAGACTTCTGTTGTGGTGAAATCCATCCCTGCTTCTTCCACAGGCGCAATTACCCATATCATGCAGCAGGTTGTACCCTTTCTTTTCTAAATGGTCTATGCAGCAGTAGGTTATGTGAATTACATAGGACCACAGCTTGATTTGAATGAATATATCATGTTGCTACCAGTGGAACTGCTAAGTGTGAGGACAAATTAGTAGTTTCATCTTAATGTTGCCTGTTTTGGTGGGGAGAGTTGTGGGACACAGGAGAAGCTGTTATAATGGGATTACTTTAAACTATTAAGTAAGAGATATTTGCAGTTGCTCTGGCAAAGATATTGCTATCTGGATTAGTTTTTCCCATATGTCATCTCTTCAGCAGAACCAATTTCTGTATGTGGTATTACAGAAGGGCTGGCCTCTTCAGGTCATGATGACTGTAGTATAGGGGAAGAGGGCTGAAGCAGAACACAAACTGTGTATCAGAGAACATACATTGTCCTTTTGGTTTGAGGGCTTTAGTTTGTGAAAAGGCAAACTTCTCTGCTCACTGAATGAAAAAGTCAGATTACATTTAGACATGTGGTGAGGACTTCAGAGGCCAAACCACTAAAGCAAATCCTGTATCTTGTGGTGAAGCCTTGTTGAAGTCACATTCATTCCTTTGTTCAAGAACTGGTGTTTTTGTCTCTGCGGTATGGTAGATTACCCCAGGTGAATGCACACTACTCAGCTCTGCATTGCTGTAATATCCAGGAACTGCAACTGGACCAAGACAGTGCAGGTTATAAACCTACCTTAGAGAGCATATTGTGATTGGTATTTGAGTGGGTTCCTTCATTCTGTTGACACCACTTATTAATAGGTTTATACTATGGCATACAAAGCATAGTAACATAGATCTCTTGCTCCCTCAACTCCCTCAAAAACTCAGTGCTGTGCCATATGCAAGAAGAATTTCAGTATGATTTTGAGGAAAAAGAGAAGAGAAAATCTGATTGAAATAGGATGGTTTCTAGGTATGTGGGGAGCTGTAGGAGGAATGCAGAAGATAACAAGACTCAAGAGGCAGAATCACAGTTCACCCRGCTGATAATCCCTATCACTTTGTATCAAACTGTTTTGGACCTTGGCCTGAGAAGTGCAAGGGCTACATAATCACCAGTGAGAATTAGTTATGCAGTTAATAATTTCACATAGAGACATGCCACATTTTAACAAGGAAAAAATAGCTATAGTTGCTCAGGTATGGTGAATTCGCTGTGGAAGGGTGTTGTGTTTTTGGTGGTGGTGGTTTTTAATGTATGAGTTGGGAGCCTATAATGGTAAAATAAATTAAGAAGTCCAACTGGAGGAATAAAAACTTTTTAGATTGTACATTCTTATAGTTTAGACTTCTATCTACTAACTCATCTGTAACTTCTTCTTATTAAGGCCTTAAGCAGTCACACTGCATTTACCAAACACAGTGAACAACTTGGAACTGAGGAAGGAGAAGTGGAAGAGATGGACACCTTAGATCCTCAAACTGGCCTGTTTTACAGATCTGCCCTGACGCAGTCACAGGCACAGAAACAGCAAAAACTGAGTCAACCACAGCTGGAACAGACTCAACTGCAAGTGAAAACTCTGCAGTGTTTCCAGACTAAACAGAAGCAGACAATCCACCTGCAGGCTGACCAAATCCAGCACAAACTCCCACAAATGCCCCAGCTTTCTATAAGGCATCAAAAGCTAACCCCCCTGCAGCAAGAGCAAGCACAGACCAAACCAGATGCACAGCACCCCCCACACCACATGATGGCCAAAGAAAGGCAACTCCCTACCTTAGTGGCACAGCCACAGCAAACTGTAGTACAGGTGCTTGCAGTAAAAACCACGCAGCAGCTGCCCAAACTGCAACAGGCACCAACGGCACAAAAAATCTACGTGCAACCCCAACCCCCCCAGGGTCAAATGCAGCTACCTGCCTCTTCAGAGAAACAGCCAGCAAGCCAGGTAACGGAATATTGATAGCATGCAAAATAAACGTCGCTGTTCAAGGAAAAAAAAAATCAAAACACCAACCCTGTCGCTGTAGCAGTGTTTTGTCCTGGCAAGAGAGAACTCCTCATTCCGCTGGTATTAATACCCCATCAGAAGGTTGACACTAGGAAAGAGAAGCACATGTTATAGGGGAAAGATCCGTAGAGCTCACAAACATGTTTTGTTGGACAGTTTTTATGAATTTCTGCCACCATTGGTGCATGGAATTTGTCCCTAATTATTTTCTTTTCTTTTTTTTAGATATGACACATTATTAATTTCCGTTCCCGTAGCACTTTTTATTTCTGTGGAAATAAAGATGAATACACTGCAGTCTCCTAAGGCTCTCCATTGTACGTCTTCCTTTGTAGTTTACATTGCCCTGAAGTTAAATGACTTTTATGTACAGGAGTAATTTGATTTTCCTTGGGAGGGGAAAACTTAAGAGTAACAAAATGTGGAAGAAAGAAAAAATGTATTTTAATTACAGAAAAGCATAAACTTTTCTGGCCCTTTCAGGCATATGTATGCAAACAAGAGGCTTAACAAACATTACATGGGGATGTAAATCCCAAAGGAAAACGAGGCTGCTGTCGTATTATACTGCTACAATCCTTGTCTWGCAGCTCAAAAAGCTGCCTTTCCCCAGGCTTCAATTAACTGTTACCATATCATTGCTAATTCCTTTGTTAAAACACTGAGTTTCAACTGTCTTCCTAATAGCAAGTATGTTGTTTGTGCCATACTGTCCTTGGAAATATTGATTAGATTTCAATAAAAATTTAGCTGTAACATGCACAACAAAAATTTGATTTTCAGGTGCAGCCTCCAATTATAACGCAAGGATCCACTGTTACAAAGATAACTTTTGAGGGGCATCAGCCTCCTTCTGTTTCAAAGGTAGCAGGTGGCAATTCTGTGCCCAAACTGGCATTGCCGGTTACAAGCCTATTTCCCACGCAGGCATCCGTGAAGACAGCAGTAGCAGACATTTTGAGAATGTCTATGATGGAAGCTCAGATTGATACAAACGTAGAGCATACGATAGTGGATCCCCAAAGCAAGGCCATGTCCACTAGTAAACTCGCTAGCGAAGCAGAGTCGTCACCTTGTACCCAGGTGCCGAGGGTGACTGCAGTAGGGATGACGGCAACTTCCATCCCCCAGCAACAGAAATCTAATGAATCCAGTACAAGTCCTCCTGCTGTTGGTCCTACTTTAACAGAGAGGAAACTCGATGCACAAGGAAYGCCTACAACAAACCAGTTTATACACATTCAGAATATATCACAAAAGAAAGCTGAAGAGAGCTCATCAGAAATTGTTATCCAGGTAAGAGAAGACCAGAGCAAATAAGGCAAAGGTTGAACAGAGCAAACTTGCTTTGTCTGTTATGATAGCAACTGAACAATGTTCAAGTATTTTTTTTTTTTTTTCATTTTCTCTTCTTTTTTTTGTTCTTTATCTTCTCTTGTACTTGCAATGGATGACTACTCCGAAGTGCCTAGCGTTTGCTCAGTTGGGCTCGAGTTTCTCCAGCACTGTATCATTCACTGTGTTTTCAGTRTTTTTCCTTGGTTTTCCTATTAAGGAAGCAAACCAAGCTCATCTAACTTCRCAAACTACTATTATTTGTAATGCTTTAAAATGTGACCTTCACTGCTTACTATGGAACTATGATCTAGAATTTTTTTTTATCATACCTAATAATGTTATCTCAATTATCTAGGGTATACAAGTGAAGTAGAAGAGTTTTGCTAACTAAGAGTGTTCAGAAAATGAGGTCCGGATTCAGAAAGTGTTTTGCCTTCACATATAAACAGTCTTGCCACTGTTGAGATAAAATGACTGTATGGCTCTTATTTAATTGCTTTGAATCGTTGCCTAACTGATGATGATATTTTCATTGATTTTTGTTGTTTTTGCTGTCTTGAATGTGATGTTTTATGATGTGATATGTGGTCAGAATTTCAACTGGTGAAGTATTTAAATCATCTGAGGACTCATAGCGATGTTAYATGAATCTTCCTAGACAAGCTGGCAGTATATATGTTCACACAAATTGCAGTGTGGACTGGAATGGTTTTATTGTGTATCATAATTGTGTTACTGTGAAAAACTTTTGGTAGAAAAAGTACTTGTATACAGAATTTTCAGATTTTTCATGTTTACTTTGTAAAAGTCTCCATTGTAGCTAACTTTGCTTTTATAGAAATCATCATTTTGTACTCGTTTTTAGTCCTCATTTCCCTAAATAGACAAAGGTAGATTTCTCTTTTACTTTAAACCTGTGTATTTTGGAAATTTGAATTGCTGATCATTGTGGCATGCCATGASCTGTTTCAAGACCCAAATACTGCCCAGAATTTTGGTTGTATGAAGATGCAGATTTAGTTTCTAGAACCTGTGGAAATAGAAGCAGGAATAGATCTGTGTTGTTTTCTCAGCCTTTGTGCTACTCCAGCACTGAATAGAGCCAAAGCTTGCATTGTGCTGTATACAAAAAATAAAATAAAATAATACAGCAAACCCATATGCTGGAGTATCTAGTCTGAAAAGGATAAAAGAAAGATAAGGCTGAAGAAAGTATTACCCGACTTAATGTTTGGGAAAGAATGAGTTGTGGGTATCGGTGGTTATGCAGGAAGTCTGCTACAGACCTTCAGTGAGGATCTGAGTCAAAAATCTGTCCTTTAACAACAAAATTATTTTAATAATAATACTGTGAAAGGGTATTTTGAAGCTTTTGCTGATGTAACATTAAACAAGCCATAATTAGGGGGAAACTGCTCTTGGAAACCAAGTGTCCCTTTTCAACGTGTACCTGCGCTTGTGCACGTCTTTGCCTGCGAAAACCGTGCATGTTAAAACTTGATTTTTTTTTTCTCTCTTTCAGACTATCCCTCAATATTCCATCCCTTGTCACTCCAGCTCCAACGTGGTAGTGGAACCCAGCGGGCTCCTGGAGCTCAACAACTTTACCAGTCAGCGCCTCGACGACGAGGAGACGGCAATGGAACAAGACGTGGACAGTAGCACTGAGGACGGCACTGAGCCCAGCCCCTCTCAGAGTTCTGCTGAACAATCCTAAGGAATTGGGACACCGGAGTGCACTTTAAAATATCTTGGGATCTGAGTAATCCAAGATGCCCTTGTATTGTGATGTCTTAGAGCACTTTGCTTATTAGAGTTGTTCGCTGGACCCTTGAAGCATCAGTGTGTTTTAACAAGACAGTATTGCAAAAGCTGCATTAAAAAAAAAAGGTTTCCAAAAAAAGATGTAGTTACCGAGATACAGTAAACCTGTGACAGTGGAATGTACTCCTGTTAAAAAAGCCAATCTGCAGCAAATTCTACAGCTCGTGCTACGAAGCCCTTGCCCAGATACTGAAACAGCGTTCAGTGAAAAGGGATCTTTACATTGCTGTGTYTTTTTGTTAGCTATTGAGCAAAACACCATCAAAAAAGAGAATGTTTAATAAATATTTGTATTTTTAAATAGCATGTGAGAGAAAAAGCGTCTCTGACAGTGCTGGAAAGGCTCCAGGAATTTTGGAATTGGTCAGCTTTCTTGCACTTGTGCTCACTTAGAGTTAAGATTTTTAAGAAGCCTAAAAATATAGTTTATTTTTTTAAAATCCTTGTTGGTGAGTATTTGRAAATAAGCAAAATGACTAACTAGTAGCAATGTGGATTTGCTAGTGGACTTTTTGTTTTCATGCTTTACAAGAAGTAGGGTAATGGTGTTACGAAGCATTTCTTTGTGCCATAAGCACATGAAATGCTCATCTACTCTAGCTAATCTTTGATTATTTATTTAAATATAAAGTTTAAAGTGAGGCCAAGTTGTTTAAAAAGTTCCTGTTAAACAGGCAGGTGTGTTAATTCTAATACAAATGGGATATGGTGGATGTATTTTAGTATAAATGAATTTTTCAAAATTGGGGGAAAATGGTTCAGCATCTTAAGCTGAACTTCTGCGTTTGGAAGTGAGCTCTGGCTTTTAAAAATCTGTATTTTACTCTTACATGCTGTTTTTAAAGTGACCATTTTGGAAGTTTAAAAACTTAAAATACAACTGTAGGTTTCAGAAATTAGCCTTATGACTTGGCTTGTTGAAGCAATACATTGGTTTTTTGTGATAGTTACAAGCCACAGAGAGGTTTGGGTTCAGGTTGGATAAGAGAACCGGTTTTAATATGTTCTGCTAATGAAGACAATAGTTCTCGTTTTCTTTTTTTTTCAGATGTATATAAAACCACGTTTTTAACTGTTTTGTATAGAATTCATTATAAATAACTAAGCATTTTAAGACTTTGACATATCATTTAAYTGTATATACATCTATCAGCCTAACTGCCCACTTTTTGGTGCTGAAGTACTACTGTAAGTAGATTTCATCCAAAGTCTAATACAGTTTTTGCGTCAGTCTTTTTTTAAGCTGTGATTTTACTGTTAATATTGTAGTTAAGATTAATTTCCAACTAGAATAACTCTCAAACTAAAATATAGAACCTAAAAAAAAAAAAGATCTATTTTGTCCTGAATATCCACTTATGTAAGAACACGCAGTATCCTCTAGATGGTACTGTTGCTCTTTCCTCTAACCTTGGTTATTTTATAAATGAAGTCCGTGTGACTTTTTCATACACTTTTTTTCTTATATTTTCATTTCCATTAGCATTAATTTTGAAATAATATGGTTTATTGTGGTAGAGAAGYGTTCTGCCAAATTTAACATGCAGATACTGGAGTATTTGGGTAGGAAACTTTATATTTGCTTATTGTCAGAACAAGGTTGGAATAGGTAATGGTTTGGTTTCTGCTGGACCTAACGTTCAGGATGAAAGAGAAAATATATAAAGTGAAATGTACCTTATGCCTTTCTCTAGTTAACCTATAAGAAGCCTACCAGTATGTCATTTTAAGCAGTGTTTTTTGATAACTGTTTGAGAGTTGTTGTTCTCGTTTTAGCAAAATAACCGTGACCAACAGCAGTGACTAGKTTATAATCCAAGTTCTATGATTATGGAGTGACAAAAAGTTACTTAATACTCATTTTTTGGTAGTGGGATTGACTAAGTAGTCTATTAGACTTTGCAGGAGCCAGCCTGGGCACAGTCTGTACAGAAAGTCATGTGAAGTCCTAAGCARATGACATGCCATCCCTCGGTTTATAGCAGATTTTCACTGGTGCCTATGTTCCTGTATTACCAGGACCAAAATGTCATGAGAAGACAAAGCAGAATGAGATTTTTTCTTAAGCGCCTTTACTATAAATTATGGTTCCGAGCATAGATTTGCACATGCAAGGAGCCTGCCTTTCTCCAGCCAAAAAGAAACTGTAAAAACCAATGACAGGCAGTGGATTCGGCACTCATATTGCATTATGTATATYGTTATGTTCTGGTCCAATTTATTCTGATGTTTTCTGTAAGAACTTTGTCTGCATCTTTAATGATGACTTCACGGCAAAAGTGAAGACCAAATCTACRGCGAAGTATTTGAGAGTTCCTTGAAGCCTGCAGATCTCTTTAAAAACATGAAGGCTTTAGTGCTGTTAGGAGTGGTGATTGTTTTGCATATTGGCAAATTGAGGCATATGCCAGAAGACTCTAGTGGTCACGTATGAAATCCAGGACGAGGACTGTTGCAGTTGCTATATTCAGGTTAACTTGMAACTCCTCTCAGTGCTTTCCCAATTTGGGTGAATTGTTTCGGGTTATTTTATTTATCTGTTCCAGCATTTCACCATATAAACAGCTTTAGTAATATGGAATATACAAGATGAGCTCAGCTTTAAGATCAAGATACAATTTTTTTTTCCTAGTTGCTTGATTTTTGAGAATCGTCATAACAGGRCACACGGATGGTCAGAGCATCGGGCCTTCACCTGCCCTTCTCCTGAACTCCTGGCACCACTGCCTGTTCCTTATCCTGTCCTGCAGRTGTACAAATTCTTCATATCTGCCCACCCAGGTACTTCATCCTGCTACCTCCATKCATCCACTCCTCGCATCTTTTTAAACAACACTGAATTGCCTAAATAAACCATCAATATGTAAGGTAGCATTTTCATATCACTTAACCTCTGTTGTTTTCCCCTAATAAGCTGCATCTTCCTTCCTGAGATAAATTTACCCCCTCTTCCCCTTCCTGGAATAGAATAAAGATGAGCTATGTTGATAATGATCTGTGATACTAGGAATTAGTGAGTTACAGACTTAGTAGGAAGCTGTGGATGAAGCGGAGAATAAGTGAAGCGTCATGGAAGAGTCACTTTGAATTCAGCGTTTCAACAAATGTGATCTGGTGCTGCAATAATACATATGTGAATTTTCAAGAACTGCTAAGAAAGTGAAACAGTTGGAGGAAGTACTGAGACAAGGGAAAACATGCACCCTTTAAAGATGCTTACAATCTCAGAGCACTACTTCTGCAGAGATTTAACTATTTAAAAGTAATCATAGAAGTATTTTCAGTCTCAGTTTCTTTCTMCTGCTTTTAAAATGAACTTTTGAAGTTTCAGGGCAAAATAGAAAAACAGAGGAAGCTACATGAAGTTACGAATTTTCATCTTGCATGTTCTTTTTAGTAGAATGCATAACTGAATAGATGAGATTAAAAAAAAAGGGGGGAGGGAGGAATTTTTTTCCTCTCCTCTAGAGTATAAACAATTTCTTAAGTGCAAGAAGTATTTTGTAGATGATAAAGGTGGTTGTGCATCCCCCATAGCTACACTGCAAGTACACTGCAAGTTTCAGCTTGGCAGTCCAGAGAAATTACAATCATAATTGAAGATCATAAACTAGAAATACACGGTTTAGAGATTTACCTGTATTGCTAAAATACTATATTTAATGCTATTTGGCTGTATTTGGCTAGGAAAGTGCCTTAAGATGTACACATGGGTTCCTATGCAAGAAGTTTTCATTAGTGGCTCTAGTAAGCAGGSTTAGAAATTGAAACTTGGAATAAATCAATAGTAAGATTGAGGATGATTAGCAGGGATTRCCAGAAAATGTAATGTATCTTGTATCATTTGGAGTCTTCTCTCTCCAACAAGCACAGGGACTGCAGGCTGAAATCCAGTGACCTCGCATCATGTCATATAGTGGCAATGAAACTAGACGTTTGCATTGGTATCCTAAGGTTTTAAACCCTGGGGAAAAGAATGAGAGCTAGTATCTGATGAAAACTAGGGGCAGCTAGGGAGGTATGGCAGGTGGAGGTGGTCTTGGATAGGTTTTGTTGTCGGGTGGGATTTTYTTTCTGTTTTTATATATATGCACACTAAGGTGAGAAGTTGCCAAAGCAATATAAATATTTCTCAACAGATCACTTGCGGAGTGGTCTTTAAAGGGGTCCCTCAGAGAGTCTTTGAATCATTTGGGGCCAGGAAGATACTAAGACTTTTGTAAGCACTGGAGRCTGAAGAGTACTAGCTTGGCCTTGAATCGTTTTTAGAGTTTTGGACAGTTAGAATTGTCCAATAAATATTATTCCAGAGCAGGTTTGCTTTCTATTCAAAATTTGATTTTTGAAAATCCATTTTTCACCTTTGAAAAACTCATTTTTTTTAATGAGGATACCTCAATGTTTTTCTCAGCTTTCTATTTTTTCAGTAAACTCTCAGGAGTTTCGAATTTTTCTAGGATCTCATTTCTCATCATTCTCACTTCTATTAAGTGTATTTCATCATGAATAAAGATAGTCATATAATCTTACTATGGTGGGTAATTAAGATCTTTGGCCTCTTGGGTTGTCAGCAGACCCTTCAGAGGGTAATTCGTATGTGCGCAATAGCTGTTGCTTGSTGTTTGTTTCAGATCTGTTTCCTTAACTCTCCGACTTTGCCATTCTTTGTTCCTAGGTTACTACTTTCCCCACAAGTTTTGTCCAGACCTGGAGTCAGCTACTCTTGCTTCTGCTAACTGGTTTTATTCTAACTAGAATTTTCTGTATTTAAATTTCATGTCTATTTAGTGCTTCTTTTTCTTTCAGTGGATACTRCTGAGAAGAATCTGGCTTAGTCKTCTTTATTCTCTCCCATCCGGTATTTACAGACATTGATAGTATCCCCCTGAGCCTTCTCTAYGCTAAACAGTCCCAACTCTCWGCYTCTCCTTGTATGCTGCCGTCCCTTAATCATCTTTGCGGTCCTAAATCAGAGCTGTTTGCTGATATTTCTCTTCTAGGGGGAGGTGAGGAAGGATAAAACTGAAGTTGCTCTCAGTGGTCCTCTGTCTGCATTCCATGGCCTTTGTAGGCTAGATCTGTCCTGTGGGCTCCCAGGGCTTGCTCTTTCTGAGCCTCCTTTGTGTCCTACAGCCTTTCCCCATTCCCACACATCAAAATGCAGAACCAATGACATGTAATACTTGGGGAAATTGCTTCTGTTCTGAGTTTTCAATAACCTGGCTTAAGGCATGACCTTTATCATGGGGCTTTGGACTTCTGACTTGAGGCTCTGTTGAAGGAAGGATTTTGACTGCACGCGATGTAAAATCTACTTCTTTCAGGGCTCTGGGAAATAACTGCTTGCAGAGTTGTGAGCCACGGGCTTTTGGGAGTGTGAAAATAGTATGAGAGGCAGAAAGAAGATTTTTCTGTGATGTGTCATGTGGAGAAGGTCTACCTTCAGACTAAGTAGTTTCTATAGGGTGTGCAGGTGTACTCAAGATCAGAAGACAGGACTTTGTTCTGTCAAGGTTGTAAATTTATCCAGAAATTTCCCCCAGAGATAGAACAACTCATTATCTTTTCTTCTTTTATTTTTCATTCTTTATATCTTTTTTTGTTTGTTTGCTTCCTGTCAAGATTTTTAATTTGTTTGAACTAAATGTCATAGTGAGATGTCATAGTGAGCCTGGGCTATTTATAGTGGAAAACAGCAGTAGCTAGACTTTCAAAGCATGTAGCACAGAGTTAAAAGCACAGCTTTTCTGGTCAGGAAATGGCAAAGGTTTGTTTTGAAATAAGCAGTAAAAGCAGAGCCTGTAGTATAAACAGCTACTTTGGGGTATTGCAAGGGACTGAGTGCCATTTTTGGCTCCACTGCGTAGAGCATCACTGATGCAGTGCTGAAAGCGAGATTTTGCTTTTGTGATTGCCTTTCTCCTTACTCCGACAGGTGACTCTAAGAAAGTTTTCTTCCCTCTGTAGTTAAACCTTTAGGACCTCGTCTCCTTATATTATTTTTTAGACCTTCTCTCATTAGTATCTGCTGAGAACGGCGGTCATAGGAAGCAAAAAAAAAAAGTTACCTCCCTTCTGCCATCTCAGGAAGGATTGGATGACTCTTACTATGAAAGAGAAGTCATGTGAAGTCTTATATCTTGCAGCTGGAAATGGAAAGCTCCAGTTCGTGTTAATTTGGTCATGCTACTTTTAGATCAAAATGTAGGAGTTATTCAGTAGTTAACATGATGGTAGGAGCTACTCCCGAACTACCATGTTTTTTCTGATGTCTAGGAAATTCTGATGTCTCCTGCAAGCTTTCAGGAATTAAAGGACTGCTACAAGTCATGCTTTAACGACATCCCAGCTCTAGCCAGGACCAAGCGTGAAGAGTCTTTGGAGTGTGCATGCTGCAAGAGTAGAGTCTCACTGTGGCTGGAGCAAAAATCAAATATAAAAGGTTGGAAGAGAAAGAACTGCTGCTTCAGTAGCTATTTTAAAAGTAGCTGCTCTCTTTCATAGCTCAGTTTCATTATATTCCCTGAGTGCTTGGGGTCACATCCCCTTCCCATCCCACCTTGCTTTTTTTTTTTTTTTTTTCAGTGTAGTAACAAGGTAGGAAAAAAAAAGCTTTAAAGCACATTGTCTAGCTAGAAATGTAGCTGAAAATTTCCCAAAACCTATTTGTTTTGTTATTTTTACCTGGAAAATGGAGCCTACTATTTATTTAGAAGCACTGTGGTGCTGCTTTTGTAATATGTTAAAATAAGAACATGTGAACTTGTTAGGGGGAAAGAAAAAAAAAGAAGAAGAATCAACCGAAATTGTGGTCAAAATCCTTTGGGAATGAAAACGGTCCTGTTCAATTGTTTTTCATGTGTGCTATGTTTTCTGTTTTTTCCTTGATTTGTTTTGGAAGTGAAATAGAAATACTATATTGGTTTGAGAAGAGGTTAAAAACAGCATGAGAACAAACCACAAGAAGTAGGAAGTAGCACAAGTTTAGTGAGAACAAAGTTTTGTAGCCCCAGTGTTCCCAGAAATAGCGATATTTGTTTTCCTTTCCAGGCTTTTACTTGCACAAACTCCCTACTGCCGCATTTCTACTGTAGCGGTGCAGGGCGCTAACAAAGCAGTAGAGTCATCTCCCACTTCCTAGTAATCCCTAATACTGCAAAAGAGTCGGAAGAAGGATTTGGGCGCTCACAAAGATCTCTTCAGCTGCATCAATTTGTGTAATAAAAGATACTCTCGCTCTCTGCAGCCTGCACCTTACTTTTAACCATTGTGGTTGGAGGATGTAACAAAACCGTTCCCCAGAAGTATCAAATCCCTGAAACAATACAAAAATAATCTACAATTGGAGGCAGTGGCTTTTAGTGAGCACTTTGCATCCCCCTCTTTGTGCATTAAGATATATAATAGCAATYGATGGGTGCCTATAGCCCAGGCTTACCTCTGATTTACAGCTTTTGCTCAAAATTTGTTATGTAAATGTGCAGCACTTGACCCAGATGTACCAGTTTGACCTGTTTCCTTGCACAACTGGAGGACTGACTTTGCTACAAGACAATGATTTGGGTCAGGGTGAAGTCAGCTGGCTTTGCCTTGAGGACCCACAAACTCCTTTGGCCGCTGCTGCTTCTCCAGTGCCCCTTACAATGCCTCCTAAGAGCTGGCAGATTCTCCTGCAACGGATGTGGTGGAGGAGACCAAAACAGCAGTAACAACTTGCTAGAGCATCTTAGGACAAAGAGCCCTGGTAGATGCTGTAAACTGGAGTTGACTGAGTAGAGAAAATGTGAAGTAGGACTTTCCTATGGAAATAATTGTAGTCAGGATAGACTAATGTTGGAAGGTTGCTGTGACCATGTTTGGAAATAAATTAGGAACCTAAAACTGAAATAAACTGTGATTGGGATGGAGAAGGTGGCAAACTTTGGTGAACTTGAGGGTAAATGTAAGCTGAACCATTGATTCAGTCAAGGTTCAAGAAGACAAGAGGACAACTCTGGCCCTAGAGCTGTAGCCACCTTTTAAGGAGTCAAGCAGAAACAATAATTTGGGCAATTGCTTGYCTTGGATGCAAGTGGTGTCTACAGGTGCTGACTGAGGTGGCTTAAGCACCCMATTATCTCACTCCTCACCTTCCACCCCTACAAGATAAGATTTCAAAGCAGGTAGWAGTCTTCTAGGGCCTTCAGTTCACCAGTTTTGTGCTTAAAGGTTTAATGTAGCTACTGGAAAAAACAGCTTTTCAGTCTGACAGCTTTCTTAAAAGGATGAGGTTTGTTTTCATCACAGATGACACCCCTGTTTTACAGGTATTAATCAAACATATGGTTTGTTCTGGACRGCATTTCCACAGCTTTGTAAGCTGATAAATGTGTTAAAGAAGCAGCTTTTTTACAACTCAGTGCCTAGACAGATTACATGGGCTTAATAACCTGTGAGGAAAACCCTRTATGTCATCTCTGGGAGAAACCAATGTGTGCCGCATTTGCATGTGTCCTCAGAAATGTGTTTTGCCTTTTTTGCCTTCTAGAACAGTACAGGAGGATTTTGATATGACRTATCATAGTAACGATATGTCCATAGAGAGAGCATATGCTAGCAAACCCATGTGTATGAAGACTATTACTTTTCTCCTTCCACAAATATTCACTCAAATGCAGCAGCTTAATGGACTGAGCCTGAAGTATACTCARGCTGGAAAGTTTACTGGTGTTGCTTTTTGTTTCTGGCAGAAAGGATGTCCTTTGTATGCTTGCTGAAGAACTTCATGGATACCTTCTCCCTTCTTCTCAGTCCCATTCTTCCTAGGCTTCATGGTAGGGCTACAGTAATGACTACAACATAGAAATTAGTACATTGGCTGTAACATAATGAATGGAGAGTTTCAAGGAAAAGCTGGATGATTGCTCTTGGAAATTGCCAAGCAGTTCCTTAGTCCCTTAGGACCACTGCAGAAAAGTATGAGGGCATCTGCCACTGTAGGTCTAGAAAATGTGGATTCCCATACCTCTTGAGACCATCCTGCAGCAGAGAGACTTGCTGTGAGATGGACCGTTTGGCAGTGGTGTGTATGGCACAATAATTTCCATGGCACTAAGGAGGATGATGTGACCCACAGGGCACTGTGTATATTGCCTTTGAAGAGATTGCGTGGACCATCCCCACAAGTGGATGAAGACCATCAGCCAGTGAGAGGCAAGAAGGGAAAGTGGTCTAAGGACCACTTTCATAGCCCAGGGCTGGTGAGCTCAGCAGATCAATTATGAACTGAGACACATCCTTGCAAACTGCAGATTGCTAATCATGCCCTTAAGAGGCGTGATGACATCAACCGTGCAGTCRCTACTACCGCCTCACTGAACTGCTCAAAGAAGCTAAATGGAGTGGGCTGATCCCATTCCTGCAATTCACACTGAGAAGATTTGTCTTCTGCTTCCTTTGGACAGATATGTTGCGCGTTGCAGTGTAGTAAGTAGTAACTTATGTTAACATAACACTCACTATTGCTGGTGTTGGAGTTGTGCCAAAAATAGGTTTATTTGTCAGATTTTAATATCAAAATATAAATAATCCAACCCAAGAGGGCTTAGTGTAGATACCTTCTGGTTGACTTGGCAGGGACCCAGTCTAGCTGTGTGTTGACACAACGCGCTCCATGCTGAGCGTGGTGTCTTGGCTACAGCCCTGTTCCTCCTAGTTTGTGACAGTGGCGTTCCAACCTTGCTGTCGTTGTGTATTCAAGTTGATTCTGTTCTTCCACAAACAGTCTATTTTAGAAAAGTTTCTCTTAATGTTAGTGCAAGTTCCATCTTCTCTTGACCAGAGAGGAGTCACCATAGCGGACATGTGCTCAGGGGAGTCTGCCAGTCCTCATGCCGTAGATCTGTGACAGCCCAGAAGGCTGCTCCCAGGGAGACAGCAGCACTGTGACTTTCTGTTATTAACTTAAAAATGCTAAGGCAATGTCTGATGGATTTTTTTTTTTTTTTTGAGGAACTGCTCAACACTTGCCAGACACAGTAAAGACTGGGTAGTAAAAATGAATGACAAATAGACAGATCCCAGGAAATAACAGGCTGCTCGGGAGAGGAGGAGAAATAGCAAAAAACTTCAAGGGAAGAACATGGTGTGCTTCAGTGATGGAACAAGGCTATTACAAGTTGCAAAATGTCAGAACAAGTCTGGAAGGAATCAAGGAAGGTAAAAAGCAATCCGAAGAGTATTCATCAGCTGAGCGGTAGGGGAAAGCAGCTCTCGGGAGGGGAATAGCTGCAGCAGGCAGAGCCCTGAAGGAGAACTTGGGGGAGCAAGGTGGGCCTGGGTCTCCCTACAGGCTCTCCCAGCAGACTCAAGATATTTCAGAGGATGACTGGAAGGTGATTTCTAGTGGAAGGATTTGTTTTTAGAAAGCCTGGCGTCTGCAACACTTGGTGGTGTCATTACTTGGAGACTGAGAGTGTTTGAAGCATCAGTAGCATCAAAGCCTTTTGGATGTTCACCACAGAATACTTCTTTTTGTTTTTCTTCCTCTAAAATGAAATAAAAGCTACCAACTCTGAAGCCAAAAATAACTTTCCTCTGGCCACCGGTTACCAGATGGCAATGAACTCATACTATTTACGAAGGTCTTCTTTCTAACTTCCCCACCCCACCCCAACGCACACTTTTAAAAATCCTCAGAGTAAGCTCCTCTCTGCACCCAAACACTGTGGCTTCAAGTTGAGCATCAGAAGTTTGACAACAGGTTTGTTACTGTGGTAAAGGTACCTTGGTGCCGCTCGTCATGGTTGGCTCTCAGCAGCTGAAAGGTCCCAAAGGCTGAAATCTGCTATCGCTTCCAGGTGTGATCTTTCCGTGTGTCCCGTGGTGGAGCAGTGGGGAGGGCTGAAGTGGGATGGGGTAAGGTGAGATGGAAACCTTAGGACCCACGATCCTGCTTSCTCTCTCTCATAGCTTTGTGACTGGTACAAGACTGCAGCTTTCCATTACTGTCTAGGTGCCACAGCTCTCTTCCGAGCTGCGTAGGATGCTGCTGGCTAATAATATCTTTTAATAATATCTTTGCTGATAAGTAAATGATAAGGAATTTATATATTTTTTTATTGACAATCTATTATTTTGTTAAAAAGATGTATCAAAACAACAAAACATGAATRTAATTGAAGAGAAGGATTGCTCAATGAAAGCTGGTTTCATTGAGAGCTTTGTTCCTGAAACATGAGCACACAGTGTTGTATGTTTGTTTGTGCTTCTATGGCCTTGTATTTGGATGCTGAGCTGGCAGATAATTTAGGGAGTTTTGATTTAAATATATGTTTTTTCCCCCTAAAAACGTGTAATTATTGATGTAAAGACAAATCAAAGGGACAGGTGTCTTTATCAGATGTCACCTGGGTGAACCTGGCTGGGAGCGAAGCCAGACACTTTCAACCATATTCCAAGCTCACTCTTGTTTTGCAGAAGCATAAACAATCCTGTGCAGATGTTTCACTGGGAACCCAAAGCAGAACAGAGTGAACTGCATCCCATTGTAAACACAGTTTCCTGTGAAGAACAATAATACTTAATCACTTTTTTATGTTGCAGTTTGAGTCTGGTGGCAGGCTGGCCTCCCTCATGATCACTTGACAAAGGAAATAGCTCAATAAATTGAATTACTACCAGAAAAACCTCAAACCCTTTAATCTGGTCGCTCCATGTACCATGAAAGTATTAACATGAATTCTTCGCTTCTTTCCCAGACTCAACCGAAAGAAGAGAGAAATRATGCTTTTTAACTAATTTTCGTTCAGTTTCTTATTCCAGTGTTCATGCCTTGACATTTGAAGCAGTATCCAGAAGTGAACAAAAAAAGTTTCTGGTGAAGGTCTCATTTAGTTCTTCATATGTTTTCTGCAGCTCTTGAAGGGCAACATTTTCTGAGTGATATGAATGTTCTTAAAAGTCCACAGTTGAAAAAACATGAGATTATGCTYGCTTGTTCAAATGTTTGTATAAATACCTCACTTATTTGTCCTTATGAGAAGGGAAAAGGATGGTAGTTTCCTGTAATGGAATAAAGTGCTTACGTTAACCACTGCAGACAGTATGGAAAATGCATGTAATTAAGAGAAACAAATAAGGACTGGAGGGAAGACAAGCAATGATTTATGCTCTGAAATTATAATTAAATTCTGTCTGTATACAGTCTTTACGCAAGCTAACTTTGCTTTGGATAACAGCTCTCCTGATGAACATCACAAAGGTTTTTGGGAAATGGAACTGAGCAAAGATACATTGGACTAAATATCAGAAAATGTTATTTTCTGTTATTTTCTAATGGTCTGAGAAACAGATGGTGGAAACCTTAACGTAGACACCTGGACAGGACAAAAAYATGGGTCATCCTGTAGGGAACTGAACACAAAACTTGTTGTGAGTCATGGAGATAAGGTTAGTGCCCTGGTGTTTAATAAAATTCTAGGGTTACAATCCAGTTTACATTTCAGAGGGTAAAATATAACTTTTGTGGAAAAGAAAACTAAAAGCTCATAATCTGGGAGAAGTAAGGATGACCACCCAGAGTGGAAGAAGATGAATTCTGACTCATACGTAGATGATGTATCTCATCCAGTCCCTTTTCATTTAGGTGGCTAAACAATCTGAGGACTTTTCATTGTAGAGCCTCTGCACATGGAAGCCTTTAGTTTGAGTGAGGAGACTGCATTAGATCCCGATTACTGGGTGATTATYTCAGCAGGACCTCAGCTCTCATGCACCAGTCCCACCATACCATGGGCTTGGGCAAGGTCCTGTGGGGCCCAGCAGTGCCCATGTAGACCTGGCAAGTGCAGTTGCCCTCTTCTCAGTGTGGTAAGGAGCAAGGGGCGACTGGTCTRGTCTCTCCCAACTTTAATGCCCCTCTTATCGCCCAGCAAGTGCCAAGCCTTTTCCTGAATGTCCTACTCTCAACCAGGAACGTTCTCACTGACATCTGCTCCTAGGATTTGGTGAAAATTCTCCAACTGAAGAGAACTGAAGTATTTGCGARAGCGGCAGGGCTCAAATGATCCCTGAAAGATGCCTTTCTCCAGATCAGGGAGCAAGAGGCACCCATAGCTGGGATGCAGAAGACATGTATGCACAAAGCTCAGCTCCCCACGTTTGCAAAAATTTTCCAGCCTATGGCTGAAATATTTTGATATTTGTGTTTCRGGAATAATATATATGTATGTATATCTACATTTGTGCATACATATATATTTTCCAATAGAATGTCTATTATAAAGGTGGGTTTTTTTGTTTGTTTGTTTTTTTGGTGTGTGAAATTTGCCCGTCCTTTTCAGACCAGCTGTCCTGTTAGTGGTGTGTTCGCCTTAGGCCTCTCTTCTCAAATAAATACCAGCAGGTTGCTGACCAACTTCCCTTCTTCAGAAGAAGCATGCCTTTGTGGTGAAGACACTGAACTTGGGCTCATATCATCTGGGTTGCACAGTCTCTATGACCCTAGGCAAATAAATCACTTACTCTGTTCTTCGCTTTGGCTCCTTGAGCATTTGGCTCTCTCCCTACTTCAAGGGGTAGCGTGAGGATAAAAGACATTTGTGATTCTGAGTTGCTTGGATACTGTGTGGATTTAGGGCAAAAAAAAAAAAAAGGAAAGAAGAAAAAAAAGCAAAACCCATCTTTTAGAGTATTCCCTCTGGTCTCTAGCCCTCCTCATATAATTAACCAGCTGCTGTGTCTTTCCTCAGGACTGTTTGTCCTCCTGAGTTGTCAATCTCGCTGTCATCTGGTATCTTCTCTCAGGAGCTCACCACAGGGCCCTGCAACTTCTCTGCCTAACTTTTTGTCATTGCCCTCTTCCAGAAGGCTTCATGTGGCACCCTCTTCCAGGTCTTCCCCCCAATATCTGCTCTTCAGAGGCACCCTATGCCATCACTGACCAGCAGTGTTTGTTTTAGGTCCTATTAAGCTATTRCAGGATATATACGTATATACATATACACATCATCTTTTTTTACCATGGTATTCCCTACTTCCAGGTCAAGATTTTAAAGTTCACTGAAAAAAAGCACACAGTCTTGATAATTGATATCTTAGACAAAATTAACTGCTTAAAATGGGTGGGAAAATTCTGGACTGTTGTATCCAACTCACGGTCTTCACTGCTTGTTTCAGATGCAAAGGAAGCTCTGCATGTCTGAAAATTTACCTTTTTTGATTGTATCTGTTGGTCTAATGAAAGATGTCATTTCTCCCAGCAAGCTTGTGCTCCTCATATGTCCCAGGAAGTCACAGTTACAACAATACAAGTATTGTTGTGTGGTGATATCCAAGCTGATTAGATCATTGTGGTTGTGATATGAGATAAAGTGTTTTGTAAGCCTTGGTTAAAAGCATAGRTTCAAACAGAATATGACTGGATCAGCCAACACTGATAGCAGTAGAGCTGCCCTAATTCATACCGGGTTATGACCCTCAATTCCAATTAATTAAAGCTGAGATTTATTTTTTAATTAGAAGAGAATTACTTGTTTTTGTTCAAAATTTATTGTGTGCTTCCATACTCTACAGGGTGATCTGGACTTTTCAGCGCCACTGACCAGGAGCCAGGTTTGAAGCGCTTCTACACCATATATATGTTGTATAACACATGACGGTTAGTGTATTGGTTAGGTGTAGTGCTTTCTGAAAGCACATGGTAGCAACCCTTGGCTTCTCCACTGCAATCACAGTGGCTTGCAAGTTCAGCATTTGATGAGGCCAAGATGCTTTGGGAAGAATTTGCTGCAGTTGGGCTTTATCAGCTGCCAATAACATCCAATTTCCTTCCTTCTGGCCCCAGTGTTAAGTCCACACTTGAAAAGGTAGCGGGTCAGCCAGAATCATTCTGCTGAACCACTTCGCCTTGGATGGAATATAGGAATGACAGAAACAGCCACACATGGTAACATAAATTTATGTGGAAACAGCAATTTAGCTGTTGAGTTTGTATGCAAGATACAGCAGCTGCTGCTGTATGTTCTGCCAAAGCTTTTACTGCTAGTGGTGGAGCAAACGCTGAGTGTGTTTGCAGTGATGTAGTTTTTAGAGCAGGAGCATACTTTAGTAGGGGCCCAATATTATAAAAWTGCTTTTCCCTCAGTTCTCAAAGGATCTTCCCACCACATAGAAGGTCAGGAGGTACCATTCTGGTGACCAGTGGAAGCGAATGTCATCCTGGATTCTTCTTAGCAGCGTAAGAACGTGGTCCTGAGCATGGTCCTGTGATAGTCCAACATTTATCTGTTGGCGCAGGAATTCCTAGAAGTGCAAAGCAATGTGACTCCTACTCACAACTGAGCACATGCTTCAGAGGAAATTCCTGCCGCATGGAAGCAGTGAAGCTAAAACAGCTGTTTGCTCAAATGTGGCTACAAATCATAATCTGTTTGTAGTACAAACAGGATCTCACTTTGAAATCAGTCTCTGTTGCTGGGTCCTTTGTTTTAGGCTTTAAATGGTTAACTGCACATCTTAGTTGGTCCTCCTCATCCTTTCACGGCTGATCGTAAGTACATGCATAGAATTCCATTTATTGGATAACATTTGTAGAGAAGCATAGACGTGAATTGTATTTTATAGATTACGCATAAGACATTCTCCCTGTCTMGGAGACTTTGAAATCTAAAGTAGTCAAGTTAAACTTATGGCAGAACATGGGAAAATATTTAAGGGTAAGGATTATCTAGGGTTACTAGTGATTAGAAGAGAGGAGTGCTGCTTGGAGAGTTGGATTTTTAAGCAACACGTTGAAGAAAAGAGGACATTTGACACGGGCACAGGGAAGCGGCAAAGGCACAAGGCCAAGAATGTAAAGATACACTAAGAGAAATTAGATGAGAAGTTAGAGATAGGCCAGTGCACTGTGAAATGAGGCTCTAGGTCTTCATTCTTGTAAAAGAAGTTATTAAAGTTAAGGGGCCAGCAAAGGTAGAAAAGAAGGGGTCTTGGCGGTGCTATAACTCCAAGTGCATGGCTGAATACTGTATTGGGCCTCAAAGAGGAAGATGTGGATTTGGAAAACAAAGGAAAAAAAATAAATGATGTGATGTAAAAAGGCAGGAAAGGAAGAAGAGGAGTTAAATGTCTGGGAGAATGGAGAKGAGGAATCTGGAAGGAAAATGAGTGCATTTCTGGAAAAAAGTGCATCTGAGATGCAGTTTCTGCTGTGGCTGCCCTAAGAACAGTGACAGGGTGGAGGAGGAAGGAGATATCAGAGCACAGGGCTGAGGTTCGGTGTCATGGCTGTTAGGCAGAAGCAGCACAGAAAAAAAGAGTCAGGAGAGAAGATGGATAAGAACGAACAGAGGACCAAAATATGGACCCTGTGGAACACGAACACATAGCAGAGGACTGGAGAGACGAGCTCTTGGAGAAAAAGCTGGAGGAAAAGACAAGAGGGCTCAGAGGGGGTTGTAGATTCAATAGTGTCTGCTCAGCATCTGGTCTGTCACAGACAGAGTTCCCTCTGCTTTCTTGCTCCCGGCATGGAGTCACCAACTCCTTCTGCCTGGATACAGCTATCGTTGCCTTTTATTAGACTTCCAAAGAAACATGTTTGTGCTTTTTCTATTCTGCACCTCATCCTTGGGAAAACTTCCTTACAGACATCTACAAGTAGCTCTACATCATTCTCCTTCAAACTCCTTTGCTACAATGCATACAGAAATCTTGATGACTGCTGTTGGGCAATGACTTGCTCRTTGCTTGCAGTGGTTCCTCGTATTTCCTGTCTGCGTTTATGTGTCTGTCTCTTGCTTTATGCTTTGATTGTGAGTCTAGTGGGTCATAGACCATCTTTTCCCTTCTCTTTTTGCACATTGAGGGCCTCATCTTTAACTAGACCTTCTAGGTGCTGCAGTGCTACAGAAAAGTCATGTTTTAGTCCAGATGTTCCTCACTGTTAGCTGAGACTGAGTGTGTTGTCACCCTTCTGGCAGGTCTGGTGGAGCTCTCTGCCTTGGCATCAATTAAGTGTGTCAAGAAGTGCACTCCATCATTACATGGCAATAATTTACTCCTGGATCTGTGAGAAGATGAGCTTGTTTGTCTTCYGGGCCTGTACCTCTAAAGCTTCTCTGTATTCTGCAACGAGCCCTRTGATTCTCTGAGATCTTGGTCCACCAGCTTTCCAGCCCCACACCTGTTTACAGTGAACTATGGCTGAGATCTAAGCATGCTCCTGACTTTTCTCTGTAGGGAAATCAGCCTGCAGAGAAGAGCTGGTGCACAGCCCTGTTTGACCACAGTATGGATTCAGGAAGTGGTTTGGGACACCCACCTAGACATGGGAACTAGGAAACACCCCCAGGTGCAGCAATATAGATGCAGACTCAGTGAACTGCTTCCAGCAGCACAAAAGTAACAGAGAATGGCTATCAGCAATCCAGCGGGGGAGGAGGTGGGTGGATTAGAAATAAAAATAAAGAAACTCATAAAAAAATGTTAGAATGACAATTTTTTATAGCTGTACTTGGTGCAACAATTCCCAGAAAGAAGAATGAGGATAGCAAAATAATACCCTTCCACAAGCCAAAATTTTGTTGTGAGTGGAAAAACAAACTCCTCTAAAAGCAGCTGCTGTTTTATGTGTTGGCCATAAAATGTGTGGTATTATGAAACATCTAATAGTATTTAGCAACTGCAGTAATCTAGTTATTTTTTAATAGAAGTTAACTTACATCCTGTTTATAAGATGTTCCTGAACATCTGCAATATTGCAAAGATGTATTGTCATGACAGGTGATTAGGGGAGATGTTTGCTTGGGGTAACAGTGAGCTGTTAGAGTTAAAAGCCAGAAAATACGTGTTAAGAAAAACCTAAAACAAACAGGCAACTTAATTGTATGATATTAAGACAGGTTTTGAGCTAGTCCAACTYGGCAAGCTCATTCAAAGTCTAAACTCTGATCTATCTTTCTCTTCTGMGTTTTAATCAAAATCATCTAATTTTACTATATTATATAATTTAATTGTCTGTTTGCTTTAGTTTTTTTTTAACATTGTTTATATTCTGTCTTATTTTTATGACTGTTATTCTCTCATTTAAGGGAAGTTGTTACCCAAACTATGTAGTTCAGATTTGGAACGGAACTTGARCGTTTCTTAAAAAAGAAATAGGTATTCCCATTCAGGGATGTGTTTCAACCGAAGAGGTCTGAATGAAAATAAGCAGTCAGGGGAGATTGTCACAAAAACCCAAGTTCAGCGTGCATTTACCATTTTATCAAATTTTCCTTAGGGCAATGTTCCCATACAAGGTTGCCCTAATATCCGTCTGTGCAAGATTGTGGAATTTTGTGCTGTTTGTGGGATTTGGGGTGACCAGGCTGTGGCTGTGTGCTTGCACACCTGCTGAGTTACAGACTTTCCRTGTAAGCAGGAGAAAGATTTCATTTCTTACTGACTGGAGCCCTGAGCAGCTTCATTGGCTTATCAGATGCAACAAGGTGCAAGACATCCATGAATCTGGCAGGCTGAGCAAAGTGACTAGCTAATTTTGGTGCTGATATGGCTGATCTGAACCTTTGTTTCATCAAAAGAAGCAAAGACAGAGCAAGAGCAGAGGTGCGGTCCCAGTGACACCTGTATGTCCAGGCCACCTCATTTAGATGTGGCATGGGGACACCTTGCATAGCCRCAGCTTCTTCTCTACTTGTCCTGCAGATAAACATGAGACTTTTTTTCCTGAGACCTATTTGACAGCTTCCAGCATCACTGACTTTTTTTCAAAGAAAATGGGTGAAAAAAACCTTCACCTTGACTACTTTGTGCAGTAGTAGCAATGAGTGTTTATGATAGCAGCCAAAAAACTTATTCTCCTCTTCTGTCATGTGGGGGTGTACAGGAGAGAGTCCAAAATCAATAATACCTCAAAACACAACAACAATTAGCACACATCCATAATTAAACCTCCTTGCCTAAAATATCAGCTCAGATCACATATTTACCTACTCATGCTTCCCACTAAAAATAAACATATTAAAGTTGCAGACCTACTGTGTGAGTAGGTGGGGGAAAAACATCACATGGGAAGCGTAGCATGTGATAGCAATTCCTCTGCAGAGCCTATTCAGGCTCTTTTCCCATCCCTTCAACAGTCTGGATCTAGCTGCTGGACAAATCTTGCCAGCAAACCCTGGGACAGCGTGTCTGTTTTGTGTCTGCATTATTATCAATTATCTCCAGCCACATTTCCATTCAGTTTTTTTTTTCCTTTGTTTCTGTTAGTCTGCAACTGGAGACCATATTCTCTCCAAAAAAGGGCACTTAGGACTCAGATCCTGAGTTTATTTTCTGGCTTTGCCACTGGTTTGCCTGACTCTGTCTGGAGCAAGCTGCACTCATGACATGTGGGGAGTAGTATCAATCTGTGCCTATGCAAAGGTCTTTTCATCCATAATTTTGGGCTACTTGGGAGCCTGGGAACCACTAGACGGGTAGAAGCGGTAGAGCTGGGATGTGTGCAATGGTCCCTTCTTGAGCTGAAATCTAGGACTCTCTGAGATGACTGAAGTGCACATATCATCCTCTAGCACCACCAGGAGAAGGGCAAGCTCCTGGTCCCGTGAGAGGAGAATGTCCTGCTGTCCTGCTCTCCATGTCTCCCTCCTTGCTTTCTGCTGTGGTTTCGTCTTGCCTGCCGAGCACGGCACTGAACGTCCCCCAGAGCCACCTGCATGCTGCTCTCGGGGTCGTCTCAGTGTGGTGCTGCTCTCAAAAGCAGTCCTTGGGTCTGTCCTCCAGAGGACACATGACAGGGCTGCTCCGTTGGTGCGTTTGCTGTTGGCTTTGTACAGCCAGGATGAATCTCTAAGCTGCAGAGGGGCGYTGATGCAGCAAAAAGCAGGAGAACTGGGAGGCTGATGGGCTTCATGACGTGCAGGGCTCCTTTTCACCGCAGAAGAGTCTGCACAGGGAGAGGAGAGGAGATACTTCTTATTAAACCTCACACTGAAGATGCTTTCCTGTTCCTCATCCTCAGGCTTTCATTTCCTAGCCTGTAGCTCAGGAAAMCCCCCTTCCCAAATCACAAACCTTTCTCTCTAAGGTCAGGATGATCTTTAATTAAACTTCTGCTTCTTGATGTTTGTAGTTGGCCATTATTCAGGTTGGCAGGGAGCACATATCTCCACATATTTCTGTTTGTGTATAAATTTGATTGTCTACATTTTGTAGGTGGTCATAACAGCTTTCCTAAATGTTCCAAAAATGGAGGAAGAGGGGACAATCCTTGGGAAATTACCTTTTGCCCCTTAATTCCCACCTGCACTTTGTACCTTGTCTTTTCATCCTGTAAGGTCCTCTAGACAAAGACTGTATCTTCAGGTACTGGGAATTTTATCCACATTTTTCAGAGAAGAATTAAAAATTCTTCTCTGTGTCCTTGTGTATGTCAAGTGCCAACAAAAGTCTGACAAAGTTTGCCTGGTGCTTCRGCAACCACCAACCTTCGTAGGTAGGTTGCCTAGATAAATTAGATCTAGAGTCACCTTTTTCTTAGGCTCATAGTCTCTTTTGCAAGGTCTGGTGAAGCACAAGGCAGTTTGTCTTTTGATCCAGTGTCATTCACTGCGTTACAAAGTCATCATACCTTTTAACTTATTTCTCAGTGTCTTACAGTGGGTAACAGCTTCATAACTAACAAAAGAATGTCCTAGAAATGTTGATCTCTCTCAAATATGCATTTTCTTGAATTCTGGAAGACTMTGAAGGAAGAATCAACCTATTTTTATTTACTTTGGTAACTTCATAACACTCATGATAGAGAAGTTTAATGCACTTACATGCTTTATTTCTTCTGTCCTTCCCAAATATGCCCACATACTGCTCTGCATTGGTCAGACAACAGGAAATAGAGAGCCTACAGCCTCTTTCTTCTCTTGGTGGTCACAGGCCAGAAATCCAGTGTTACTTCACTTCTACAGAGCCTGGGAAGAGGTAGGTACTCAATTTCAGGAGACAACCTAAGCCTATTCTGAATTCCTCAGAGATTTTTGAAATGCTGAAAACATAAGTTTACTCCAGGAAACTTTTTAGAGAAATAAAGTACTGTTAAATGCAGAGGATCCATTACTACATCAGAGTTGTTTATCTACAGAAGTATCTAACCTGGGGCACAGTAATGCCAACCAAGACCCTTGCTGGAAGGTACTTTKCTCCTTTGCTGTACATTCACCCAAGTTTTTGTCTCGAAGAGATCTGCATGTGGAAGGGTGAAGCACATGAGAAAGGGTGCAGCAGGATTTCTTCCTAACACAGAGCCAGGAGCTGAAAAGTACTCCTGGCTCTTACCATTCTGCTGTCCCTCAGTGTCCATTTCCCACTTGAACCACTTTAGGATGCACAAAATAAGTGACATTGTGACAAAATCCCTGTTTCTTACGGGGGATGTTACTTCACAGAGTATTTTTCAAGTATGAATTTGGGGACTTGGCATCCAGTRATGAACTTTGTGTAATCTTCTTCTAGATCCCCCTGCTCATTCAGCAAGTAAATTCTTCTGCTCGTTGACCCCAAGGGGTTTATTAAAAATATTGCCTTGGTGCATCTGTAGGACCTGCACAGAACAGCAAGTAGATGAAAGCCCAAGTGTGAAGCATGAATTGCTGCTGTAATGTCTCCTGGGTGAAGGTTGTGGAGCTCTCCAGTTGCCTTGAACCTTCTGTGGTTGGTCTGCATTCTCGTCTTACATACAAGCCCTATACAAGGCCACTGCTACCACCTATTTTAAGATGAGAGAGATTCTTTGTGGTTTGTTTCACTAACAGCTAGAAAATCGGTAACAGAGCTCGTATCTAAAAACTCAAATGGAAGATCTAGYATGCAGCAAAATGAGCTTTGAATGAAACGTTCCAGGCTAACTCCAAGAAAGGCAAACAGATCYCTATTTTTATTGTAATTATTAGTGATCCACAGCCCTGAGCATCTATATTCAGGCTCCAGGCTGCCAGCAAAAGAAGGACTTAAGGTTAAGAGCTTGAACTTCCTGAAGAAACTGTACTTGGCCAATAAAGACTTTGGCTACAAGGCTTACTGTGAGGCAGATGAAAATTCATCTCAGAGCAGAAAATGATGCCAGTAGTTTGCTCAGATATAATACTTTCATGATTGATGTATCATTTTTTTAGTTGTTTCTTTTTGCAAAGTTGAAACTTATCCAATAACAACCTTTTTCAGCCTTTTATATGGATTATCAGACACTTAAGAAAAACAGACAAAAATCTCCTATCTCATAGTATGATTTGCAAGTCACATCTGCAGTTTCTTTTAAATTAAAAAAAAAGAGAGAGTCAGCTGGCTTGTAATGAAAGGAGGTAGACTAGGAGAGCTCTTAACAAAATTTCAGCTGAGATCTTGGCAGAACAAAAAGTAAGGAGCTGTTTTCCTTAGTCGCTGCCTGCATTACTACCATTTCCAGTGGTTTTATTGGGCATCATATGGCCATCAAATTTGGGAAATATAATTTCCAGCACAATACATGATGCACAACTCCTTTGATGAGGGCTGTGTTTGTGGGAAGTATTGTACCTTGTGGTCTTTAAGTAAACACAGGTGAAACCAAGTTTGTTCACGAAGGCTGGGATTRCTTCAGCCATCCTCATGGAAGAGAAAGATAAACAACAGTAATAACATAACAAAGCTTTAAAAATACTCCTGAGGCTTCAGCCTGTCTGCARGTTGCTCAGTGAATTAATGGGAAATGCACATGTTGAGGAAAAGCAAAGCGTGATCCGAAAGCCAGTTGTTGGGGCTTTGTAACAATTTTAATGGGTCGATAGGACTCTGTATGTTGTTGCCAAATTAATGTCGACCTAAATGCATATCTGAATCTGGCCTATAGCAATAGGGGACGTCAATGAGCTGAGGATCAGGAGCCAGTGACCTTGGAGCTGCAATGACTGAATCTCTCCATAGATTTAAGCTGCTTATTTAAACCTAAACTATGTTTCCTGGTCCAGCCCAGATGTAACCAAAGGCAGCCTGCATGTCTGATCTTGTGAAATTTCCACTATTTATATCTCGTGGGATTAATTACAGCATGGACCCAGACCTAATTCTCTCCTAGGCAGAATTTCATAAAGTCCATAGTTTCATTTTTGCCTAATCCAAACCCATCTCTCACTCCACCCTTGGATCCTGCCCTGATGGGGCTAGACAGAGCTAATGAATTTCCTTATCCAAACCCAGTGAAATCACTAGAAAAACTCGCTGATGTGACCAGGTTCCACATAATCCCAAATTGGCCATTTCTGTAATTATACCTCCACACGATTACATCAAGTTTATGCTCATTTCTTCTCACAACAGCAGAGGGAACTTGTTTAGAGACCTCAGTGTATAAAGCAATGCACCTAGCATCTTCTGTCAGTATTAAGGTCCAAAGTGAAGAGAGAGGGTTTGGAAAATAATAGAGGGAGGAGAGCTGATGGCTATGCTGAGAAAGGATGAAAGCGGTTTTTCCAGTGAAGTTGCCAGTCAGTGGTTTACAGCTAAAGGGAATTGACTCACAAACATAAATTGAAGGGTGTTTAAGACAAAATGATTATAAAAAACACCCATTGGCCTTTTGCTAAGAGTGATCAGGCTGACTGGAGTAAGCGGGTTGATCTTAAAATAGGTCTGTTGATTGCATTAATCAACGTATTAGGGCAATCAGGAAAGACCAGGCTATTTTTAAATGATATAAAGGGAGAAAAAATTGCCTCAGAGTTCTGTTTGATTAACACAGGGAAACAGTCACTGATACATCATACCTCAAATCCTGCACAGTGAAATTTGTTAAAAAGATATGTAAGCATGCAATATTATGCCTCTCCCAAATCCAGCCGTGTCAAGTCTTAGTGCTTTATTCCCAGAATGGTCATTTCTCCTTCCCTTGTTTGTCCAGATTCACACCAATATAGGACTACCGGAGTAAAATTTTACACTGAAGTAAATGTAGATGAAGTAAAGATCAATAATTGTTGCATTAATTTATATTCCTCCCAATCATGTCTACAAGAAATGGAATTGATAGGCCGTTCTCGCAAGTATCAGCAGRGGGGATTTGAGGATAAAAACGACTCGTTAGCTAACAATTAAACACGTTGATTTCTTCCTCTGCTGCACCAGGACCTCAGTACGGCAGAAGGTTCGTTGACACTTATCGCAGTCTCCGTGACCCGGGAGTTCTCCTTTCCGGAGCAATTCCAGCATATCCCTCTCCAAGAGCTGCACAGACCGCTGCATCGTTGTGACTAATAACAGCAGCATTTGGGGGTTTTACCCCATGCCATACCTAATTAGCTCCTATTGYGTAAGGTGGAACAAAGCTGCAGATTGCCTTTACGCACAGGAGCGATCAGCAATCCTGGTCATTGCTACCTGTCTCCTTTCTCGGCRCTGTTTAATTGGCTTTATACCCGAAACGCGGCATACATCTCACAGCAGGCGGCACAGAGGCCTGGGAGAGGAGCCGTGTGCCTGATTACATGTGCAGGGATTGGCTGATCAACACATCTTTTTGTCCTTTACTAAAGTAGCTTCAAGCTCCRAAAAAATAAATATTTTTTCTAAAATACTGTTTTTCACCACTTCATTCACCAATAAGCCTACAGGAAGGAGAAGCAGGCTCAAGAGAGGGGCCTGCAGGGGTTGAATTTCAGTATGTTCTGCCCCAATACATGTCAGAACAACGTTATTTCTGCTRCGCCAGGGTCCCATGTAGCAAAAGGGGTCGGCGCTGTTTCTTTTACTGTCCCTTCTTCACAGCCACACTCCGTGCGCTGAGGCGCCCTTGTGCCGCACCGTGGTTCAGCTGCCGCCTTTCAAGCCTTCTGGGCGTCTCCTCGGTGGTTTCACCGCCCGCAGTGGTTTCCAGGCTGCACAGTCAGAAACAGGCTCCCAGTCAGTCCCTGGGAATGCCCCTGCCTTGCCCACCTTGGGGTCATGAAGACATTGGCATCCATCCACAGCAGAGGACCTGCGCAGGTCCTCAGAGCAACCATCACTGGCCGAATCCTCAGCTGGTGCACGCCGCCTGCCTCCTCCGCCTGCACGCAGCAAGCCAAAGGCGCCGTGTCTGATTGAAACCAACATCGGAGCAGGTTCAGCCAGGGTAGCAGAGACAACGCGAGACACCCTGCCCTCCCGTAGGTCTGTGTCTTAACGCACCCAGTGAACATCAGCTGAGCCAAGCATCGTCTCCGTGGTGAGGTACCTGGGCTTCACCCCAGACATTAGCAGAGTGCCGTTGGTTACTTCRGTGTTTGATGGTGTGAGAGCAATGCTAGTCTGCAGTCTCCTCTGGYGGTCTGGAGTGACAGGGCAGAGATCTGTCCAGGACTGGACTTCTAATGRCCAGTGCTGTGGGCTGTAACATGATGAAAGCCTGCGGACCTGCTTTGCCAGTGGCTTTGTCCGGGACAGCTCCTTAATCCAGTTCTATCTAATTGCATAAAAACTTAGAGGTTCTTGGTAACTCAAGCTACCCCTGAGCTCAGCTGCCTGAAGAAGCTGATGAGCTCTGTGTCAGGCTCCATTTTCCAAGGCAAAAGCAGCATGTATTATGTGACAAACACTGCTCTCTAAAGCACAGGGATTTTCAGAGTTGTCTCGGCTGGTCTGCAGTCGGCTACGCGTAGTTAAGACATTTGCAGCCTGAGAAACTACAGCAGGTTTTCAACTTACCTTCCTCTAATTTGTGAGATTCTGTTTTGATAAGGGCAAGATGCACTCRCAAATCTTCAGCCTTCTTCATGAACAGTGAGAGTCTGGTACCAGTCTTACCAAGTACGTTACAGGTAGTGTGGGCCTGGTATGCGGATGTGGAGGGGAAAACCTCCTGAAAACCTGCTGTGACTGCTACTGCAGTGCTCCGAGGGACACGCTGCTAGCATTGAGATTATGGGTGACTAATTAGAAGCATGATAAGATATTTCCTCATCTAGAAAGATCCCCATTGGCTCATTGCATGGGCTGGTTCCATTTCTTCATTTCCTCTTCTCTAATTCAACGGTATAGCCTGCTTTCGCTGTTATCTAGCGACCTTTGAGTCCTCAGTGCAGCTTTCATTTTAATTCGTTTTATCAGCACCTGATTTCAAACCCTACATGAGAACTTCCCACATCTATGTCTGAGGAAAGCTGGATTCTCATTTGCAAAACGATGACTGAAGCGTAATTCTGCAGCATCACACCGAGTTAATCGCTTTTGAAGCTCACCGAATTAGAGGTGAGATGTAAAGGCAAGAAACACTGAAACTCTTCTCTCCTAAGGCCTTAACAGATGTTCGTAACTTCCAGTATGTCCTGGATCCTCGTCAGGCTTTGCTGAGAGCCTGGTATTTCTTAAGCCACTGTTCCAAACTTGACTGAAGCTGAACATAAGGAAACTGAGTTTCTGTGTAGGTGTTGTCTGATAATCATTAATAAGGTACGCAGAGCAGAGCCTAGCAGACCGGAGTTTAYGGGGCATTAAGAAAAGTCAACCACGTGACATCATGATATGACCCTAAGCTGTGTGATTAGGGTCTCTAGGTGAAGGTATCCTGCTATCCTAAGCTGTGAGGAGGCGGGACATCTGGCTTTGTCCACAGCGAATGGTCRTCTCATCCAAAGAAACTGTTGCTGCCAAGAGAAATCATCCTGTGCAAGTCTTGACTTTTCTCTAAATTGTTCCTTCTTACTGCACTTAGCTGGGCTGTACTCCCACTGGAAGGCCAGAGTAGAGCAAGCCACCTAAGCGAACTGTTGACTCACATACACTTTCACCTCAAATTGGCAAAGACCTCTTAAAGCTGGGCCAGACACAGCCGTTGCACAAACTTAATCAACTTCAGATTTTTTTGCCTCCTTTTCATTTTTTTAATGAATTTTTTTCATGCTTTCAATTCAGCCACTTGGGGCTGATTCTACTTCTTGTTATTCTAATGCCACAACAGCTCCATGGAGATTCAAGGTATTTGTATTGCTGTTGGTGCAAAGATGATTGCATCGGCAGGGCTTGTGCAAGGCTTGGTTTGATCCCTACTGAAGCCTCACCACATGTTCACGCTTCCTGCCTGGAGGAAAAAGGATCTCAGCAGTATTTTGGGATGATACCTGGGGAGCCCATCTTTGCAAAGAGGAAGAGAAGGGTAGTGTGCAGGCAGGGAGGCAAGACACATCCTCTGGCCCAGTGATATGAGATATTGCAGCAGATCATGTAGCATTTATCTACAGTCAAAACACAGCTACAGAGCTACTGGCTTTGATCTGCAGTGCAGGGTGCTTGCAGATCTGAGGAAGCACTGAGGAAAGCCATTGAACACCCCGAAAATGATGAACAGCAACTTTTATTCGACTTGATGTTGGTGAGAAGGACAGAGACAGGGTGCGAGGTCTCCTCAGGAGCCCATGGGAGTGAGGAGCTGCTCTGCAATGTGCTGTACTCCTTGGGCTGACTTGGAGGCCGGTGACTCCAGGCGTGCACAGTCTTTCCATCGACTTCAGCTCACCCTGGATCGTGCCCAGGATGTATCATCGTCGCTGTGATATGTAGTGTGATGCTTTTGTATACATGACTACGTTACCAAGTAAGGCTTCTTTTAAGGACATAATTGGTTGTGCATCAAGATCATAGGTTTACARGGAGGGGACTATATAAGCTGATTAATTTTTAAAGACCGTAGATATTTCCCCCTCTCTTCCTTTTGAGTTTAATTTTAAAAATAGTCTGTTAGGTTTGCTGCCAAATACCGGTTCATCACTTTTTTTGTGAAACCTTCACAGCTGGGGACTTTCCATGGGACGGTTTGTTTGGAAAAAGTGATGTAAATTGTAAATCATGTCTTAATATGTCTTAAAATATCYGAGCCTGGGAAAACATGTCATCTTATTGAAGATAATACAGATGCTCAGAACCTCAATAGGTATCTGTTGAAAATTCATGTTAGCAATGAAAGTCACAGATATTTTTAAAAATGGTTGTTAAAAAGTATAGCTGATCCTAAAATGAGATAATTAAATTTATGCATGATGTAATTTTTTTAAAGTTCCTGGTGGTTATAAAACCCTACAAGAGAAGAATTGTGAAGAAATAAATGTCAGCTGAAACATTTTTGGTGACATTTCAACAGGCAATTGGTAAATTAACCACATTACTTTCAATTTATTGCCTAAATACAAAAACCCCCCATGTTCTGAATTTCAAAACCTGCATCTTGAGTTAGACATTCTCTTGTGCGATCTGTTGCTATTTAGAAGAGGGGGAAAGTCTGAGAGATTTTGGGTTTGTTATCCCACATAAGCCTGTTTGTCTTCTGAATATTTTGTAATAAAGGTGTAAGACATATTCACAATGTAAATTCATGCAATTCAGCAAAAGTTCATAAAATTTCTTGGTTAAATGAGATCTTACCAAACTGATAGTCTCTGATTTTGAAGGAACTGTCACAAGGTCTGTGTAGATGTATATAAATTTCTTTATTCTAACTTTATTGTATAATAAAAGTAAAACCACATATCTTCATGCTTTGCATCTTGAAGGAATTTGTAGGATTGTACATGTGATAGATGCTTAAAATAGYGATTTCATCTTATTATTTAGCACAAGTTTCCCCCCAAAGGAAACAGGAGATCATATATCTGACATTTGCCTCGTTCAAAAAAACATCTTTTACCTATTGAAATGCAACTGCTTGTGAGATGAAATATTCACAAGTGTTTTAGAGTTCATTGCACTGGAGCTTTTACCTTCTGTAGATATGTAAGGGGAAGAAAACCTACACCGCAAAATTTTCTACATCAACATTTTAAAACTAAGTTCTTAAATTAGGCTTTAAAGTCTATATTTAGACACTTAAAGTTGCCTGTGTTTCAAAGGTGTGGAGTACCTCTGCTTTCCACTGACAAGGAAAGGTTCTCAGTACGTCTCTGAATGAGATCACATTTCTCAGAACGCCTAAATGTGCTTGTAGGCACCCAGTTTTGACTCATTTGGCTGAAAATTTCGTGGTAAAACTGAATCTCCAAGCCAAGCCCCGTAAATAATTACTGAAGCAAACCTCAGTGCTTTAGCGGTCACATACAACAAACGTACGGTCGTGCTGATCCGTCGGAGAGGAATGTAGGTTTACCATGGAATTCGGCCGCAGAAGATGTGACATAAACACCTCCAGGGAAAGTAATTGACTGTGATAAAAGAGATTTGTACTAATTGACTCYCCTGTGTGCCCGTAATTTAGGGCCTAGTACAGAGTCCTCGGAAACCACAGCACAGGAAAGGCAGGACTTCAGCATCGTTCCCCACTTACCAGAGCACTTACCAGGGCAAGGAGAAAAGCCCTCTTTTTTGATCTTTACCACACTCTTATTTCATTTGAAGGTACCACGCTGCCATTTTAAACTCTCTAGTAGCTTCAAACTAGAGACAGTACAAACTCCCTCATCTCTTCTAATTCATTGCTGGAGCCATCCCCATGATGAAGAAAAAAATTATCTCTGGACTCCAAACTGTTCTTACCTTTGTTTTTGAAAGTACTAACAACTGCCCCAGATGAGTGTCAACTGGGATGACGATTTTTCTCGTAGACACCTGACCACTATTGAAATGTCCTGAGACCAGCAAACATTGGCCAAAGAGTCATCCTTAAATGACTTTACCTTGCTGTTACCACTAATTCTCTCATAAAACCCACAACTCTTAGCACTGGTACAGTTGGGTGTGGTACGAGTTTGGCCCCTGAAGTCCACATCATTTGGCTCAAATCTCATATCAGTGGGAGATTTATGATTTCCATTACTCCTGATTTTTGTCAAGAGAGACCTCTAAGTGCAGCAGAGCCTCTGCATTGCTGTTTTGAACTCAGAAGGGCAGATGCAGATGAAAATAATGAAATGTAATGGAAAAGATAAACTGCAGAATATTTTGTGTCAGGTTTTCTACCTGTGGTGTATCAGGTTTTCAGGCTCTGTGCAATAAATTCTGGGATGTGAAAGCACTTGAGTCTCCTGTAAGCCTGGAACACAACGCATGGGCCTGCAGGGTAGGTCCCCCAGAGCTTTCATTCTGGCTGGCAAGCTTGTCTAAGCAGAAAGCTGCTGCGTATCCTGTAGTCCACAATGTACTGGCTTCCTGTTGCTACAGAGATTTAAAAATGACAGGTAAAGTAGTCAGAGTTAAAGACCAGAGTATCAGTTACATCTTCTCTTCTCTTYGGGGAATTTCTTCCCTGTGAGAGTGACGGAGCCCTGGACCAGGTTGCCCAGAGAGGTKGTGGAGTCTCCTTSTCTGGAGATCTTCAAGGCCCACCTGGATGCAACCCTGTCTACCATGCTGTAGGTGMCCCTGCTGAGTGGGGAGGTTGGMCTAGATGATCTCCAGAGGTCCCTTCCAACCTTACTGATTCTATGATTCTCTTCTCCTGCATTAAAAAAATGGCATTTTGAAATGCATTTCTGACTTTGTTGAAATAGCTAAATGATTGCYATTTAAAATAGGTCCCCTTTTCCTCTCCTGGTCGGTGTGGTCACTTAGATGCAAGGAGTGACTGTAATTCACGATTGCTATTTTTCTCTTTTGAGGATTTTGTGTGTTCAGAAGTGGGAGGTAATGTGTTAGGTACAGTTATTTTGTCATTAATATTGTGCTGGTCCTTAAAAAGTCAGAAGGATGAAAAAGGAAAACGTAAGAGCCCACATCTAAGAGATTTCAGTGGCATTTGAACTCCAATTTCAGACTTAATCTTTTCATTTGGAGATCAAGGGAGATTTAGGAAGCCCCCTTTTTTATATTTGATTCAATAAACATATTCTCAGATTTCARCAGAAGAGCTTGGTAAGAGTGTTTTGGTATCTTTGCACTTGTCAGAACTGCAGATGTGGAAACGAAATACTAAAGTTGGGTATGAGACTATTTGCAGTTCACTAGTGATAAACAATTTATTTCGTGCAGTTATTCCCAGGATGATTTTCTAGGATCTATTCAAACCACTTAAAGTCTTTCTTCCTGTGGAGTAAGACACGTTGAGGCTCAATAGCACTATTTATGTTGGCCATTTTCTCTGTCACATCAACAGAGCTGAATGTGGGTTAATAACAGGGGAAGCCCAACCTCCATCTGAATTAGGAACATATCTAGCTGCAAGGCAATAGCTACCAGAAGCTTTTGAACTACTTCCTAACAGTGTTAATTGGGTGGGGGGAACCTGGCCTTTTTCTACTCTGAGCAAAACTGCACCTAGAAACCACGCTTGAAAGACAGAGTCTGAGTAGGCTAATGCAGCGCAGAGCGGGCAGAGCAGAATCACTGCACGTGACTTCAGACTAAAGCGATGACAAATCGTTAGAAAAGTTTTGTAAAACACTTTTTTGTAAAGTGCCGAGAAAAAAAAAAAGATATTCAGCTATTGCTGCGTTCATTCACTCCCCAGGAATTTCCCTTCATGCAGCACTACATTCATGACTAAGAATTGTTTTCCGACTCATCTGTGCTGTAATGGAGTAAATGAAAACAATCTCGACTGTGTAGGGCAATAATTGTTTGTACCATTTTTTTTTCCCAGAACACAAAGATGATCAGATTATTAGCGGAAAAAAATCATCTAAGTAAAAAAGTACAAATACACATACTCCCAAAATATCCCGGGGCTCAGAATTACTAACCGTTCCTGTTGCGTAGATGGAATGGGTATGAAAAACACTTCCACATCTGTARCATGTCTGGACTGCTAATGACTTTTTTCTGTTGCTTGGGGGATCTCTTTTTTTTTCAGTGAACTTCAGAGCTTAGAATCTCAAGAATCTGAGGTCCTCTTTAGCCTGATATACCAGTAAGAATAGCCTTCACAGTTTATTTAATATAGTTTATCTACCATAAATTACATCTTAGGAAGGTACTTTCACTTTTCTGCAACCAAATAGCTCACATCATTCAGAGTTCTTCACTGATAATCTAAAATTTATTTTCCCTGTTATTTTCATTTAGGTTCTGGTAGTTTCAGAAGACTCCAGTTAAGGTCAGGGCCTTGTTATAAGACATATTTTATAAACATGAGCTAAAAAGGAAAAGCTGAAAAAATGATTTAAAAAAGTGTGGAAAAGGAATTATTCTTCTTTACACAGCTGGGGAATTGAAGTACAGAACAAAATCACCCAGGAAGCGTATAGCCAGAAACTGAACAAGGTCTTCTGAGTCCCAGTTCAGTGTCTATGATAATGATTTACTTAGAGGTCTAGGACACAGCAAATAGATCAATTTTAGGTGACACCTGAAATCTTTGTGCCAAAAAGAAAAAGATAAGGCAAACATAAGCTGAGAAGAGGCCTGCAGTAAGAAAACCAGCCTGTGTTTAATGATAAGCTAGGCAAAGAGAAACCCATGGAAGGATATAATGTTGGAGGAGGTGGTTAAAATGATGGATTAGAAAGAAATCTTTGTTTTGTATTTGTCAGAACAAGAGTAAAGGAAATTGCAATAATGGAAATGAAAGATACTATAAATAATGTACCYGTATGGATGATTAGAAGAGGCCATATTGTGAAGGCATCCATCAAAAAGAATCTGCAAAACTAGTTATATTCTGGATGGAAAGCCTCAGAAAGGTTGAAGTTGAAAAAGACACTATGAGAAAATTCTGATGGCTCYCAGGCTTTTAGGTCATTACGACCTCAGCCTTTTTATAGCCTTAAAAATGTCTTTTTCCTTTAATGGAATGTAAAAGTCTTTTATGCTTTTTGGCCACAGTCCTGAACTGATGGGGAGATGCATSACATCACTCATTTGTTTGTGGAACTGCACAGCAAGGTAGTCGTGTTGGTTGTCCTCTCCATCACGCGCCGGGTATCATGCTCCACTCTGCTAGACACTCTTGGGACAGTCACTTTTTATGTCTGTTCATTGGCCTACTCACTGGTAAAAGATGAGTGATGAGGATTTTTTCTATAGGTTGGTTGAGATTTGGTGATACAAAATGTAGGTGCTATATTTATGCATATTCCTGGTCCTCCTGCTCCTTTGATGATGTTGTTCTCTAGGCTAAGCCGGGATGGCAGCTTATAGAGGTCTTCCTTCTTCCCTGTAGGAAGGAAAGGAAGCTTATAGAGGTCTTCCTTCTGCCCTGTAGGAAAGGACATCAGACCACGTAGTGAGCAGCTCCTCATATGGGCCTCAGATCCCTTAATTAAACCAAAAGTCATTCTACTATGTGGGTATTAACAACATGTGTGCCCTCTGTTATTGCTTCCTCAGCCATTCCTAGTTTGTCCCTATCATCCAGGTTCACTGAAGAGACAAATATTTTCTGGTTTATTCTCACAGCCTATCCTCTAATTCACATAACTATATTATTGCCTACATGAGCAGTGGCACAAGCCATAATTAAGATGAGAAAGTGTAAAGTAAAGCCTGAGTTGTGATTTGCTCCCCAAAATCTTTGAACAGCTGGAAACGTTTCACCAGCCGTACTCCAGTGTGTGTCCTGGATATTGCTTGGATGTGGAGGTCTACAGACATCAGTTACCACAGTAAATACCAACCCAGCCGGAATAACCGAATGGGAAGATTTTCCTCCCATAGGTAACAGGCTTCCTCCAATGTTCAGACTGATCCTTTCTACAGCAAATGCAAAAATCTTCTCTACAAGGCAYAAGTTCCCAACTCTTTCTCTTTTGATGCCACTTTTACTTTCACTTATAGACCTGTAAATAGTAGGTAACTAATATGGCAATCACCTCTTTAAAAAGAAAGATACCCAGCATCTAGTTAGGTGGTTTGATTCCTGCATGTTTTCTTATCATTGATGAATTGATTGAACTCGTTTCAAATGTCTGTTCCTTTGAACGTAAGAATATTAACCACCTAATYGTGATAAACGGTGTAACAGGACAAAAAAAAATGATAAATATAGATCAATTAATATTTAGACTCTTTCTGTACACTCTGGCTGAGTGTTACTCACAGAGTATTTGTTGATGTAACTGTATAGTCTTTGATCACAGTCCTGAAACTGGTCTGTGCTAGAAGAGCCCTGCACTACCTGGAACTCCATTGCCCTCAGACAAGGCCACTGCCCTGGAGCAAGGGCTAAAAAGCCATGCATTTGGTGARTGTCCTTACTGCTCACTTTTTTGGGGGTTTTATTTCTTTTTCTGACACTAGCAAGTTTGCTGCACAATACTAAATATAAAATTTTTCATGTCTATCAATGAGATAAATCCGTGGTGGTGGTATCTTCAGACTCTAAAATTAGGATTCTTAACAGATGTACTGAATACTTCATAGACTCAGTGAATGCATTTGCAAAAGAGAGTCTGCAGCAAGAAATATGACAGTCATACTTGGCTCAGAACTACAGGAATAAGCATCTAGACTGCTTTGTCTGTAATTATTAGTCACCACTTGAACAGACCCCCCCAAAGCTTTTTCTCACTGGAGTCATCAAAACACAGAGTAGTTGCTCGGTCTGTCAGATTTAGCAAAGCAGGGAGGTAGATGTTAAATCTCCTGCGTTTCAAATGGAAAGAAAACTCTTTGCTTAATAATGTTGGACTCATCAGACAGGATGTACTGCACAAATTCTGGACCAGGTCTCTGCATCAGACAACATATGAAATATTCTCTTCTTCCTTGAGATTCTCATCAAAATCTCAACTTATTCTAATAAGTACATTGCAAACAGACTGTCTCGCAGTCCAGAATGTGTGGTCAGATTTCTAACTGCACTAAAGAAAGGCCATTTCCTCCAGGATATCCTCTGGGGAATATCTGGCATATTGGGAACATGACAGAAACACTGTTCCAAGAAGTTAATTTTTAGGTTACAAGGCCCTTTGGAGCAAGGCGGTGCCCTCTCACCCTGACCAAGTATTCATATCTTTGCACAACTTATGGTCACATTCCAGAAGCTGCCCACAGCATAAGTCAAATATTTATCCAATRGTCAGATGTTTAAACTACAGAAAATCAGAAAGGCATGATGTTTTACTGGTCTTTTCAAATTCCCAGCAAACCAGTCCTGTAGACCACAGAGCTGATGCACATTTGCTCCTTGAGGTCTCCGTAACACATTCAATTACCACTCTGAAAAAAAGAAAAATATCGTGTGTGAGTGAGGCACAATGGAGCAAGTACATATAGCAATGTTCTAGGAAGGAGATGTATAACTCTCAGAAGACTCCAATGTCCACATACCAAATGATCAGATGGATTTGGGATATTCTCAGTTCTTTCAYCAAGATGACCAAAACAGCCAAGATGCAAGCTGCTTGATCCTGAAAAATTTTAGAAATCCTGGCCTTTATATATCCAGCCTGGGAGTTGAAAATGGGTAATAACAAGGGACTTCGATGAATTTGTCGTGGAAGGCTTTTGGGAGATATAGTTAGATGTCAACTCACTTTGAAACTCYGGCCTACATTCTCCTTTACTTTTCTTTTTGACTGCAGGAGACAGGGGAATTGTCAATATAATTGCATAAATTAGTTCCCACAGTCATTTCCAGTCCTGCTGCCCTCATCGTTCAGACTGAAAAAAAGGAAAAAGCTAGTTTATCCTGGACCCTTCTTCGGAGGGAGTCAACCCTAAAGCTTTGCACCCCTCACTCCACATCATTCTCAACACCATCCTGAAAACCTTGCAGCTGCAGTTGCTTCCAGACACCCTCATGTGTCCTTACAACTGTAGCATTTAACACCACTCTGGCACTGCAACACAGAGCAAATGAATTCAAATGCTTCAAGAAGACATAAACACAAAATAAGATAAAAGCAAAACATATGGCTAGTCCTTATCCTTGCGACTGGACATGGGTTTAATGCAATGTGAAYGCATGCATTTGAGAACAAAAGCATTTTATCAAACTTGCTGTAATTATCATGCAGCAGAACACAGTGCAACTGCCCTTTTTTAACCACTGTTTCTAATGAACCCACCAACCAYGCACCGATGCTCAAGCTATATATTTTTAATTGGATAATAACAGCACGAGGAAGATCAGAGTAAAGATGTCTCTCTAGGAAYACAGATTTTTTTTTTGTCTGCTTGCACATTGCACACTGTTTAAAGGTCTGTTTATTTTTTAATGCTGCCATGGAATCTTTCTACATACAAGATGCTTGAGATAAGCTCAGCCCAAGTCCTATGTGTCAAAGCAGCTGCAAAGTGGGGAATTTTCTATCTCAGGAGGGCATGGTGAAAAACCTTTGCAATGAATTACACTCCTCCCCGGAGAGAAAGGAATGAGTGGAATGATTTAACCGAGCTGTGTATAGCCCAAGGCTGTGCGCCAAGCGACGGAAGACGGTCATATCCCTTATATAGCTTAGCCCCACCCGGCTGGAAAGACACACAGCAGCGTGGCTGAAATAGTACAGATGGAAAATGCCATCTGAGTTCACACAGCAGACAGCAGGGCGAGCAGGCAGCGAGGGCTGGGAGTCTCTGAGACAGGAGCCCGCACTAGCACGAGGCGGCACCACGCACAGTTTGTGCTTCACAGTCTCTATTTCCAAAGAGACGTGAAGGCCCTGAAGACACAAAGTTGATATGATATCAACTCTCCCGGCTAGCTGCTTGCCTAATCTTTATCTGTAGGTGAGTTAGTTTAACTCTTGAGAGAAGGGATGATTTGAAGAGGGCCCAGAGGGCAATCAAAACGAAAGAACAGCTAGATTTTTCCTAGGAGCTCGTTCCTGATGGGGAAGCAGCAGCTGCAGCAGTGAACATGGTAACGGCCACCAGTATAGTGACCAAAAGTTGTGTTAATATCTGTACAACYGATAAAAAGCCTTTAGTTTAAACACCAAGTGATTAGCTCTGTAGCTGTATGTAAGGATGTAATACCTAAAGGCTTATGGTAGTGAACAGCAGTAAAAATGCAAACCTCAGAGTTGCATCCCCATCAAACCAGAGAGAGTCACTTCACCGGCCACAACTTYCAGGTTTTCTAGACCACTATTTTACTCTATTTTACCTGAACTTTTTTTTTACCTGTGAACTTCTAATGGCCAATCCTGCTTAATTTAGGGGGATCTGTTGGTCCCTYGCCAGCAAGGACAACTCCTCAGATATCCTATAGCCCTTTTCTAATCAGGTTACAATGTTTCGTAGACCATTTAGCTCTTCTTGTGGAGGGACAGTGGAAACACATTGTGCAAAGGATCAGCCTATTCATTGTCTTATCGCTGAAGTTCCTGAAGTCTGGGCTTATTCTTCACGTCTCAGAAATCTTGTGCTGTAATCTAATGACATAAAACTCTACTTGGATGAAATCCCTAGCACCATGGTTTAGTTGAATAATTTATCACCGTACTTAAAATTCCCATCTCACAATCTTTGTAATTAATGAACACYCGAAGAACATATATCACACAGACTTAGAACAGGAAAAGCTTTAAGGCTTTAAACTATGAATCTGTTTTTTGTTCAGTGCATTATGCATTAGAGAAAAATAGATATGAAAAATACAGTGAAGCAGAGTTCATGAAAAGGGGGAGCAGATAACTCAAGAAATTTATTCATGTGGTTAAAGCACCAGACTGGACCTCAAGGGATCAGATTTTATTCCCATCTCAGCCACAGACTAGTATGTAACCTTGATTAAGATGCTTTGCTAGGTCTTCACTGAGTATTTAAGTTGTGGCAGACAAGACTGCTTCTCAACCACTGTCTTACCCTGAGGGTACTACAGTGTTGTTGGCAGACACCAACATGTTAACATCTATCTGCAGCCRACAAGTTGATCAGACTTTACGCCAAAGATCTTGCTTGGTCCCTCTTSCTGCCTGGTCATGCAGGAAAGCTTTGAGCCAGAGCTGGATGCATCTTGCACAAGAGACAGTCAGGTGGAAATGTGTGTGTTTATATGGGTCCATCTCCTTTTTGGAGGTGACATAGTATCTCATTCTTGCTCCACTGGATATGAAGAAGAGACCTGATAATTCATATCCAAGGCATCTGTTGCTCTTCCCTAGGACACAGCCTGCCAACCTCCTTACTATCGTGGGTGATAGATGTTCTCCAAATAGGATTATCGAGCAATTGAAACTAGTAGCATGGATACAAAGGCTGGAGCTGAAGGACGACTATATCTTGGCTAGATGTAAATAGTTAAGGCATGTTCCTTTCTTCCAGCCTCATGATGGAGAAAAGTCTCTGTCCCCCTTCATTTGGACATCTCCAGTAGGTTACCTCTGCATATTCTTTCCATGGGAAAGAGGTGTCTTGTACAGATCTGAAGATTTCCTAATGTGACAAGGGGCAAAAAACCGATGTRCTAAAACAGTCACGAAGTCATTTTGAAAGCAGAGCCTGAAGACCTTCAAAGTACACAGCTGGCCAGGTCCTATTGATTTCCGTAGGACTCAGATGCCATTATGCCACAGTAGTCCTGCTTATTTCTCCAGCTGTAAAATGGAGGTGATGACACATCTCTTCTTTGGTTGATGTAGATGGCAAACTCTTTGGGAAAGGGAATTTCTTACCAACTGCTTACTCAGTGTGTGGATCTAGGCCTCTGCAGGCTACTGGTGTACTGCCTTGCATCTCTTTGAAATGCAGATGAAGACATGTTGGGAGGTGTAGACGAGTACTATTAGCCCATGGAGTACCATCAGAGAGACCAGAGGCTCTTTACTAAGGGTTTGGCTGAGTGACCCCCGCATCATTATCGTCTCTCACATTCAGATTTTTAATGACAATTTTACCCTGAGAGTTATCTGTATTTGTGTATCTGTGTATGTGTATCTGTATTTTCCCTTGCAAGAGTCTGCAGAGTCATTTGCAGGAGGGGGGCTCTGTTCCTAAGAGAGGCTTTCACAGTGACTGTTTCTGGGGAGACATCTCTAACGTTCTTGGACCACAAAAAAATTGACGGCTCCAAAGATGAGTGTGAGATATAAAAGGAGAAAGAGTAGAATTGGGGAAGATCCCAGAGGAACGATAATAGTTTATTCCCACACAAGGACTGGAGAGTGTGATGCTGCTCCTGGCCATTCACTTGGGATAAACCAAGAGCAAGTTAATAGAAGTCAATGACATTAATTAAAATGGGTGAGTGGGAGGAGAGCCATTTCCAAAGATGGCACCAGATGAAGCCCCAACAGGAGCAATATATTGAGAACTTTGCAGGCTACAAATCACATACCAGAGATCTAAATGCCAGGGCTGAGTATGAATATCCACTAAAATCCTAAGCTGAAGTGTTAGTCATCTGCTCCGTAGAAATGAAAACTGACAAGGAAGCAGCTGCTTTGGTTGAAGCTGTTTCATGTTTGAGTGGCTCCATATGGAGAAAGTTTGAATCAGAAATAAAGTGAAGCCAAGACAGAGGATGAGACATTAAGCCACCACAGGGGATAAAAGGGAGAATGTTTCAATATGTAAACAGCCAGAAATCTCCTGGGTTGCATAGATGAATATCAACTTAGAGCAAGAGGACAGTRCCCAATGATGACACAGAATAAGAGCGGCTGAAGCAGCATTAGTTTCACTGTCTACTCTAGGTCGTATATGCAAATAGATTGGAAGTTCACCGAATAGTCATTTCCTGCTGAATCTACATTATGCAGTTACTCTTGCTTTTAGTTTGGGGTAAAATTGATATTTATTACTTGCAGAGCACCACAGATGTATCATACAGCTACAGACAACAAGGCACCAGATCGAAACCTGGGAAACTGGGACCAAACTCCTTCCTGTACTGTCCCGCCACATAAGACTTTTGGCCAGGCTATATAACTGGGCCCATGACTTTGCTCTTCTACGAAGGAGATGAGAACTCTCCCTTGATCTGTCTCGTCTTGAGCTCTTCAGGCCAAGGTGACTAAAGGAGTGCTTTGAGTTCCCCCCACTCTCTCACATTCCTGGGAATCAGTTGTGTTTGCCCAGACTAAATGTACTGAAAGAAAGCGAAGGTTTGGGTCATTGTACAGGGAGTTCAACTGACTTGAGGTTTCTGGATTGGACCAGGTCTGTGTGACCCAGTAACTTTCTCCATCCTCGYTTGTGTGGAAGCCTAGGAAAGGAGCATACGAACGGTACCGGAGCAGCGATGCTGCTGTGATACCCTCTTTGTGCCTCCAGGGCTGTGGCTGAGGGACTTGCCAAGCCAGAGGTTATACACTTCTGCTTAAGAGCCTTTGRTGGATATTTCTTCTCCTAGTCATCTGATTGCCTTTGAGATTTTTATAAATGTTTGGTATTCTCCATGCCTGCTGATGAGGTGCTCTACAACCTAACTCCAAACTTTGTGAAAAGGCAAATTCTTGAGTTTTTTTTTTCTTCTCACTCTACTGCCCAATACTGTCATTTGATGATCCTAATTTTGCCATTATTGGTAATAATGAGTAATTATTCTCTGTGTCATAGTRCACCTGACTGTAAAGACATTTACTGTATCTCCCTTGTATCATCTCTCACCAGGTTGAAGAGTCCTCACCCTTTTTGCACCTCTTGTGCAAAAGCCGTTTTACGCTGCTGATCCTTATGATACATTTCTAATTCTACTGTATCCTTGTGAGGAGTAGAGCTCAGCGAGATTTGGGTGCACTGTGGTTTCTTTAGTGACATCACTATGTAGTTTTCTATCCCTTCCCTAGTAATTGTTTCCCCATAATAGCTTTTACTAAATATTTTTTAACCACAACTGAGCGCTCATATGATATTTTCATAGAACTCACTCTTGTAACACCRAAATCTCTTTTCCAAGTGCCAAGAAGTGGTTCAGAGACCATTAGATCAGATCAGATCACCTGGGGAATGAAGGATTAGAGAATGGAGGAAGTCCTCCAATGCTTTCTCTAGTCCCCTAAAACCCCAATGATCCACTAATTCCTCCTCCAAACAGTTCAACAACATTATAGTACTGAATGATGCCAGGATGGGTTTTCTGGCTCAGGAGATGATCAGCAGTTCCCTCTCTGGTCTAGCCCAGCCACCTCTCTACTGGTGGTGATAGACCCTCTGTTTTAGTCCTGACTCATGTCTTGTACAGTCTTTCTCATAAGTTTACAAAGAACCATCCTTCCACAATCCAGAACAGATATTATGGGCTGAGTTACATACACAGCTGCAGCAACATGAACCTTGATTACTTCTACTGAACTTCAGCAAAATCATTCAAAGCTTTCACCACCAGGGCTGATTTCACCTCACTCATACCAGCACGAAGACCCTTTTATCTTCCTCCATTGCYGCAGGATATTGACACCCAAATGAATATTAAGAGTACCTGAATTTCTCAACTTCTATGTTATTCCTGTTCAAGTATGTAAGAGTGGAAGTGCCTGACAAACTGTATCTGTTCCTATTATAGTCAATAGTCTTGTARGTCTTCACTATTCACTTCATTTACTTCTTAGTACATTTTTCATAGAACGGCAGAATGGATGAGACTGGAAGGCACCTCTGGTGATCACCTTGTCCAACCCYTCTTACTCAAAGCACATTTCCCACAACAGTGTCTAGGTGGCTTTTGAGTATCTCCAAGGAAGGAGACTCTACAGCTTCTCTGAGCAACTTATTCCAGTGCTCTGTCACTCTCAGAATAAAGAAGTTTTTCCTCATATTCAGATGGAATTTCCTGTATTTACAGAGTGATGCACACAGCATTGGTGAGAAACATGCATTGCAGTGTATTTTTTGCATTGAATTTAATGTCCCTTTTACATGTTGGTCCATAAGGTATCCCTCCAGAGTATTTAATACTAGTCATCTCGATGCAATATAAAATGAAACGTGTTGGAAWAATTCACAGCATAAGATGACACATAAAATTTCTCTACAAAGACACTAATTTTTGAAATATCATCARACGAACACAGGAAAATTAAGGAGCATATTGAAGGATATTATAGCAAAGCTAAGAGCTGTGGGCAATATGTTTCAAGGCCCATTATTTTCATTAATAGATCTGTAGCCTTCAAATATGAAAACAAATTTGGATTAGATTCAGTCATTCAGCCTGGAAAGAAAGCTGTGAGTACTGCAGGGATCACCTGGGGAATGAAGGATTAGAGAAGGCTTCTGTAAGCTGGGATTTGAAGGTACTGTAAAGAGGGTATAATATCTCTGCAGTTGCTGATGTTTCTGAGTGCCTATATATATATATAGTTATGTATATAGTTTATATATACGTATATATAAAGAAAGAAAAGAAGGTGAATTTGGTGGAAAATTGGGTATGTCCAAACCAGGATGGTGGTGGTTTTCTTTTAGCTAGTTGCAAGTACCCAACAGTAGAAATCTCAKCTCATGGATGTATGATAATCTCTCTATTGCATTTTCCTGTCTCTGAGAGTGGCCAGTAGCAAACACGTAGGGAAGGGGAGCATAAGAGATTGCTTCCCCACTCTCATCTTCCAGGAACACCCRGCATGGAGAGCAGATGAGCAGATAGGATTACAGCGTTTCCACAACTGTGACAAACTGCAGAAGACCTGGTAAAGTATAGCACTTTTCAGTCATGCTTCTCTGCTCTGACTAGGATTTAATATGCCTTTTCTTCACATGCATCAGAGGAAACCTCATCCCCTTTATGACTTTGCTATGAACCACAGCCCTCCAGGCGAATCACAAAGTTCTTACCCAGCAGGAGGGAAGAMAGATCATTTCTTAATTGCATCTCTGGGAAAAAGTTCAATTATAACCRTTTCCTAAGTGTGGAAATAAACACTTTGTGTGGGTTGCTTCAGTGGTTAAGAACCTCCCACCATGTCCTGACTTGGAGACCAAGAAAATTGCCTCCCTGCTAGGTAGAATTAAAACAAAAATATCTCATTTTAGCCTCCTAAATCTGAAAGGTTCTTAAAAGTCTCAGAAAAAACAAACAAGCAAACAAAAATACCAACTATTGAAAACTATTCCTTTGTGTCTTCTTGTCCATTGTCCCATGTGGAACAGCTGGGAGCAGTTGTTAGGAGATATGTCTGCTTTTAGGCAGCCCACCCTCCTTCTCAGTGAGTGAATAACAACCAAAAATGAGAGCACTTCTGAGGCACTGGGATGACAGCCACCATGTAAACAGACAGCTAACAAGGATAGAGAGCAGGAGGATAAGAAAGCTGCTCTTCTCTCTGTTCACCATAGAAACCCTCATTACCTAAACGGAACTGGTAAAGCTCCTCCTAGGTATCTTGACAGGATATTTTGTTACTACTCTTTTTCTAGCAAAAGGGCTCAAAGCAAAAAAAATTATTCTTGTATCTGACCTGAACTATATATCCAGGGATTTATCATTCCCCTCCTCTCTCCAACATCTATGATAAGGATGTCTCACTTCSATGTCTTTCCCAGTGCAGGAGTATTATGGGACAACTAGAATAACAAGCTGGATTCACAATAATGATAGGAACTGYTTCGTCAACATGAAGCGAAACTTGAATCACTTTAAAACATACAGTTTATATTATATCAAGGATCTGATGAAGTTTCCCTGCACCAGGACTGCTCTTCCAACATGACAGGGTGCAAATCTCCCCCAAAGTGTGAGGTTGGTGGAAAGAAATCCTGCTGGAGAGAACGGGCCATGCTGGGACATGGGAGAACCAACTCACTCACCCCTCAGAGACACAGGCCTCTTCATCAGCCCCCATAGATATCAAGGTCTGACAGCCCCCCTCCTGATAAAAAGCCCTACAGATAGCTGGATTATGTGGGGTGCATGACCCAAGGGAGGCACAGCTCTGGCTGCTGGAGAGCTGTCTCAGAATAGCTGGAAGCGATATCAGAGGCAAGGAACATAAAGCAGCTCCAGATCTGTCTTCTGAATGACTAATTGGGCTGAGACTTGACTGGACATCAGATGGTGTCTCATCTACAGCCAGACTCTGTTATCATGCTCCATTGATGCTAAAAATGAATAGCGATAAACCCCTCTCTGGGGGAGAAATGGCTTGCAGTGTTAAAAAAAAAAAAAAAAAAAAAGGTGGATCTCAAACATTTTGAAACCCCAGTAGTACTTGCAAGCACCGGAATTGATAAAGCCCAGTTTTCTACTGATGTGTGTCTCTTGCTTGATTGCCTTTGGTGGCTGAAAAGCCATGATTTACATCAGCCCTGATTTACATTTTTCTCTGGATGGGGTCATTTATAAGGTCGTGCTCTCCGTCCCTCTCCCCCCATGTGGGTTTTCAGACAAGTGTTTGTAGAGTCTCATCTCTGTCCAGCTGCTGGTCTTCACACAGCTGGTGGGAACGTAACATGTCTGAGAACTCCACTCCTCCATTAAATGTGACTGAAATCAGGGGCCAAGAAGACATTGGGACAGACACAAATACCTACTCACCACTCATGTAAGTCTTGCTTTGGGTAATTATACACAGACCAAATGGCTTATATCCAGATACAGAGGAATTAGAGAAAGTTAATAATTTCCTGGACTTTGGAGCTAGAARGGACCTTTATGACAATCTGATCTGAGCAATACAGCTCAGGCCAAAGAACTACATTAATATCTTCTGTATAAAACCCATATCTGCCTTTCTCTTAGCTGATAGAAGAAACAGTAAACTGGGATTTGAGAGATCAGCRTTCAGGATCTATTTTGCTATTTGACTTCATGTTGCTTAATTAACTCTGTACTTCAATTCCCTCCTGGCAAAATGCGCATAACAATACCTCAGTGTTTCACAAAATTATTGTAGCTTTTTAATGTTTATAAAGTCATTCAGATGCCACAGTGATGAGAGCCATGGAAAAATCTATACATAAATCAGAGCTGTTTATATTCCTGCTGATAGAAGACATATCTCAGAGTTTTGCTTGTGTGTTTTCTTTTTTTATCCCCAAGCGTGKAGAAGATGTTGCCTCCATCATACTACACACTGAAAAAAAATTAAGCTTGTCAACATAATATTACAAAAACAGGAGAATAAATACTTTTTAGTAGCAATGTCATTCTTTAAATCTTCAAAGCACTCTACAAATATCTGCCAGGAAGCTGACTTTCCACTCTGACGTTCAGATTCCCAGGGTATTGTTTCTATTTTGGCGAAATGTTTGTTATGACAGCATGACCTTCCTGAAAGAATAGCCTTAACATTTTAGGATCCATCCCTGGCAGAATCATGCTGCAAACTGCATTTTTAAGTGGCTCTTCTAAAATATATCTCAACACACATATTTCCATTCCCATTCCTTTTTATGAATTGACCAAGAATTGCCAGTACCTGAAAGAATGAGTAATTTTTCTCTTCTAATGTGTAATAAGAAGGTTGGARGGATGACTTTGTGGGAGAAGATGGGATTTAACATCATAAATGCAGTCARTTTGGGGAAAAATAACTGCAAGTTGAAACAGCATGTGCCAGAAGCAGTGGTTGTGCTTCTGAAGTTCCTTTCCCCCAGCGATATGAATCACTTTTATTACACACAGCTACTTAAAGTATTCATGGAGAAGGCTGTCCTCCTACCATTCCCCTTTTCAGAGTTGAAGAAAGGCACAGAGAGCTGTGAGGTTCCCCCAAAAAGCAAATTGCAATCATGGATGGAGAGCTGAGCCCTGTGTGACCCGGGGGGAGGGACCTGCACCCCGATCCTCAGCTGCTAAGGTCGGTGGCCAAGGGGAGCAGCGAGTCCTCGGCAAGTCACTGCTTCTGGGACCTGAGACATGGAAGTGCCTGAGAAACTGAGCCCCCAAAATTCAGGCTAGAGTCCCTGGAAAAAATGTCCCTTGAAGCTCCAGGGTGGGAAAGCCCTGTTTTTGTTTTGAGTGAGACACACAGTACAGTCAGCCTTGGTATTTGGCCTGTTTCTTCAGGCAGGACAGCTTCGTGAATTTGCATGTAAGTGCATGGAGGGGTCTGTTTGCCAGTCCCCTGTTTATAAACCCAATACCTAATGCCATCCAGAGATAATATCATGAAAGTGGACTGCTCAGATAAAGTCCTGGTGAGGGTTCCAGCTGAGGGAAAAGCTCTGGGTGACTCGGTCCTTCTTTGACTACAGGAATCCCCAGCACATCCTCGACCTGGAGGAGAGCACAAGCTCTTCTGCTGACACAGCGGTTTGTTTTATTTTGAATTCTAGACTCAAAATAAAACTTGCACATTGCAAAGGGGAGAGGTGAAGAGTCTGATCACCAGAGATGTGACCCTTGATGCTTTTCATTGTTTTCAGCTCTGCTTCCCTCTCTCCGTCTAACCATTAGACTGCACTTTTCCAAAAAAGCAAACACACCCAAGACTTTCAGCTGCAGCAAGGGCACTGAAATCAAACACGTTGCAGAAAYGGCCTCACTGTAGCCTCCCATTGCTCTGGCATGCAAAGCAACAAAAAGCAGTGTAAACAGATTGGCCTGGAGAAATAAACATTAGATTTGAGATTATTTAATGACTGTTTTTAATTAAGTAATTTACTGACTGAGTTTGGTGGCATGTGATCCCGCATCATATGAAGACTTTGAGGACCGAGATCTACAAGAGGTGTAAATCAGGGGAATTTCTCTGAAGTGCAGAGGGGGTCCCAACCTACGCCAAGATAAGGATCTGACCCTGTGAGTTTGCCACTTTCTTCAGTCAGAACAAGGGCAGGCTCAAGTTTTGCAAGACTAAAGAAAGTCAAAGAGGTGCAGTTTCTTGGAAATAGAGGAGGTAAAACCAGTCCCCAAAGATTTCCTGCTCCTTCTGTAGGAGAAATGAACAAACAACCAGGCAGAAAAAGCGAGCAACAGGGTTCCTTATATAATCAAATCTCCCTTTAAACATCTCTCCCCATCTGGGGTATGCATAATTGCTATCTTCCGGTTCAAGCCACAAATAAAAGGCAATGTAAACATTTTAGAAGAAGGGTCTAGRGTCTAGATTCATCCTACCTAAATATAGGCAATGAACTATGCTTTCAGAATCATGATCACATCACCCCAGGCTCCCTCTATAGTTAATAGAAAGTATCTACCCTCTATGCCACTAAGCCAAAGAGAGATAGGGATCCAGACCTAGTGTAAGGCTAATATTCATTCCTCAGGTTTGTCACTCTGTAGACTCAAAAGCTTGCACTGAAATTATGTGAAATTATTATACAGCTCCTTCTGGATGTCATCTCCAGACATATGGAGGAAAAGAGGCTGATCAGGAGTTGCCAAGGGGAAATCCTGCTTGACCAATCTGATAGCCTTCTAGGATGGAATGACTGGCTGGGTAGGTGAGGGGAGAGCAGTGGACATTGTGTACCTTGACTTCAGCAAGGCTTTTGACACTGTCTCCCATAACATCCTTCTAGAGAAGCTCAGCAAGTGGGGGTTAGACCAGTGGACAGTGAGGTGGATTGAGAACCAACTGAAAGGCAGACCTCAGAGGCTCATCATCAGTGGCATGGAGTCTAGTTGGAGGCCTGTGGCTAGTGGTGTCCCCCAGGGCTCAGTCCTGGGTCCCATCCTGTTCAACTTCTTCATCAACGACCTGGATGAGGGGACAGAGTGCCTCCTCAGCAAGTTCGCGGATGATGCCAAGCTGGGAGGAGTGGCTGATACACCCGAGGGCCGTGCTGCCATTCAGAGAGGGACCTGGACAGGCTGRAGAGCTGGGTGGAGAGGAACTTCATTAGGATCAACAAGGGCAAGTGCAGAGTCCTGCACCTAGGGAGAAATAACCCCAGGCACCAGTCCAAGTTGGGGTCTGCCCTTGTGGAGAGCAGCTCTGCAGAGAAGGACCTGGGAGTGCTGGTGGATGACAAGTTGACCATGAGCCAGCAATGTGCCCTTGTGGCCAAGAAGGCCAAAGGTCTCCTGGGGTGCATCAGGAAGAGTGTTGCCAGCAGGTGGAGGGAGGTGATCCTGCCCCTCTCCTCAGCCCTGGGGAGGCCTCATCTTGAGTCCTGTGTCCAGTTCTGGACACAGGGAATTTCTTCCCTGTGAGAGTGACGGAGCCCTGGACCAGGTTGCCCAGAGAGGTGGTGGAGTCTCCTTCTGTTGAGGTATTCAAGGCCCGCCTGGATGCAGCCGTGTCTAACATGCTGTAGGTGACCCTGCTGAGCAGGGAGGTTGGACTAGATGGTCTCCAGAGGTCCCTTCCAACCTTACTGATTCTGTGATTCTATAATGAAAACAGTGGAGCCTCTGTTAGAGCTAGAGCAGTACTAAAGCTTTTTTAAGCACGACATATTTACCATTAGTAAATGTTTTGACATCTAGCTCTTCTGTACTGAGAGAAATATTGATGGTCATAGGTATTACAACAGGGCTTTTTCTTCTTTAGGTCAAGAAAGAAAATTGTCCTCCTAACCAAAACAATAGTATTGATAAGAAATCTGGTCATATTCAAGACACCTGTTTCAGCATCACAAGTGCCACGCAAGCGCTTTCAGGGAGTGCAATAGCACAAACAAAACAACATACAAAAAACCCACAAAGACAACACACACAAAATCARCATCAGCCACACTTGATAGGCTGAATACAATGAAAATGTGACTTTTTCTTTTCACAATGGTTATGTTGAACCAGATGCTAAGTGTGTCATAACATCTTTATGAATCTAGAGCTTAACCCAGAGTAATGAGTAACGAGTCTTCTTCCCCTGAAACTGCAGGAAGCTGTGCCCTGAACAAACTCACATGCTAAGACTTCAAGAGCTCTCCACAACATTTGTTGTGACTACAAGCGTTAAACTCACATTGCTGTTATTTGGGCAGAGGAGGTAGCTATGAACCTGAACACAGTTTCCTGTTGGTTAGAAAAATGTGAACCATAGGAGTTTGATAAATTTTGTTGAAGGGGGTTTCTTATCCAAAAGCCCACAGAGCTGAATGAGACACCTTCAAAATAACTGCAGGCTGTGTTTTCTTGAGCAATTTTGACCTGACGTAGGGTCACAAAAAATTATAGTAATTCTCGACCAGAATACCTCAAGTGGTGAAGCCTCTAGGAATTCCTAGGATTCAAGCTGAACTAAAAGAGAAATGAATAATAGTTAGTTAATGAAGCCAGAAAGGTTAGACTGGTCAAGTTAAAATGGTTTTAAATCGATGAATATAGTTTACTCCCACCACATTTTTGCCTTGGAGTGTAGACTGAGCTGCTGATTTAATGCAAATCACCATGTATAAATGATATCAGACTCTGATGCTCTGAATGAAATATCAGCATTTATTTTATGAAGCAAAACCAAACAGTGGTGACTACAACAAAACTGCCAGGAACAGGACCTCACCCATGCTAAGGAAAGCTCTGCCAACCCTTAAATATGCCATCTATAATGATGGAGGTTTTCTGCATTCTTTGCTTTGAATTGTTTTTTGGGGGAACAAGGTGGGCAGATGGGGAAATATCTATTAAATCCTGGACTGGAAGGTCAGTATGGTGTCACATTTGATTCTCTATCCAACTTTTAGTCTTGTCACAGCTCACATTGGTGGACCTGGTGCATCTACAGGTCAGCACCACCTCCTGTTTAGGACCCAGGTAATAAAGCTGTCCTTGTTGGTTGCTCARATCACAGTTCTGCTTTGTGTCTCATTGCGCCAGGATCTGAACCAGCACAGAGAGAGGAAACCTGTGTCAGAGCAGTGCTTCACAGTCCTAGCAATTGGCAGATAAGTAATTATCTGGTAACTTGTTATCCGGAAATCTCTGTCGCTGCCATTGTCCAGGTCAGCAGGGAAAGCAAAGTATGGTGTTATTTTCAGTACACTGTTTCCTCACTGTTKTTGCCTCTGGGCCAGTGAAAAGATCATTGTCTTATTTTGCCAGGCCTCAGGCTTCAATGGGAATACTTTAGAAGAAATACATCTCCGTGCTCAGAAACAATAGGCTTCTTCCCCTTCGCTCTTCCACTGCTTTTTCTCAGGAGGTTAGCTGATCACCCCATGGGTGTGGTACAAGAAGCAAGACTGATAGCTATGCATACCAGGACACATATTCAGAAAAATATTATAGTATTTGGGGCAGATGAATTGGAACCACATGTATTTCCACAGAACCAAAAGACAAACGAGAGCTGTTTATCGTCTGCGTTTTGTACATTTCTACTGGCAAAGAAAACAATGATGAACGTTCACTACTGAAAAATGAAGTGCTACTTCAGAGTGATCCTTACAAATGCCCTTTCTTCTCCAGCGGAATTTTCTGAATGGCACCAGCCTCCAAGCAGGCAGATGATGAGATTGCTTTGTTCATGCAGCTGGCTGATGGCACYGAGAGAGCATGAGAAACTCCTGGCAGGTAGTGCTAATGTTATTACAGCTAGATCCCCCAGRTGAGAGGCTTTTTAGATGCCCCAGACTAAGCACCTGGATAGAGGTGTCTTCAACAGGAAGAGTTTCAAAGAAAGAGTTTGAAGTACTTGAAACTGGACATTCTCAATCAGAGTCAACTTAATTGTCCATTAGAAATCCTTGGCCCAGAAAGATAGAGAGAAAGATCTGGGATTAAAGGAAGGAATATGCAATCATAGGTTCTGCATGACAAATTGTGCTGTTTTTCACATGTATGCTAGGTCATCAGCTCACACTTCGAAAGTAAGTCCCAGTGCCTCTGATGTCCTGACCTTGATATGTGGCCTGACCTAACATGGAGCAGCCAAAGTAGAGAGAAAAGCAACATGCAGGTGATTTTTCATAAATGTTCCCGTTTTCTTCAATTAGTTTCTCAGAGCATAATAAATGGGGTAATAAGTGGTGTCAGGACATTTGGATTTTGTGTCCCATTCCTCTTTCTACGCGAAGCTTTGTCTCTTGGCTGAGCTGCACGCTCCATTATTGAGACGGCATTTTTAATTCTGCTGGCAGGGGAGAGGGTCTGGTCCTGAGGCAGGCTAGCAGAAGAAGATGATCCATCACCAGCGTTGATGCAACACGTACACTGCACCTACGGGGCTGAGGTATATCCTGAGGAAGATAGTGGTGGAGGAGGGTGAAGAAGACTCACCCTTCGACTGCTCCTTCTCCCTCTGCCTTCCCCTTCTCCCTCTCCAGCTTCATCCCCAAAGYCCCTGCCTGCATGACTGTTGTTATTTGTCCAACAGACTTTACATGTATGGAGTCAATCCGGAATAGAGGATATTGAGTATATGTGATATACATGCATATGTATACATATATATATGTTCTACATATAAGTGGGTCAGATTCATCCTTCAGGTCATTCCTGTGAATAAGCAGCAATGGCTCCGTGCCAGTATTTATTTTATTTCTATCTTCTGATTTCTGAGTACTACTCCCCATTTTTATTGTCAGCCATGTCTGGACATTTTTGTCTAAGCTTCTCAGAGACTTAAAAGCTTTTTCTTCCAAGAGCTAAGTTCATAGACTCTTTTCTTGATAAAGCAGATAATYATCTGAACCAAAAGGGCGTCTGCTAGCAAACAACTCAGCCAGCCTGGGGACCTCTGAGATGAACTTCTTAGCTGAATACAGCTGTGAAGTCTAGGAGAAAGGGACAGACTTAGGATAGATAATTTTTAACCCTCTAAAGTAAAGTCTTCAGCTGGAAAAYAAGCTCCAAACTTCACACATTTTGGGGATGGAAAATTTACAGTAATGACTAATTTCATAATTTTCTCATTTCTTCTCCTTCTGATTCTATTAGGAAGTCTTTTCAGAGGGAACCTGCGAGCAACTCAGGTCTTCTCAGTGAAGTGTTGAGATCACAAAGTGCATGATTTCTCCCTCTCCCCCCCCCTCCTTTTTTTCTGGTCTCAAAGTGGAGAGAGAATACAAGCAATAACAGGGACGGGGAGTTAGTAATGAAGTTATTTTGCATGCATGCAAACACACACTTAAGATCTTGGTGATTCAAACCAGATGTTCACTGTCTGACTCTTAGGAAGACTCTAATTTAACTCATCCACATTTGTAGAAAATATAGAGGCCTCTATAAAAATGTTGCCAAGAGAGGATTTAGCTGTTTCTTGTAGGAATTACACAAATATTTCAAATGCAGTTGTTACAAATTAATCCTTGTTTCACTGAGGTATTGTTCCTTAATCAGTCAAAATTTCAGAGGCTCCATTATTATTCATGAAAGAACAACAGTTTCACTGCAGATTTTTCATTCTGTGGCAACAGTTCCCATTTCTTCTCTTGTTTCTTCAGTTCTGAAATTTAACTCCTTGTTAATCTGCCTGATGTCCTCAGTTCAAAAATAATTGAATTTCCACCAGTCTCATAACCCTACTCATAACTTCAGTGACCTCTCAGCTGGGAGCTGCTGCTACAAACTTGGTTGTTTTCATCCTCTTCATTCAGGTCTGTCTTGGTCTCTGCTTCTGTTTTTTTTCTGATGTATTGCTCATATGGTATCACTTAAGCTCTCTTATTGCACACTATTCGAATAAGAGAATGACAACTCCAAAATATAGTTCCAATGATAATTTTTAAGAGAATAAATGGTACAGTTCATCTGAGGATTCCCAAACTAGGTCCTMTCATCCTCCAATAAACAATAACAAAATCTTGCAAGTCAAAGTGAAGCAAAGGTTTGAATTTAAGAAAATATTTACAACTCTGGCTTAAGATTACTATTCTGCTTTCTGGTTACCAATAGCTATCATGCTGCTCTTCAGAAASAGACTACTGAAACATTTTAGATGAGTTTCAGATCTTCCCTGTGACTAGCTTACCTAAAGGCAGAGGTACAACCTTTGTGCCATTAGTGTCATGAAACTGCTCCAAAATCTACTTGAAGTTCTTCTCCCTGAGGGATGGCTGGAAGGAGTCTTTGCAGTCATCCTTCTTGCTCAACGATGTGACCCAGAAGGGAGGGTAGGGAAAAGATGGCTAAACTCAGCTTTGCTCACATCCCTTTCCCAAGCTGCAGATATGCACGTGCTCTACAGCTGTGGTAGATCTGCACATAGCAAGTCATTCATTTCTGGAAACCATATTCCTGGAAAGTAAGAAACGTGTGAGGAAGCATTAAAGAGTTTGATACATAAAGCGTGACACGGAGATGACTGAGGAGGGGCATGGGACAGCAGTCAGTCGACATGTGAAGGCTGTAAACAGAAGAAAGCGAGGGATTATTGGCAAGCTTTGCTGAAAGGAAATAGTACAAATGGGAAGAGGCCCAGAGGAAAACGTCAGCCTGGCTTTCGGGAAACTGCGTGCATTTTTTGGATGCCCAGTGTGAGGATTAAATGAGCAATGCATTGTCAGATAAGGTGCTGAGTCACGCAAGATAATCATGATATCATGCGGAATATCACACCAGCCCCACAACTGGCAGCCAGGGGCCTCTTCCTGTTCATTCATCTGTTTGCCATTCTTGGGAAAAATATGTCTTCCCTTTGCCTCATTCGCTTATTATCTGATTAAGCTGAAATGTCTTTGGATAGAGCCTTTTGGGACTTGTTTTCAGTCCATTTTATAATGCCTACCCCGAGGGACTAGTTTTCTGGGTGCTATTTTAATAGCATTCATAGAATCATAGAATCAGTAAGGTTGGAAGGGACCTCTGGAGATCGTCTAGTCCAACCTCCCTGCTCAGCAGGGTCACCTACAGCATGTTAGACAGGGTTGTGTCGAGGCAGTCCTTGAAGATCTCCGCAGAAGGAGACTCCACAACCTCTCTGGGCAACCTGGTCCAGTGCGAATTGGTAAACAGTTTTTGCCAGGGACAGATTTACAGGAAGGATTACTCAGTGTAGGAGTTTCTGAGGTGCCCAACCTCTCCTGAGCAGCTAACGTTGGATTGGGGTTTTACCGCATGGCGTGGTGCTCCAAGGATAAAGGTTATGTTGCTGAGCAGAGAGTTACCTGAGAGAGCTAATAGAAGATGTAATGGGAAGACAGGACATTCCTGGAGACATGAAAGGCTGGATTCAGGCACCTCCTCTCCCTCAGGTGACTGGGGAACACAGTTCCTACCCCGAAATAAGAGTGCCTTTACAGTACCTTGAGGGACATCCCAGCACCATGTCTCCCCACTGCTGCTCTGTGGGACAGGGTAAAGTATGAGCATATTTACCAGACTAGAACCTGAAAAGGAGATAGAGCAACATCTGATTTATGAGTATCATTGGATTTTAGGGGTAAGCTAGGTACTAAAAGGTGGTGTCACCTTGGCTGTTCTCTATAACCATCAACTGATGGTTGTAGGCAGCTATGGAGTGTTACTGCTGTTAACACAGGTGCAAATGGGATTTTAGGGATCTTTAGGGTTAGTGAGCAGCTAATTGRAAGTTTTAGGCCTGACACTATCAACAAAGTGCTCTAGCCTTTCTGTAGATCCAGCCTTTAAACTTTTGAAACTTCTTTTTTACATTTCTTGAGACCTAGTAGGGTAATGACCTTCCAGCATGTTAAAAGAAAATTCCCAATGAATTGAGAAATTTAAGTAACAAATCAAAATCAAAAGAGTAGGATGTGATACTAGCAGTAAACATGACAGTGCTCCTTTTTTCTTAAAGAAACAATCCTCTACTGGGAACTTGGCCTTCAAAATGCCTGCTGGGAGGTTCCCTGGCAGAGATTGTACAGGTAAATTGTTTCCAAGCTAATTGAACTCAAGTAGATAAGACTAGAAATGTGTTTGGCAAGGAAACAACTCATTTCTTTTTTATTCAAAGGAGTTTTTAGAGTAATATTATTGGGTAACCGCCATTCACATAAAATATTTGGTCTTTGGGAAGTGAAACTGAGATAGTCTCAAGTTTGGCAGAAAATCCCAATAACCTCAAAAGAGTATAGAATGTGAAGGGGAAATACCACTGGCTCTGCAAATCCAAGCAAAGATAAAACCTCCATGAATTATGATTTTTTAAAACAATATTTGTAGATTTTAATATAAACTCTTCACGTACAGCCTCCTTACTTGGCATTTTCCCCACAGATATATTGTTCCTGACTTTTTTGCTGAACTTCAGATGACTGACAGGAAAAAAGATCATCATGTCTCCTCAGATGTGTGCAGTGTGTGTGTGTGTGTGTGTGYRTGCACGCGCAACCCRTTGGTAGAGTTGTAATAGGATTGATCACCATATTGCATAGAGGCACAGTCAGATTGTGTCCTGTTGTATCAGGCAACATAGAAACATCTAAGCAGTGGCAATCTTTTTCTCAACAAACTTCAAGATGATATAACAGACAGATGAGACAAATAAGTAAGTATATTATGAAGTGAGAGGAGGCAAGATAAACAGCAAATGTAAGAGGATGTGTTACATCCCTTATTGATTGGCTTTTCAAGGCTAAATGTGCTTATTGGTGGCCTGTCCTTTACACCCAATACTGGAAACCAGGCTTTGAGTCCTGAGCTCAGACCTTGCTGGCAAGCCACGGAGTGTTTATTATGCAAGYACTGTGAAATGGCAAAAATAACATTATCAATAATTCTAAGCACCAAACAAAATGATTTTGTTCATCTCCAAACTTCATCTCCATCTCAAACTTTCCTGTAGCTGGGAAGAAGAACTGTGAACTCGTTCTGAACCTCAGGCCTGATTCTGGAGGTTGCCACAAACTCAAGGATGAGATGGAGCAGTGTGTCCTTGCCCCTGAAATTCTTCAGTTCTTTAGTGTTTCAAACACAATAAACATTTTGGCCAAGAGCATGAGCTAGTGACATGTTTTTCCCCAKGAGGAACAAAACTAGGCTGTAATATTAAATCTAAACAATCCTTGTTAACTCATTTTTTATCAGTGATATCACTAATTAACATACACATTATTAACAGCATACACAATGAATCAGGAAAAACCTACTTATTGCAGCATGTCCCCTCAAGGTCACGTTTAAGTCAAAACTGGATGTTTTGCTTACAATTACACTTTGGAGAAAATAAGATCTTGCCCAGAGATGCTCCCTGAGAGCTGACCCCCGAGAAGGCTCCCTGCATTTTACAGAGGATCAGGCTGAAAGATCAAACTGACCCACCCTGGTTTTATAATCTGTGAATGAAACTCCAAGTTTTCCAAGTGTGATTGACAGGAGCCTGTCTCCATGTGAGATGTATTTGGAGAACAGGAATCACACCAACCCCAACTGTAACCAGGCACCCGACCTTTTCTGCAGACCATTAAACTAGCCCTCTTGGACGCGTTASCAGAGGAGTGCTCTTTCAAGCAAAGCAGCGGCAGTCCAGGTCCTTCAAACAGCTGCTTGACATAGCTAATAAAACACATACAAAATAAACAGGGTGATGATTTAAAGGTGAAATCCTGTAGAAACATTCATTCCTGGCATCTCCAGTGAAGTCCATGAAACTGATGGCTTAACAGTAGGTGTTTTCCAAGTATAACTTTTGCAAGAATACACCATCCTATAAGGAACAGAGAAGAGCAAGCTCTGATAGAAAAGGGCTCAGACAAGAGGTTCAGAGGGAGAGTGCTATGTAACAGACTTCCTCTTGGCATTAGACACGGTGTCTGGGTTTTCAAGGAACTRAAGAGGCAAATGAGTCAGGTGTGAGGCTGTACGGGTCAGTTATGCTCAATACCCCCATTACTGACAAGCCTCATGGAGGAGCTCCTGAAGGGTCCTGCTGACCTCTTTGGGGTTGAACTGGTATAAACGAAAGTAAAATTTGGCTTACATGTTTCTGAGATGTCTCCCTGTGTAATGAGGAAAATCAGAAATTAAAGCCAAGAAAAATTAAATATTCTAGATCAAATTCTATAACCATCTGGTTTCCAAATGTAAAAACACTGCCGCCACCTTGGTTTACAGAAGCAATTCACATATTAACCCCACAGGGTCACTCTTCAAGCCCCCTGCAATTGGTTTCAATTGAGAATTGCCTTTAAATTTTTATCAGCTCTCTGCTATCTGCCTGGATTATTTATACATGTGCATATGTATACCAGTTCCTCAGTAAACTAATTTATAGCCACTGAGGAATGCAAAGAGAAATATAACACTGTTTGCACGTGTAGTCGATTAAAACAAAATTGCCTTTTTTGGTAACTGTGATACTGTTCTCAAATTAGGCTTTAGTTTTTGGTGTATTTCAGGCAGGTTGGTAGTTAGGGCTTCAGATCAAGATTCACATTACATAAACCTTTGTTTTGGGACATTCCCATGTGATTGTCTACTCTGTGGGGCTGAGCTTTTCCTCACTGGCCAAACCAGTGCGTTGGTTTTGAGGTCAAAGCTATGTGTGTGCAGAGGGCTTTGTGGCAAGCCAACTCATACCATTATCTGTAGTGGCTGGAGATCAAAGAAAAATGATGTTGCCTGTAATAACTTGGGATAAAGATCTGTCAACTGGAACACATTTGCTGGAAATGAGCTTGTGAGGAATATCAGGCTCTTGTATTTGAGTTACTCCTTTTTTTTTTTTTTTTTGCTTGCTTCTAATTGGTGCTCTAAGTGTTAATCTCCTGCTTGTGCCAACTAAACTTGATAAACCCATCTGTAGCTTCTCATTAAAGAAGCCTGTAGGATGATAAAGTTGGGTGTCTGGAATAGTTGAGTCAGATCCTGCAGCAGAAGTCACTGTTCGGGTGTAGGTGGATCTAACAACTGCTAGTGTGGATGATGGTAGAAAGGGCTGCAAGAAAGGCCTAGGGCCTTCAGAGCACTGACCCTTTGGCAATGACTTAAATGCTTCAGTGACCTAGAGCCAGTCTGGCTTCTGCCACCACTAAGTGGCCACAACCTCAGGAAGAAGGTATTTTTACCAAAGAGGCTGCCTGCTCTCCCTGCTGATAGGGTGTTATAGTCATGTCCCCAAATGGGGTGACATGGATCAAGAGCAGAGGTTTAGCAGCAAGGCTGGAGGGAATCTGTGGCCCGACAGCTTTGCTCAGGAGCCTGTGGCAGTGGGATTGTAGTGGTGCTCCTGCAATACCTATGTCTGCACCTAGGGAACACAGACCGTGGTGAATATCCTCTTTCACTTTCCAGAAGACAAGACCGGTTTAGGCAGCCTCAGGTCCAAGCCAAGCTTCAGATGAGCTCAAAAGCTTCTCTGTGGACAGATGCAGAACTGAAAGCAGGGACTAAAAGGGTTACACTGAATCTTCTCCCACACCTCTGAGCAGCCAGCAGAAGAGGTGAAACCAAATGCCTGCTCCATGGGTACCAGACCCCACATAACTCATACAAGGATTGTCCCTTATGCAAAGAGGAAATAGAGAACAAGTCATCAGACTTTTGTACAGAGAAGCAAACCTGTCATGTTTCAAAGGGTGATCTACCTCAAATTGAAATATGGTACCCTACAAACTTGATATAATGAGGTACTGATACTAGGCAACATTTATATTCCAAATAACACAAAGCTAAACAAAGAAGTTTTGTCTACATTTGGTGATTAACAWCAATTTCCAGATACGATATTCAGAAATAATTAAACTTAATAGAAACAAGCCTTTCCATATTCTACCACCTCTTCTCTCATTCAACGCTCATTTCCTTCACGTCTGGTTCTGGAGGGATATGTTCTCGACCACATRCTATTTGGCAATCCTATCAAAGCCTTGGTGCCACTAAAAGTCATAATTAGTCATTTACAGATGACACAAAGACTGGGAAAATGGCAAAGAATGAAGGAGACAGTTTACAACATAGGAAAACATAAAATCATACATAAGGGATCAAAACTGAGAGTCACAAGATGGAAAGCAGTAAGGTGGGAAAAGACTTGGGAAGTGACTATTCAGCTGAACATAATCATCCGACAGAGTCTCAGAGTGCATAAGGGAGGAAACTTGAGAAGTAATGGGTGGTTTGTTCTGTTTCTGTTTGATAGTGACTGTCTCTAGTAAGAGGTACTCATTTCTGGTGTCTACATAAAAAAAAAAAAAAGTAAAATTGGAAAGAACCGAAAGAACCACAAACAATGGAGCTGCAGAAAAGGTTGCCTTATAGCAAAAGCGATCAGGTGTTTGGGCTGCGTAGCAATGAAAGCAAGAAGAAATAAATGATTTGATCAGATTCTTACAGCAATTGTTTCAGAGGTTGATTTAGGAGGATTTTCAGCCTTACCAGCAAAAGTAGAACAGGATCTGGAAGCTGGAGCTAGGCAAATTCAGATTTGGAGTAGAGGCGTGAAACAAGTCATTAGGAAAACTTGGAACAGGGAATGTGGTTGGATTTCCATTGCTAGAAATTCTCTAAATCACCACAGTACATTTTTCTCTATTTCAAGCATGAATTAATTGCCAGAAGTCTAAAGGCCTCTTACGCAAGAAGTCAGACAAGACGATCACAGTGGTCTCCTCTGGTCTAATGATCTATGACTAATGTATCATGTGTTTGTTCTCTCATTCTCTCTCGGGGGAAAGGGGATACAGCAGAGTATCTTGTTTTGGAAAGTTTTTTTTTTTAAGTATACATATTTTKCTGTACTTATTTTAGAGAAGGGAAGTCAAAAATATGTTGTGTTTGGAATAGAGATTTGCAATATTTGTGAGGGTTCTTTGTTCCTGTGGGAGTCTGTCCCATGCTGGCCCCTGAGAACGCTTTATATTTTGTCACTCTTCTGGTAGAAAGTGTCACCGTGCCAGAAGAGTTAGTTGTTCCCAACCCTGGAGCTGTGGATGGTCTTTTGCCAATGGCACCAAATCCTTAAGAAGTACAGTTATGACATTAATCTCTAGGAGACTACTGTGTGCAGGAGGGGCAAGGCAGACCTCAGTGTCTGATGTGATTTTCTGTGGAGCTTTGGGCTCCATGGAAAGATAATTTGCTTACTTTAAAGACCTATGTTGCTCCTTTACTCATTCATAGCCTTTTCTTCATGGGTAACATAAATACCATGGAAAACGAGCAACTTACAACCCAATGATGCTTGCCGAGGGGATGGAACTGACCCTTTGACCGTGTCAAAGGTTCAAAGATGAGTGTCCAGGGTTTCTGAGTCACTTTTAAAATATTAAGTTAGCTCATAATAACACTTGAAAGCAGCCAAAGATAACTGTTTTCGCTATCTGATATCCAAGATGTGACTAATCAAAATTATTTCTAAGGGGGAAAAATATTCATCCGGGACAACAACTTTCATTGTGAGCTACAAATCTCATCACTTCACAGTGTTTAATGGAACATGCAATGTCAACTGTGTTATCAATTTCTTCCAAATCATAGTCACCCTATACTCAATTTGGAAAACACTAAAAGCGGGAAAAAAATACAAAGCTTTTCTGGTTGCCCAGAGAGGTGGTGGAGTCTTCTTCTCTGGAGATATTCAAGGTCCACCTGGATACAACCCTGTCTAATACGCTCTAGGTGACTCTGCTTGAGCAGGGAGGTTGGACTAGGTGATCTTCAGAGGTCCTTTCCAACCTTATTGATTCTATGATTCTTTGTGAATGTGCATCAAATCTTCAATACAGGATAGAGCAAAGCATTATCTTCACTATATTTGTCTGCACAACAGCCCATTGAATTGAGAGGATCTTTTTTGAATTTTTTTTATTCATTTATTTTACATGTAAAAAGAAGAGGAACTACAGACCATATGCACAAAAACAATTAGGCACATAAGTCCTCTGAAAGTAACAGGTCAAGCTTAGGTTTTCAAGCACCTTTTCAGGTCTGACCTCAAGTGACTAGCCAAAGTCACACAGGAAGGAATGCAATTCCCGTTCTCTCATCCTAGCCTGTAAATTCCAGCTGCTGGACTATTTCTGTCAACAAGACCCTTCTTTCTGTTACGGAGGCTTTGCAGTTTATCTGAACCAGAGTGTAAACAATAACAAGCCTGAATTTGAGGTAAGTTCTGGTTCTTATTCTAGATTTGAGCTTATTTTGGTAGCCCACAGTAAAAAATATACAGGCAGTGGACTTCACTGCCCCCATTTGCAATCAAAGGCATCAGCTTTAATCCAGAACATCTTGTTGAACAATCCAACCTTCAAAGCTTTGATCGTTCCTGGGGCCCAGAACAGGCAAAATCTACTCTGTAGTTTTTCAGACTGTAAGAGCAGTTTTTCGTTATTTGTCTCTTAGAACAAAAGCAAGAAAGGTGCTATTCATACACATAATACATTTTTTTTTTTGAAATTCTCTCACTCTATTCACTATCATGTAAGGAATATAGAGTCTGAGAATGTAGACAGTGTAGAATGAATTGTTCAGTGCAAGGAGCAGAAACCAGGATAAAAACCAAGATCTTGTGTGTTTTATCATTATGAAACTGCACAAGAAAGAGGATATCCTGTTCCCTTCAATTTAATCACAAACTAATGACCTCTTACTAGATATTTTACACTTCAGTTAACTCATTCCTAACGGATACTTTAATCYTACTTACCAGAATTGTTCAACTACTCTAAGCAGAGGTTTTGCTAAGAAAGTTTAATTAAAATGTGTAAGTTCCCACTCATGTTTGGCAATTTGTCCAGACGTTGTTTTGGGGCTGAAACTTGCAAGATGTCAGTCCCAGTTCTGCTGGRGCCACCTCAAGTTAGGGGCGATCAGCTCTATTTGGCAAGGTTTTGAGTCATTCATGATTTTGCATCTTTGAGACTCATAAAGAGGGAAGAACTCCCCACATTAGAAGACTGATCCTGGCAAGTGTGAGTAGAAATCTAGACCAATAGACCATATCAGGATTGATCCTGCAAGGGTGGGTAGAAGTCTAGACTGATAGACCATGTCAAATCTTAGAGCACTGTACCCTCATTTGAAATAAACCTCTGGTGCTGCTCAGGCCATGGGAAGTCCTTCCCAAGTCCTGTTTTAAGTGTTCTGGAGCAATATTCTCTTTTGTAATCTCTTTTCCACTGCAATGCTCTCTTACCAAAAGATTCCAAAATTCATTCTGACACTGCCTGGTGGGCAACATTTCCTGATGACACCAAGAACGGTAAAGGCATTTCTTTCCCATTCTCCCAGGGCACTTTCTGTTTCCAGGGAACGAGCTATTCCAGTGCATATGACTCAGGTTTATTCAGCATGCTGTCAGACTTGGAGCGCAGGCAGACTTGTTTATGGGTTTTACGTCCTTCCCGCCCTCTCGTAGGAAGTCGGAGGAAGCTTCTGTGTCACTGCGTGCATCTCTCATCAACAAACCGATTAGTGGCAGAATCCGCTTCCTCTGTGTGATAAGCTATCTTCTAAAAATCCACGTGGCTTGCTATCATGTCTGAAGCTAACTTCATGTTATGTTATAAAGCCACTTTGTGGCTTTATCCACAAAGATGAAATAGAACCAAACACATTGACGTATTTTTGTGGCATACCTTGCATTCGAATTTAACATTTTTCATGCAATTTCTCAGTTCTGGGACAGCAAAGAGTCAAAAAACATGATTTAAAAAGAAAAAAAAATAGCATGCTTGTGATCCCTTGTCCTACCTCTCCTCTCCCTTGCAGGAATAACCTTCAGGAAGCTGATCTGAAGCAGGGTGGCTCAGAGGTTTGGCAGCWCATCTCTGCTGACCTTTACCAAAATCCTGCTCTGTGCGGAGCTGCCGTCATTGTGCATGTTCGTGCTTTCAGTCTGCCCTGGTTGTGCAGTGAAAAACTTCTGCTTAAGTCTCTCTCCTCTGCTATTCATGTCAAAGCTAAATTTGTACTCGTACGTTTGAACACATTAAGAATATACRCAAGCCAAGTACCAGAGCTGAGTTGTAACTACTTAACCTCCCACTTGAGTATATTGAATGGTTAGCCTCAGGGCTTTCTTTTACTCTCAGACCCCCCATGCTGATAGTATTTACACACATATTTAACTTTATGTACACAAGGGTCTGATGTCAGTTCATCCAGTCAGATGAATGAAACTTAGCCTGTGTGTAAATGTTTGCAAGAAGGAAGCTTTGATCCTGTTTATAGCATTCATATCTCTAAAGGAAAAGTATCTATGGTCTCTAAATCCAGTGTCTATGAAAGGTTCATCTTGCCACATCATTTTTCTGTTGGCCAGCAATATTATTGCTCCCGTGGGAGATGAGCACTGCCGAAGGATGCTTGTGGAGAACTTGAGCCAGCTAGTCCTAAGTGAAGTTCCAGCCACCACCTTGAAATCCTCATCTAAAATGTCTAGGGTGAGGGTAAAGTGTCCAGAGGTCAGACGTAGGGGAAAATTTTTACCACATTGAAATCCAAACCCTCACCCTTGTTGATGCCAGCATTTTACCACTGGGGTTTGGCTTCAAGCTTTTTAGGGGGGAAAAAATAGTCAAGCAGGCACTGAACACAAAAAAGGTTGAATAGGTGGTCCTATCTCCAAGGAATTATGTTGACATATAGAGTGCTATTTCTGGAAATTGCTGAGATTYGTAAGGAACACAAGAAGACCCGTACACCTGAAAACCAGGGGAATAGTTACCTGTTTGCTGAAGAGACTGACCTATTCCATCTCTCCTCCTGTTGGAGAGGTCCACTTAGCATAGAACTATGGAGGAAGGGCAGAGAAGAGGATCTATTTATTAACCTTTGACTTGAGTTTTTGATGGATGAGTAGTCAGATGTTTACCTCTTTTCCCTATGCATAGGAAGAAATCTTTAGCTTCTCCAAAGACTGATTCTATGAAGTGCATTAACGATAATGTGCTGTACTCACTTATCCTTTCAAACTCATTGAAACAATATGGCAGAAAGTGATCTTCAATTCATTTTTTAATTTGTGCTACCTTGAAATGTAAATGTATTTATTTTCATCCCACTACTTGACTAATTCTTATTTGCTCAAGCCCAGACCATAACTATTCTCAGTGTTACCCATTTTCATTTTGAGGGAGAATGTAAGTGGAATTTGCCTCTGATGCTTTYTGAGGGTGCCCACCATGATTTATAGTCACATAAAATTCTGGAGAATGTGCAGTTTTTAGCTCTACATTATCACCCTATCCTCAAATCTGCCGCCCACTCAGTGCTCCTCATCTTCTTGCTGAAACATCTGCTCTTTAGACAATCAGAACTATACTGAATTATAAGCTGTGAGGATGCTCTCCAACCTTGCACATTATCACTCAATAGCAGATATCAGAGATGCTTTATTTCTGATAAACATTGTATGCATTGCAATGGTTTTAGAGATCTTTTTGTTTTGCCAGTAAGTAGGAGATACCCAACCRTGCTATTGAAACTGAAACTTTTGCAAATACTTGAGACTAAATTGCACAAGATATGTTTTCCATTTGAACMACATTGGTGGGATTTGCCACATTAAATATAGATTTATGCAATGTAGMTGTTTGTGTCTGAGCTCCCTTTATAGCCAGTGAAGAGAAACACGCACTTCCAGAGACTGAGTGTAGACAGGAAGGAGAAATTCTTTCTGGAAGGGCTTGATCTGACAATTGTTTTTYATTCTGTACAGTCCTGTAGATACATAGATTGGGAAGGTTCTCATGGCCACTTGTGTCCCCAGTAAATCTGCTGGGGTAAATCAAGAATGTCTGGACCTTGCCTGGCAAGTGTTTCTCTGAGCTGTTCCTAATAAGAGGGGAAGACCACATATCTTGATAAATTAAGTAAAAAAGACATGCAYAGGTGACTTAATCCAGCACTAATTGATGAAGAACTAATGACTGGATTTAACACTTTATTTCAGCTACTCGAAAGTAATGTACCAGTTTTAATTTACTCTTCTACTCCTACTATTGGCAGTGGAGAGAGGAAAGAATCTCCAAAGAGCACTCTTCCTGCCCAAAACCAGATGTAAAAGATGGTTGGAGTGACTTCTCTGCAAGTGCCTCTGTCTCTCTATAGACAAACAACCTCTAATTATCTGCCCAACTTTTAAGATGATGAAGTGAAAGGGGATGAATCTGAGTATTCAGATCTCAGATCAGGTCAGGACTCAGATCTCAAATCCRAAAACCGATTTTCATGGGACATTGAAGGTGTTAAAATTCCAGATCTAATTTGCACCAAATTTTTATTTCTAAAATACATATTTATTTCTATTCCATCAAGACATGGAATTAAAGGCCTGAAATCATGTGACAGAGAACTAAGAATCAATATCAAAAGGAAAAGGTATACTGGAATCTGGATTTGGGTAGAGAGATGCTGGTAGCAGAGAGGGTAAACCCATGCTGGGAGAAGAAGTATAGCTGCCTGCAGAACAGGAGTTTATGAAGAAACCTGAACAAGYTATGAATAAGAACTGGCTAGAAAGAACTGAAGACAAGCCTGGATCAGTAAACATTGTGAAAAATGGCTTTGGAAGACCAAGAAAKTCTTGGACCTAAGGTAGATCATTGCAGTGTGATGCTGGGCACCAACGTCTGCATTACATTGCTTTATGGTGGTAATGTGGAAATTTTGGCAGTGAAGGACCATGGATTATTCCCTAGGATAATCCTCTGTCCTGGTAGGGGAGGAGATTTGTTCTGAAGTAGAAGATGAAAACATCCAAATCATTCCAGAAACAACTGACAGATGAGAAAAATGGAGGCAGAAYGGAAGTACACCTAACTAACAGGTAAGTTACTTCCTCTCACCTGCTTTTTTCAAGTTTTGCCCAAGCAGAGCACAAGCAAATGTTAGAAATAATGCCCACRCTCCTAAACCTTCATGGGCGGAGTGAGCTGAAACCTCAGGAAATAAGTCTACTCTTATCCGTAACACAGACCCTACAGGATTTTAGTCTCCATAACGTGAAACACTGGTTCTTTCAACAGGAATGTGTAGAACAGAAACCTCTGAGAGGCCCCAAAAGATCAAGTCAGCTAACTCTAATTATGGCTATTTGGATATTTGGACTGCAGATTTGGTGTMTTCCTAGGGTATGCATTTTTTCTTTTTCTAAACTGCGGTATAGACTTAGCAGTCTGTGTAACACAATTTATCCAAGACACAATATACTGTATTTCTTAAGGAGAAGCAAGGAAGAGAACAAAACTCCATCCCMTTTTGTAAGTTAGGAATGTCTCATTAATTGTGTGGTTTAGTTCTGGTAATCTTCACTGTCCCAAGAAAGCAAGAAAAAAAAATCCCTCTACAAAAATGGAGACTTAATGGTCCTTTAATACGTGTTTCTGAAAAATGTGAGCCTGTATAGGTTAAGTAGAAGAGAATGGATATGTATAATAAAATATCCATTACTGACACTGTGACCTCATTAAATGCAGAGTAYGATTCAGAGGTGACATGAAAATTATTGTACAGCTGAAACCAAGTGAGAAGAACTAGATGAGCAGAAGAYCTCCAGTCTCCTCTCCCACCCATCGTTATTATCCTTCCGTCAGGGTCTGATGCATCAAGTACATCTTAAAAATTCAGCACTCCGCTCTGACCACAGTAAGCAGACTGTTTCTGTCGTTTGCAGCTGACACTGGGATATTTTCTATAGTTAATCTCCGATGCTTGAAGACCATAAGTGCTGTTCCTGCTGTAYGGCTACCGTTAATGGGCATTTAAAGGGGCTGCTTGGGTAGGTTGAATTGCCTACCTTCAAAGAACATTTCCGAGTTCTAGTGAAAAATGAGACTGAGAAAAAGACTCAAGTAGTTGTGAACGGCGCTTCCTAGAAATCAATGTACCTGTTTTCTCAGTTTTGGTGCCTTAAACCCATTCTGATTCTTTCGGATCTCCTAGGTAAATCAACAATCCCCTTTACACACTTTTTTTCAATAGGAGTTATACAAAGGTGTAGCACRTGGTCTGAAGCCTCAAATTTATGTCACTAACTTCACAAAGTTTTGTGAAAGTAGAGGAAATATTGTGGAAAGAGATAAGATGGAGACYGTTACTTAAATAATGTAGTCACTTAAGCAAAGTATCTAAGTATTTCAGATGACTGTTAATCATTCCATTATTATGCAATTTCTCTATATCATTAACAGCCTCCCTTTGTAATCTTCATACTTTTCTAATATAAAGTCTCTTTGATGATAGTCCATTTTATTACACTTGACAGTGTTTCTAATTATCAGTGTCAGTGCACCATTAATTTTGCTGATATTACACTCATTAATGATCAATTTTTCCTTTTTGATGTCTATGTTAGCTCAACACTTCATGAAACAGGCACACTTTGATGCAAYGGGAAGTATAATATTGAGAATCAAACTAATTTTCCCAACAACTTTTTCTGGGATTTTCCCATTTTCTGTCAAATCCAGGACACATGTTTGTAATCTCTCTGGATGTCAGAACATCGTCTACATGTTCTGGAAACTTTGAGACCGAAAATGCATGCTTTCCAATAGTGATGATGCAAAGATTTATACTAGATTCTTTTAAGACTGGCTCTCCGTGCCTTTGATGTGTCCAACCAGATGTGCGTAAACTTTATCCGGACTTATGTGGGTCCCAGATCTATTTCCAATCTCAAGTAATGCTATATAAGYAAATAAACTATTTGAAGTGTAAAATGGCAAAACCTGAGACTGGAATCACAAAACAAGAATGTAATAAATCTGAAGTTATTGAACAAAAAATCGAAGACGTATCTCTTAAGAATCAAAACTCGTAATAAACATTTTCTAACCACAGATAATAGGCCAAATAGGGGAAAGAGCTTATAAGGAATGACAAATAGTTTTTTATTACATTGTTTGWAAGAAAACAAATGCCAAACACTACATCTTTTTTAAGCAGATGGTTCCTTTAAGAGGGAAACACGAATCAAGTTTGAAAGTGCAGGTCCACCCTCAGTTCAGTCTTTGAAATAWGGATCAAAGTTGTTTCCACCACAGAGGCGTCAGTCAGCCTTGCTCTGTTTCTGCTTTTTGAAGGCATCTGCTTTGTATTTCATTAGAACTACTGCAAAATTGCTTTCAGCTATAAATTTACTGTGACTTTATTTTTTTTTCTCACAAAATGAAACACATAAGTGTCAGTCTCTTGGCAAATGAATGATTCCCAGGCCCTGCTAAAGCTGTGCATGCTGCTCTGAATGGTGCTTGACTTTGCACAGAATAAAACTGGTGAAGCTACATTTTGTGAAAATTAAGTCCATCATACATGTTTCTGCTTCAGTTACCAAACAAGAAATCAAACAGATAGGTTGGATCAACAGGAAATGAAAATTTCAAGCCATTTTCTATCTGAGAGTAATTGGGTTACGCAATAGCATTTAACATATTTGGAACAAAAATCAGTGGAAATTGAGGCAAGGTTTACGTGCCATTCATTAAATGGAGGAGCAAGAAGAACAGCTCAATATCCCCCCAGGGAAATAGATCATCCTTGTAACAGAGATGAAGGGTTCAAATCTGTCCTCTGCAAAGGATTTCAGCTTCCTTTTCTTTTATCAGAGGGAGCATCACACACAGGGCATCACGCTGTTCACKGTGGGCTGAGTGGCCCCGGGCTGCCAGTACATCCCCAGGACATTTCCAGTGTTTTGAAACTTGTTAATTCTGCTTAAACTTTTTAAGATATTGGTTGGAATAGGCAACRCCATTTCTCTAGGGAATGCTTCCCAGCATGTGTTCCTGGTATCATATTGGTGCATTGGGTTGAGCTAAGTTGGCAGGACCTGATGACTGAGGCTGTTATTTCTCCTGATTTTCTYACAAACTAATAATGTTTTACTCACCGAAAGATCTTCAGCAAGGGCCATGTGCAACTCAAATGTATATGCTATTGACTGGCTCAAAAAACTTCCATACTGTGGATGTCCCACTRAAAATCACCTCTTGGATTTGGGGGTTGAGCTGCTAATCTCAGGTAGAATGGGCTAAAATATTCATCTGTCTTGTCTGACCCCACAACAGCTTGTCACGCTGTAGCAGAGTGAGGGGCCAGAGAAATCTTAAGGAAATACTGTGCGTACGCAAGCACAGTCTTTCCCCCCTCCCCTGCACAAACACTGTCCCATTGTCTGGTATTGATTTATAGCTCCCCTATGTGCTCCTTTAGCTTCCTTAAAGGGATCTCAAATTTCCTGTCTGACTTGGCRGCGGTGCCCGGGCTGAAGTCTCTCTGCCCTCTGTTTGGATATGCAACCAAAACCCCAAGTGGCCCCTTTTGGTTATGCCATCAATTAACCTTATTCTGAAGAGCGATCTCTCCAATATGCACAACCTTGCATACTCTTGCTAGGGATGGTGGGTGATAGTTATTTATATGTATCAGTTAGTCTTTAGGGTATTTATTTCTCTGAGGTTAAATCTAGATTGTTATTTATTTCTACTGGTCTGGTTAAAGCCTTCATTTTTCAGAAACTGGAGCTCTACAGACAGTGCAATGCAAACAATACAGGGATACAAGCAAGTGACTGTGAGTCACAATTTCTACATTCAATTTCCACCTACACTTCTACATTCAATTAACTCCTCTAAGGCTCAGTTTCAATCCTTACAAGAGTCCAGTAGTTTCATACAGTGTAGTGTTTTGGGGACCTTAGGTTAAAGGGGCTTAGATATTTAAGTGCTAATAATTAACTCAAACACTTCAAATCATGAATAATAACAATTAATTGACTGCAATTTGCATTATTGCCTAGTGATGACAGCTACTCAGTCTCCTCTAGACCTCTGCCCTCCCACTAATATAATTCATGAGAACTGTGATTCAAGCTAGGATTTATGTGGAAATTGAAGAACAAGCAGTGCCAGAAGGAAGGCTGTTTGCTTTGCATTGTAATCACCATTGATAAGCAAATAGGGAAAAACAATGAAAACCACTGTTTGTTTTTAAACTTGCCCATAAAACATCTTTGTCTCCATCTTTCTGTCCACCTRCCTCCTATCCTTTCCCTGGTTTCCCTCAGACATACAGCTATGTCTCTCCTACCTTATCCATACTCTGATCTCCTCGGTGTCTGCACCGTGGAGGTCTGTCGCAGTCCGTGTGCACCCCAGACTGATCACATTGTCCCTGTGCTACCTGGGAGCTCGTAAGTGGTGGCTGAGACCTAGAAGYACCCCAGGGAGACTGGCTGCTACCTTGAATGAAGTCTGTCCRCTCTCCTAGCTCCTTTCTTGCTCATTTGGAAATTTTCCAAACAGGGATAAGCTTCCCATTATGAGAAAAATGTAATATTTGGCTTATTACATTGATTATCATTTTTGAAGCTGATAATGAGGGCACTGCTTAGCTGTTAACATCTCTAGTCAAGACTGGCCTGGCCCACAGCAGGGGCCACATGGACTTTTCAGCCCTGGGCAGCCAGAGAGTCTCCATGAGTAACATTGCTGAATTGGTCAAAATCTCTCCYGAGGGCTGCTGCATAGCATCCCTACATCCCTTCCAGCCTCTCTCCGTCTCTGCGAGGTGGTGAGGAAAGGGCTACCACGTGCTTCCAGGGAACACTTGAGCCTCATCTCTGCCTCCTGTACCTCTCTGCTTTACTAGAGTGTAACCATAATATTGCAGTGGAAATGAAAGGCCTGAGGAGACCCCAATCACAGCTCCTCACCAGGAAGGAGTGAGCCACATTCGAGGCAGTCCTTACAAGATACCCATTGATTTATGTGAATTTCCTGATGGCAAAACTGGCTACATTACCGCTTGATTAGGCAGAGGAACCTCCCTCTTGTCCACGGATACTGAAGATAATCCCTCTTCAGAGCATTACTGTTCTGCAAGAGCCATGGCTTTCTCCAGGAACCTAAAGGAAAACGGAGCTGCTTTTGTTGGCTAACTGTGTGAGATATACAGCAAAGACTCATCCCTGCCATCACACCAGCTATACTGTGTCTGTGATGTTARCTGAAATCCTTGGATCATCCCCCAACCAAAAGAGATGCAGTGAGCCACGCCAGCACATTGCATTGCCCTTTTGGGGATTGCTTTCCTCCTGTTGGATAAAAGCAACACTAAACATCAGAGCTATCTGTCCGGCTATTGAGTTATCATTGCCAAGCCAAGTGCACTGAGGGGTTGTCTGGTTCCCATTATATTAAGTATTTTCTTAATTTAATAGGGAGAGCACTACAGGACAGCTACATCACCTTCTGCCTCTTCAGCCTTTGACTTCACTCTGAGCTTGTCAACATGGAGAGGCAGTGGTAGGGCATGAGCTGACTGTTGTCTGCAGGCTGTGTGGTCATGTCTGGGATGTAAGCTAGTAACCTAGCTTCTCAGTGGAGCATGTAARCGCAGTACCACAGAAATGAAGTTGGCTTGTGGCCGACCAGCTCAGCGGTTGGGTGGAGCAAAAATACATCTGTCTGCACCCGTCCATGTAGACATATCCCTGGGGAGGTCAAAGGGAACGACAGAGCTGTGGGGGGGCGTTGTCCAGCGCCTTCCCCAGAAGCATTTTCCCTGGCACGGGATTCGTCTGGAGCGGCCGTCCTCAGAGGCCTGTTTCCTTAATGGAGGAATGTACTCATTGCCTGATATTGTGTTGAGCTATAAAGACATGATTTGTGACACATGTTGCTGCATGAAAGAAAAACAGTAGCACTGAGTAGCCCGAGCCTGGGGAGAGCAGAATTTAKTCTGCACCGCCATATCCCAGCACGTCCTGGAGAGGCAGCAGCTCTGTCACCAAACGCCCTGGGTTGCTTTCTCCACTCTGTCCAATCTGTCTCGCCTTCCCTCCCCTGTGGTCGAGGCCTCCTCTTAACGCTGTCCTGGGGTCGATAMACTGCAGAAAAGTGTTGTCTCCAGCATCGCTGGGATCCAGCCTGGATCTGGGAGCCACTCCTGATCTACACTAGCCCAGGGGAGGAATGAGGGCAGCAGTCCCACCAGCAGAACAACACAGGGAAACTCCATCCAGTGAAGCTCACGCTGAGGAGTCAACTGGTCTCTGCAGTGAAGCTGGCAGCCTTAAGGTCAGTTCCTACCCCAGGGAACCTCAAAAGATGGGGCATGGCCCATGCAAAGAAATTCAACAGAAGCGTGGATGTGTCAGGTATTTACTGCGTAAGGATGMGCCAAACAAAGACGGCGTGTGTGGCTTCTCCGTGCACTTCAAGGGACTTACGCAGGTCCTTCCCCTCTATGGAAGGAGCCAAGTTGTGTTTCTTTCCCCCATTCTTGGCTCGCTTTGACCAGAAATTCTTCAGACATTTTTTGATAYACATCTACCACAAAGCAGTCCTAATCCCTACTGGACTTCTTATGCTGCTTGCTACTGTAATGCGGATAAACACTCACCCGAGGAATGCCAAAAAGTTGTTCTTCTTCCTCCACCTAGATCTAAAGAATTTATTGATTTTGAAGTGAAATTTGCATAGGTTCTGATTAAARATTCTTGCTTAAGAGGAACTTTCTATGTTTAGAAGGAATCTGTTGCTCCTTTGTAGTCTTCTCCACGCACTACGGATAACATGCTCCACAAGCTGATGGATGAAATAAATACTTTTATGAACATTTCAAGTATTACAGTTAGAGACCCAGACTCTTAAATGATGTTAATCAACAGACTTTCAGCAAAATCAAGAAACTTTTCTCCCATGAAGTTTTGACCCTTTACCTTTTCAACTGTACCACTATGAATTTTTTTGTGCCTATACTATGAACAGTCAAGACTAGACACCATTTCCCCTTGGTCTGCATCCTGTTTTYGAGAACAATAGCTGCATTTTTGACACAATGCCAACCCATAATTCATACTTGCCTGCATCCTTTAAAGCATAGCCTTGGCTGATATTATAACATTTGAATGCATTGAAATGACAGTTCCAATTACAATATTTTTTTCTAATCAATAATACTATTTTTTAATTTATATGTTGTAGGAATAATAAACAAGGAAGAGAGGCCTCATGTCCTGATGAAAGATGGGTGGATAAATTCCCTTGACCTAATCTCCAGTCCACTCAAATGTAACGCAGTTAAAGAGTTCAGCTCAGGCTCAAACGTTGTGGGTTTATGTCCTATTTGGGATAGTCATCTTGAAACAGATGAGAGGAATCCAGTAAGGACAGAGGGGAGGTAGAACAGTGTTGGGGATGAATTACACAGAACAGCTAAGGATATAAAAGCAAGAAATACACTGAAAGCATGCATGCAATGCACAAAGCCTCACTTTTTAAGGCAGCACCAGCTTTTACTCAGATCTTCCTTTGAGAACAATCCAAAGTTGCTGGAACCACCACATGCCAYCTCCTTTGCATCCATCTCTCTTGCATCAAACCTACTGAGCATCATCCAATGTCATCAGCAGTTCCATACGTATTGTTGGTACCATTTCTAGAGCAAAAAGTGACTGCCAACAGCAGCAGTACCATTGCTAGTATACATGAAACTACAGGATTGCTCACTGTGAGGCATAGTTGGGACTCAGAGYCATATGATATCCACAGAAGCTCAGATATTCAAAATGAGTTGTCCTTGGAGAGAGCAAGAACATTTTTCATTAGTAGAACAAGAAGGATTCAGGAACTCAGGCTGATCTGAAAACCCTCCAGGATAATTAGAGTAGTCTCAGAAGTCCTAAATATTTCAAATTCCAAACATCTGCAAGTCCAGCCTACTGATGGGAAAGTATCTGCTCCAGTCCTCATGCATAAAGCATCTTCCAGGAGACGGTCTCTRCTGAGTCCCCTGGGTTGAGGATTGATCCCATCATACATTTATATCTATGCCACAATTGAGATTGTATAAATCCACTCAACATTTGACTTACATTTTCTATGTATTTTTTCCTTCTTCCCTGCTGATTCAGAATGTTTAAAACATCCCTTTCTGTTTATACACTTTAATTCTCCCCCTTCCACAGTCAGCTATTTCTCATAACCTTTCTGCAAAGGTCTCATTTTTCACACCTTTCCCAGTTGCTGTTGCATCCCCTCTGAACTCTCTCACAGTGTCTCACTGGAAAACTTTGCCAGGTTCTGTAACGTCATTCCTGAAAGAACGGACCAGTGATCTTGAGAAGCACATTTGGGAATGCTGCAAAGCAAGACAGTAGAAGGGGGATAAGAGCAGCTGTCATGGAACTGAGTCCAGTGACCTAATTAGWTATCCCTAGTTAGGATGTAAACAATACTGGACACAGTCTTAGTCGATCCCAGTTTTGAAGTAAAACATAAAGATGGTTCCATCTACTTCACAAGCAGGGTGAGGTATGGAGAGTTATGAAGACTTGGCTGGCGAACAGATTATAATTTGGTCTCGTTCAGTTCTGGCTGAGACTTCTTCAAATCAGTTAATCAGCAAAATTATCAGCAAAATTATCACCATACCTTCCAAATTCAGACAGTGTCATGTTGTGTCTTTCCTTCTAATTTGAGAGAATATCTGAAGTAAACAGTTCAGGGGAAAAACAAGGTAGTTTGGGATATTCATAGTCTTCGTTACGTCTACATTAAGTGAATGAAGGTTTTTTTGGAGGAAGAAAGTTATAGAGATCTACTYATTTTATCTGATCCAAATAATGCAAGACTTTTCTTTGAGATAAGATTTTCTTCCYATAAAAACTCTTGCACAAGACCAAAATCCCAACAGACAAGTTGTGAAATAAGAAATAGCATAAAAAAACAACATTTGGGCCATAGGATGCTGACAGCATTGCTCCATAGACCATAATAAGTGTTTTGTTTAACTTTGTGACACTCAGGTACTATGCTAGGAGACATCTGAGAATACTTTGTGGGGATGAGTTCAGAAGTCTACTGAACAGCTGTAGGAAATGCATGATGCAAACTGAATGAAGCAACATGCTCTGTAACATACAAACATGTGATGTCATTGGACTTCACTGTATTTACTCAAAAGCCTCCTCAAGAGCAATCTAAGGAAGCAGGAGGTTGGAAAAGCAGTTATGTCGTGGGAAAAGAAAAAAAAAAACAGATAATGTTACATGGATGTGCTCACCAGAACAGGCAGAGAACTGTACAAAACCTTGCTGGTTGAAAACTGATTCTGATTTCTGATTGTGATTCCTATTTAAAATGGTAAAGCAGCACCAGATTTCAGAGACTCTATCTGACATATCTAATAGATAAAGCAAAGGATTTGGAGTTCCTCTTCTTTAAATCACTTGTGACTTGGACTTGACTGGGTGCTCACGTGTTGGTGTTCAGAGGTATTTGAGATACCCTCAGATATGCTGCTAGGCCTCCAGCCGATACTCTATAATAATGAGATCCTGTGTCACGCCTGCAAACTCTGTATTGATGTAGCCCTAACCCCAGGGCACCCCAAACGACACTCCTTTCTTGSCATAGGCTAAACTAGCTGCCCGTCTTTAGGCAACTGAATCATGTATTATCATGTGAGCTGGTATGGCCAACAGTCCCATTACAGCTAGTGGAGMTCTAGCCCACACTGTCAGTGGAGCTTGAAGAGAGGTTCAACTCACTGGATAGTAGGACTACTAGAAGACTTGAGTCACAGCTTCGAGTCCCATGTAGATGCTCCAGGGAAATTTAGATGTTCATCTGGAAACTTAGATGTCATAGTACTTCCTGATAGCACCTGCATTTTAACCTCTCTCTGTGACTTGAATGCCTTAATGAGGGCTGTAGAGGGAGACAGCAGAGGCCACTTCTGGTTCAAATCTCTAAACCTTCTTCTTAAACATCCTTCCCTCATGAAACATAATGGTAGGAGGATGTGGTGGTTTTTCTTCCTCTTTTCTCCTGCTGTTTAGTGTTTAGAACATTGTGTAGAGTATGGCACACCCTGATTCGATTTCCTCCTCTGCAGGGAAGTGATTAGCTTTARCTAGCACACTGGGGAATCTGGGAGCATGGTACTTCCCTGCCATCCTGTKCAGATTATTCCTCTTTATCTTCTGTGATCCCAGTGGCAAATGCCTTGTTCTGAGGACACTATTTCCTCTGCAGGGGAATGCTTAAATGCTCTTTAAAGGGTGCGACTTTCTATAAATTGAGATAAAATTGAGGATAAATTGATAGGGTCCTACCAAGCCTTGCCCTTGACCTTGCRAGAAGACACTACTCGAGGAGTAGAAAATCCAGTTCTGAGTTTCTGGATATGGAAGAGAAYTGAACTGGCAGTCTAGGCATGGAGCTATCACACAACGGAGGATGGCAGATCTATTTCCAGTGGCACTTTGTATGGAGCTTTATCTAGTAGGGAGGTTTCRGTAGTAGATATCAGGGATGCTTAGTGTGTGTGTCCTGTCAGGGTCTGCATATATAYGAGTGGCTCTGTGCTGTCTGAGGTATTTCTGAATGTGCCAAGGAGCTGACTGTTACATTCATAGAGAATTTTAATATCAGAAAGAGAGTCCTCTGCAGACTTCAGGCACCACCTGGAAGAGTTAGCAGCTGAACAAGGAATGTGAGGATTTAGATTTTGGACTTAAGTACTTGAAGTGGCAATTAAAGCACATAAATACTTTTGTGGCCCTTAACCTCACTGGCTATCCCTYTTCCCAAATAGAGGAGGACCTTGATTTAGTGATGGGTCCAGTTCAGTAATGCTATAACTTGCCTAATGTCTATAGTGGACCATGAGGGACAGATTAGAGGAAATATACAGTCTTGAATCACGTATGTAAGACAAGAAACATCTGCTAAGGTCTGTTACAAAGAGCTTTTTCCAAGAGTAAGCACTGATTAATGAAGTTCAAGTTTTTGAACTCTCAAATCTATAATTCTTCTCAGAAGACTTTGTTACAGCACTTTAAAATGAAAAGCTATGGAGTCATAAAACTTGTAAATATTTTTTAAAATGCACCAATTATGATTAAAATACTTATGGGGGAAGGAAGTTTCACAATAAAAAGAATTATTTTTGAAAGCAAATCTTAACCTTATAGATTTATTCTAGAATATCAAAAGGTTATTGCCATTATTTTATGTTCTTCCTGTGCCCAGGCACAATTTGGTGTGTTAAATATTTAATAGCTTCAACAGCCTAAACATCTTATTTTATTTTAGCGATAATTAGAGGTGGATGTTATTTAATATTAGCTGATTGAAACATTTCCTTATCTTCTCTAGAACAAAGATAATAAAATTGAACTGAAAATTTCAAATTTTTCTGTCGTATCAGTATGTGCTTGCTGCAATAGGAACAAATGAATTCAAACTGAAGCTTTGGCCTTATGAAGCAAGCATTTCCCCATATCACATTTTTCAGAATTCTCAAGGAAAATTTTGAAACCATTTATTTTCATTTTGCACCGAAAAAGAAAAAAAAAAGTTACATAAACACAGACTTGCATGTTCTGACTAGCTCTGCCCACACATGATATCATCAACCATTTTTTTGCCATCTCTCTTGATTCTTCTGCTGTCAAATCTCTTCTAGAGCTTTAGTGCAGCAAGTAGACACCACTAACAAATTCTGTTGCTCAGAAGTTTCTCTTTTAATCTATTCCTAACCTAAAACCTGGTCTTGTCTCCAGGGCTTTGTACTCCATGCTCTACTCCATTTTCCAGGAGAGTCAGAAACACAATGTCAGTATTGTTGTCACATATGTCACATATTATAGACTTCATAAAGGAATGTTTCCTGATGGTGCCTTTCCCATTTAYTATGGCAAGTTCACTGACCATCCTGGAGACAATCTAATATCACAGCAAGTGATGACACGGCTTTTGAACCTGGAAAATATATATCTTCTATGCAATAACACAAGAAGCAAAAAGGAGGAGGAAACCCAGGAAACTAACCTCCTTCTGCAACACAACAAAACAGCCACGATCAATAGCCTGGGAGGAAAACGACTCTCCCAGTGTTGCAGGATTRTTCTTTCATATTTGCCAAAATTTTGTCTAGTATCATGTTGTATACGCTTCCAAATGTCTTTCCTTGTGAAAAAATGTTGCATAGCCTGACGTGCCCAACTCAGAAGGCTTTTCTTTACTTATTCAATCCATTTTTCTCCTGTTTCAGTTTCATCCTGTTTCCTTGGTTACCATATTTCTGTTTGTCGCCCGTCATGAGTTGATTTCCTCCTCTGTTTACATGTCACATATTTGTGGGTAGTTAGCATGTCACCCAGTCAAGGTGTCCACATCTGCCCCTGCTCTGCATAACTCAACTCTGGCAGACTCCGTATCAAGTTTTTCCCTTCCCTCTCTTTTGGATACTCCTCAGATTCCAGTTACGTTTCTCAGTTACCCAATGTGAAGAACTGAATTCATTTATATTAAAAACCTTTTTCTCCATTCCATTTCCCTCYCCCCYGCTTTTTTTTCATTTTTTTCCTCTATCATCCCTCCTTTCTTCTGCTCTACTAGCTACCTCCTGGGATCCCTCCTCACTTTTCCATGAAAAGAGAAAGGCTGAAACTTCACAGATGTCTTCTTATCTCTTGGGTCAAGGGAAGGTGGGTAGGTGCATTTTACTGCCTGTTCTTCTGGAGTATTTCCAGATCTCCACTACTTTGAGAGAATTACACTTTATTTCCTTCGTCTCCCATTGCTAGCCCTGAGCTCTCTGTTAGCTGGCAGCTCCTCTAATCCCTCTTTCCTCCTGTTCCTTGGCAAGCTCTACTTGATCCCTCACCAAGTCATGACCTGCAAGACCAAAATCTGCTCTGGTTGGATAGATGCAGAGTTTCTGCAGACCCTAGACCTAATTGTTGTTTATTCTTTATGGTTACTTGTCCTTTTTCACCCATATTAAGACATAACTGTAGGTAAGTGATTATTCTGTCAATAAGGAGATAGTTAATTCAGTCTAAGAACAGACTACAGGGCAGAGCACCCATTATTTGGTAGCTGTATTTCAACTCTTTAAACACTCAAAACATCTTTGATGCAGTGGACAACTATTCCCATCACTGAAGAACGCTTGTAAGTAAAAGAAGGCAGTATTAATCTGGACAGTCTCATACGAGACAAACTAAAGAGGTTTTGCAAATAGAGCCACTCAGTTCTATGGGAAATTAGGCTTTCAGGGTTTCAGGTTTTGCCAGATGCAGGCCACAAATTAAGGTGCCTGAAAGAAATCATTAATTGTGTTTGAAAATTTTGATCAAATTGTTCCACACAAATAGGCATGAAATAGGAATCTACAGGCATCGRTATAGCAAGCTGGTTATTACTATAYAAGATCATTTAGCWCAGGCTGTTCTAATTTAGGTTAAACAAAGTTAATTCTGAAGTAAGTGATGTATTTTTATACTAGTCTGTGTGTATTTCCATGTTTGCACATGTGTGCACAAACAGAATTGGTGATTGTTTATGCAAAATAAAGATAGAGCCAGAGAATACTTCACCTTTGCTTATTTCTCCCATATTGAGATAGAGAAGGTGATTCAGTTATGGTTTTGTTTTGTTTCTTCCCAGCCAAATAACGAGGTACTGAATGGCTGGGTGTATAGACAAGAACGCTAAAGTGAATGCTCTGGGCTCCTAAAACGTTAGGAGTTCTCRAGGGAGGACATAGTCTGAATTAAATATCTCCCTTGGGATCTCCACAGAAGATTAGAKACTCTGGTGTTCTGCTGGGTATTAGTCCTGGCTTTACAGGAAAGGCTCACACCTTTGCAAGACAAGACTTCACTTTTCCATGGAAGACCAATGCAAATCATGATTTGCTGAACTGTTAGGGACCCTCTCTGGGAATATTTCTAGTGCCTCTAGCGCTCATATCTATCCGATCCCACTGCATAGACACTTTTCTGGGAACAAACCACAGGAACCATTCAGTGCTTGAGTGTAGCAAATTATGGCAGGAAATGTTTGAAGGAGATCTGGTGTTTGAACCTGCCCCATGCAAATAACGGTAGAGAGGAAGCTACTTGTTGCATGCAATAGTTAAAAAAAAAAAAAAAGTTTTTTTTTCTTGACTTTTTAATTCCAGGCACTGCACTATGTATCCCAAAAGGATATTCTCTGGCTTAGTAGCATGACTTCTCTTTGCATTAACAGGTGCAACTGCAGGGACTTTATGGTTCAGTAATAAAAGAAGATGTAAATTTCGGTTACAAAATCACAATCCTAACAGCCCGTATCCTGCCCAGAGATAGGCAGGATAGCCCGTAAGATGGGCTTGACTGGGAGAAAGTTTTGTGACAAGTGAGTAGCGCTAGATTTGATCCAGGATCAGGTATATCAGCGGTTGGGCTTCTTGCAGGCACAAAAGCATCCAAGGGGCGGCAAGAGTGAGGGCTGTCTTCTGTGTGCCCTAAAACTTAGTACTAGATTTTGAGGAATAAAGGCTTGGAGATCTGCCATTTCTCCCTGTTTTCTCCCTCTTTGTTCCTTTATTCATGCTTTCTTTCCCTTTGCTGTCCCTCACGTTCCTCATCCCATCTACAATAAGGGAATGAGCCAGAGTGGGCTCATACCACTTCTTGATTGCATATGCTGCTAGCAGAGAAATCCAAACGAACCATATTACAGATTATTCCTGAGGCTTATTCCTCGAGAAATCTGTTTTTGCTCCCATGGAAGTCAATGTGAGTTTAATTAGTCCCAGATGTCTAGTAATAACAAGCACTTCCTTTTTATTCTTTTGGTAGAGCCAAACAAAAGCAGTGCTAAAACTGTTAATTAAATAGGTTTGGCTCTGTCATCAGATTATTAACTAACTCCAGTCATGGCAGCCAGGCTAATACCAGCTGATGAGATATAATCTTGCTGTGTTCAGCACAAGATGCATGAACTCAGTGTGTGGCTAAATCAGCCTGTGTTTGGACACACAGCTCCACTTGCTTTCACATCAAGGAAAAGCTCACCGACGTCGGCATCGGACTTCCAGATAAACCCTGGGATTGATGCCTGTGAAATGATACGAATTTGAACCAACGCGTAGTGTTGGCTGTTGTAGATGTCGGATCAGCACAAACAAATTACTCCAGCACCACTTGCCTTAATCTTCAGCAGACTTCCTTGACATGCTTTGAGTATATTCTTAAACATTAAGCAGCTGCCTCTGCTTCAGGAATAGAAGATAAAAAAACAAATCTAAGGTGAAGTCTGAACCCCACAGAAGAAATAGGAAGACATGTTTTTTCATCTGTGGAGTATTCCAAGCTGGTGGTTTAATGTATTCACATCCCTGTGTATGTTACAAAAACTTGAAGGTGTTTTTATTTTACAAAAATTCCACAATGAAAACTACCAGCCAGTTTCTTACATACCTGCTTTAAAAATAGAATTATACATCCTTTTGTAGTGTATTAATTTTGACATTCACTAACTGAAGAAACAGAAGTGGAGCAGCAAACTGACTCTGAGTAAATTACCTGGACAGGTTTTGGTTAGACCTCTATTTCTCTTATGTGCCATAATGTACAGTTTCTAGCATTAACAGAAACCCTGATTTAGCTCTTTTGCAAGCCACTGGACCCCTRTAGGATGTGGTCAGGGGTTGGTGAGTTTATTTTCACTTCAGAAACATGAATCTGCTATCAGAGTACAGGCATAACATAACAGTCTGCTTTTAGTAACATAATGGGTTGACCACGTTAGACCCATCACAGAACGAGGTTCTACATAATTTTTCATGCAACCAGTCCTCTTGACCATAATCTCTTTCTTCACAGAGACAGTGGACCAGTAATCTGAATAATGGCCTGGAAGTAGGTTCCTTTTACGTTGTTTCACACTCATATCTTTAAAAAACCTTTTGCTCTCTAACCTCTCTGTGACCTTTAAAATTAGATAGATTTTTTTTGCATTGAAATGAAACCATATGCAATGAATTCCCAACAGTCTTCCTTAGAAACATAAATGCATCTGTCCAATGTTAGCTAGTTGAAATTCATTCTCTAAGATTTTTTCAAAAGTGTTCACCCAAGAGATGAATTTCTTCACATTAAACTCAGTTAAATATGTATTGCACGCGAGGGTCAAACTTCTCCTCTTTGAGTTGAACTGTGGAACTGTAACCTTCAGAGCAGATCTGGGTGACGTAGATCTGGGTAACAGAGCAGATCTGGGTARCGCAGAGTGCAGCTGTTTCACACCTGAGATTTCTGTTGCCTCGCTCGTAGGTATTAAGTGACAAGAAGGTGTATTTGGTCACTTCTCTCTCTGATGTCTTCTCCCAGTGGCTGGAACAACGTGGTACAAGCAAAAGGAGGTATCCAAAGAGAGTTTCCTACGAAAATTAAAATCTTTGATTCCCATGGACAGCTGTGGAATTTCTAAATGAGAGTCRTGAACACAACAGACTAGCATGAAAAGTAGTTTGCTTGTTTAGCTACATTATTTTTGCTTCGGAATTCACGGGAGATTTGYAATCAAATTCAAAAGAACGCATGATCGGATTTTGCTCTGCAGTGGTGTTGATTTATATGATTTCTGTTTAACAAGGGTTAGGGACTTTTTTTTTAAAAAAAGAAAAAACCACTAAGGAAAAAGCAAAGTTCAGACCACAGTGAAATACTTCATAGAGATGCATCATTTTGTGAAATTTCATGATGCTCCCCCACCCAGCTGATGTCATCAGCTGCCCCAATGACTGTAATAAAAAGGTGATTCAGTTAACATGCTTAMTTTACAAAATTTCGTTATATGCAGGCAACATCAACAAAGTATCTCTGAGTTTAGTGAGAAGTTTAGRGACTTTGATTTCTTTTGCTTTTTTGGGGATCAAATTTGAATTACTCATCCCTTACAACAGTAGGGCTTTATAGAGGTCTCTGATACTGCTGTGTAAACTTTGTAGACAGATCTGCTTGTGAATGAAGCAAGTGCAAAATATCACAAATTCTCCATTCATTCCCCACAAACYAGAGCACCGTAGTGGTGTAGCTTAGGGGCGTTTTGAAATGGTCTTAAAATCCACAGTTAAAAATCAAAGACAATAATTTCACCCTTCATTTCTACACACTTGCAGTGTAGCACCTGATTTCTTCAGTTGTCAAGGCATTGTGTGCGCTACGCTTTGAACTGATGGCTAAAATTCTGCCTGCGGAAGCAAAAAAACGAACCCACTCCAATGATGATCACGGATAACACCAAAACAAACGTTAATATAATAAGAAAGTTGATTTTCTTTAGATCCTCTTTTTCACAGGCTTCTGGTCTAATGTTCCCAATGTGCATTTCTTCCTGGTACCCGAAGTTCTGAGTGTACTGGCATGTTAAGTGCTCTACATTGGGGATCTCAACATTTTTGTTCTGGATCATTGATGAAAGCCAGATGTTTCCACAGCAATTGAGTGGGTTCCCAGTGAGATACAAGTTCTTAAGGGAATTTTCCAATGCTAAAATATTGCTGCTCTCTAGCGTACTAAATCTGTTATTCCGTAGATCCAGAACTTCCAATGGAGAGTCACTACCCCATGTAGGTAGCCAGTTCAGCTGATTTTCAGAAAGGTTTAGATGTTTAAGGTGATTAAAACAAGGCAAGTCAATATTCAATTCTGTCAGGCTGTTGCCATGTAAATACAAATATTCTAGAGACCTTTCCAGCCCTGATAGTGCTTTAACTTCTATTTTCAGTCCTGGATTCATGGAGAGATCTAAGACAACCAAGGAAGTCTTATAGAAAGTGTATGCTGGTAGGATGGTCAACATATTATCAGCTAGGTACAAGTATTGAAGAGCAGGAGAATCAACAAATGATACACARCCACTTTCCTCTCCAGCAAGTCTTTGCTTAGCTAGTCCTGAGTACATGCTGCAAAGGCTGATATTATTGCTCTGTAGATTAAGCAGTTCGAGGCTAGGAAGACGTGAAAAGATGTCAAASTGCAGGGACTGGAGCTGGTTGTTTTGAATATAGAGCTCCTTCAAATTTGACAATGTGCCAGCATCGAGGAAAAGGTTCTGCAAAGCGTTGTAACTCAAGTCAAGGATGGTTAGGGAGATCAGTGTACTGTCATAAGTCACTGTAAAAGTCTGGAGACAGTTTTTACTGAGATTAAGGGTGTGAAGGGACAACATTGACTCAAAGAACTCATTTGGAATAGATTTGATTTCATTATAACTTAAGTCTAAATATATGAGTTGGGATAAATAAAGAGAACTTTTATTTCTACTTTGCTTCTGATCAAGAAGATGAAAAGATGCATCTAGCCAGTCTTTCTCCATATAGTCCATTTTATTATGAGGGGATTCAGCAGTGAGCTGAATTAAATTCTTTGATAAATTGAGAGTTACCAGCTTGTTCACTTGGGGGAAGACTGGGAAGGTCTGCAGTTTGTTTTCACTCAGATCCAAGCATCTTAAGCTATACTCATCCTCTGACTTTGTGGTATGGAAGGTCTCAATGCTATTTCTGCTAAGGTCAAGTACCTCCAGCTGCTTGAGGTTGAAATCGGAGATGCAAGTAATTGAATTCATGGAGAGATTGAGTTTGGAAAGGTTCACCAGAGTCTCAAAAGCACCTTCTTGTATTTCCATGATGATATTACTTTGGAGATCTAGCTCCAGGAGATTGGGAGATCCCTGAAACATCTTCTGTGAGATCATTATAATACTGTTGCCTGCCAAGGAAAGATACTGCAGTGCTGGAGCTTGTTTAATGAAATACTCAGTCATCCCATTGTAGAGACTGTTGTGGGACAAGTCCAGTATTTCCACCTTGGGTAAGAGTCCAATCCCCGCCGTCCCATTCTGAGCAAACTCATATAACTGGTTGTTGGCTAAATTTATTTCCCGCAGTCTCGTCATATGTTCAAAGACTCCAGGCTTGATGAAGCTTATCTGATTAGAGCTTAAATCCAGGCACTGAAGGGAAGTATAAAATGATAATGGCATTTCGGGGATACTTTGAATCAGGTTTCCGGATAGATCTATTTTGTTTACATTCAGATGGAGCTCTTGAGGGATTTGGTGAAGGTCTTTGCTGTGGCAAAATGCCTGCATGTTTGCCTGCCAGAAAAAGAGAGAAAAGGGGTTGTCACCTGAGAAATGAACAAGAGTGTTGCATGAAATACAAACAAAATAACATTCAGCATYCATTCAGATTCTTCTGAAACACTGGTCATATTATTTTCTTTAAGAGTTCTGACAACAAGCATAATAATCCTGACACTTCTTTGCAACTAACAGTTAGTGCTCATTGCATTTTACAGACACTCCCCACTTAGACTAGTAAGGAGGGTTTTTTTTGCATGGGACACCTCCTATAACTTTGTTCACGACCTCTCCTATATAAATTAACCTATGTGAGAGGAGACCTGGATCAGCAGATTATGGAGATCTAGTATCCAAAATTAGATCTGAAAAGAAACTCTCTAAAGAAATCATCTAGCCCAACCTTCAGCTGGTGTGAGAAGGTTCCCCCCCTTTTTTTTCACCTTTCTCTCAGGCTCATTTTAATAGTCCCAAGTGAAGGTCTTCTTACTGCAGCTAACYATAGTTTTTTCACTTCTGTTCTGATGTTCAGTTTTTTCAACTTCATCCTAAACCACTATATTAGATTCTGTAACTTTTTGCTACAGCTAACTTGCAATAGTAAGTGATATTTTAAAAAGTTCCTCCATGTTGGTAGAATAGTTTCCAAAGCAAACCATGCAGAAATATATAAGTATCCTAGGGTACAAACTGTCTCTCTTTGTTAGTCACATCCCTCATGTATTTGTGATCACGCCTTCCTTTAACCACAGCTTAGTTAAGCAATGCTTAACTACTCAAATATTTCTGATGCAAATCTCCAAAGTCCTCCAATTTTTCCCATCTGCATTTAACCTCTTCCTAAGGCAACAGTTCCCTTCTCCTGGCATGCGAAGTACACCTTGTGCAGCTGTCCATACAAGACATTTGTGATACAGCAGGGAAGGCATGTATTATATAAAGTCACCTTCTGAGTGGGTAAAAGCTCTGATGTACATTGAGTTCATGCTCTTTCAAGCCACTTTTTGGCAGCAGGGTGGAGAAGAACTCAAGTGTCAAARTCAAATTCCTCTCCGAGATGCAAGTCAGAGGTTTTATTGCAGCTTGTACTGAATCTGTGTCCAGAGCAGAATTTGGAGTGTATGCTCATAAGAAACATTGGAAACATCAAGATAATCACCCTTGCATAAATGTCAAGCCATATTTTGTTGTTAAGGAGAACATATAACAGCAGGAGGAAGTGGAATGCAGAAGGCTTAGACAACATTTAATTTACTGAAGGAAAACTCTCGTTATGAATGYATATGGATGACCGGGTCATGTACTGTTTGTAGAAAGATCAGAAAGAAAAGAAAGAAAAGGTCTGTTGAATCTTAACTTCTGTTGAGAAGCAGAATCCAGATTCCATGACGCAAAGCTTTGTATTCGCTTTTTCTGACTTAAAAAAAAAAAAAAATCAACAACTCTGTCTCCCAAACATCTGTTTCATGCAAACGTCTAGGTGGACGAACTGGCAGGTTTGTTTAGGAGAAGTGGGGTAATAGCCAGCATTTCGGGAACCTCTTTTGTATTGCGTGAGTTTTGGAGACTGCGCATGAACGCACCAGAGAAACGAAACAGCACGTCCAAACTCTGGATATACACAGGCTGCTCTGCGGTCCTTCCCATAATACATCTTGATCCCAGATAGATGGCCTGTTAAAATCTGAGCSCCCTTTCTTTTTCCCTCCAATCCACTCAGATCTCCCACAGCTAAACTCATAAGAAAAAGAGAGAAGGGAATATTCTGGCTTCCCCCAGCCATTAGTYCTTTCCTGCAAGGCCCTTGTAGAGTTACTCATCTTGAGCTAAAAATGGGAAAAAGCTAGGTTAAGCCCAGAGGATGAGGGAATAGAGCAGGAAGTGTCATTTTGTCCAATTTGAGCAAGAGGGAGAAGTCAGAAAGATGCAAAAATCTGGAGAATAACAGAAGCAGCCATTTTGCTTTGCGGCCCAAGGCAGATGACAAATTTCTTCCCACACTTTGAGCCAGAGCTCAATAAGTGTTCAGCACCCTCTGCTCCCTCTGGGTGCTCCTCACCATAGCCAAAGCCTGATCCAAGTCCCATTGACATCAGSCGAATGGTTTCCACCGATTTCCCTGATGGTGAGGTCGGTCCCAGTTCACCTTGTAGGACTGGGCCTTTACTCTGCGTGTGCTGAACTCTCCAAGTGATAAAAGGATGATAAAATCTATACTTCCCACTGTCTGCCATCTGTTCCTACAACACCACCCCTCCTATTTTTCTGGCTTTCATTCCTTTTCACTGACTATTTTGATCCTTGCTGTATGTCTTATCTCATCTGTTCTGCACTTTGTTTTCTCCCTCAGGACTCAAACTGCATTAATTTTGTTCTCAACAACACTAGGAAGAAAAGATGAAGTGTATCTCCATGGGACTGAGTGAACAGCATCTGCTTGCGTGTGTGCATCTCTCCTCCTCCCCCCATAACTCGGTAGGTTGGTAGCTTGAGGCTGTAAAGAGGTTTTCCTTTGTCTCACRTTCCCACTTCATCAGCTCTGCCAGTGCTGTCACCTATTTGTTTGAAATCTGTTGGCAGGAGGCACTGTAGGTAGAGAGCGCTTGATCCATCCAGTATCTGGTTCCAGTCAGGTGCTGTCCTAAAAACTGACCCTACAACCCTGAAGCTGAGAATCGTTTGGATTCTGACTCCAGTTTAGTGGCTCAACATCCCCGAGTGGATGTTCTCGTCCACCTTAGTAACAGCCCTGCAAAAGAAGCAGCTGGATCTGCCTTGTTCTTCCCTACCAAATTGTGATTGTTTGAACCAAAGAATTTGGGCGAGAGCCACTTGGCGCTGACTTGCGCTTGCTGGGAGTTCATGTCCGTTCTCCAAAAGATCTATGCAGCTGCACGACCAAATCGTAGCAGTTTACCAAGATGCCACATATTGGCTAACCTGTGGTAACCAGGTATGCATTCTTGCACTACCTCGATGCAAGGTAATGCACAGTTAATCACAAACTCTTCCCTTGTATGAAGTATTTGGAAGCTACTTCCTTGTCAGGTAACATGAACTTGTAGAAACATCTTTCTCTGGGAGGTAAAACATGAGCCAGTGGGAACTTCTCTCCTTGCAAAATAAAGTGAGCTAGGTTGAACCTCTTTTTCCTTGATATTTGAGCTATGTCTTATTCTCTTGGAAATGAGTAGATTGCTGACAGTCACCTTGGCTCAGCAGATGTGTAATAACCTGTTAAATCAGTGCAGCTCACTCCCGTGTCCGGGTTGTGATATGGATTGTTTACTTGCTGAAACCTCTTTGACAAGGCTTTGGTTTAGCAAAATGAACACCAGCGGTGAGTCAGACAAGGGTACGGGTTTCTGACTCATTCATCTCCCGAAGATCTAGGATGAAAGTTTCCATTTCTGATCTTTTGCTATTTTAAAGGTGTCACCACAGGGAAAGTAACATGTAAAACAGTGAGACTGTGATGAAAAATTATACCGTGAAATAACAGGGACTCCCAGTGGGCTTGTCAGCTAACTCAGTAGCTTTCTCTTTCTTTAAGCAGAGCGGAAATGTGTTTGGATTTATACCCTCCTACTTYCATTGGATCGAGTGTTCAGAAAATGAGGTCTAGTAAAGCTCCATTGAAATTAGCAGTGCTGAGCTGTTAATTTGTACCAGATGAGAATCCCAGTTGCTGACTACAGAGCATTTTCCGTCAGTATTGAATTTATTCCAGCTTCGTTGCATACAACCTTGGGTTTTTGGCTTGCACAGTTGGCCTGCCAAAATCAGTTTACAGTGGAGTTGTGGAAACAAGCAAATGTTTACTTCTCAAGAATCAGCCAGATCTGTGACCCATCAAGAAACGGGATGGGGCGAATCTCCCTGGATTTTTGCGTGTCTCATCCTGAGTTCATGTGACTGTAATACATGAGATCCGAACTGTCATGTTTACAGTGGTTTAATCAGTCTGCCCTCTTCAGCCAATGATCCGAGCTACCCAGTCACCTTCCCAAGATCTTTTTATATATACTAGGTCTTAATTTCTCTGGAATTCAGGAAGTGCAGTAATACAGCAGGGTGGGCAGGAATGGAATGAGTCCCATAAGGGAGATTTGTACAGCTAGCAAATTATTCTTTTTCCCTATTTTGGAAGTTCTTGGGGATTTGTGCTGAACAGCTTCAGCACTCAAAAAAAAAATAGATAAGTATTTTTAAATGGTCTGTTACTATCAGCAGCATTGGGATAGGGAAGGGAGCGAGTGAATACAAGTTCAGCTTCGAAGAACATTTACGATATTGTACCAGGCACGTGCAAAAATTCAAGGGGCAAATTTTGTCTGGGAGCCAGAGGCTTTTCTTACCCCCAGATAAAATTAGGAATAACTCCACTGGAAGCAGTGCTGTAGCAGGGCAGAGAAGATCTGACTCAGTGTCATTACAAAAGGAGGACTRATATGAATGTATTTCACAGAAGATGCTTTATTGAGATTACAATGAGATTTAAGCCTAACATAAAGCAGTAGAATTTAGATCTAAGTTCTTTTTCTGTCTCTGTTATAGATCCTCTGTACAGTCTAGGGGAATCAGGCCACATTTTTGTTAAGCAATTCACCTCAGAAAAAAAATGGRGACAATAATCCTTCTGTTTTCCCACACTTCATGTGCTGTTGCTATGGTGAGGAACAGATGCTGCTTGGGAACAGTCTGCAGAGCATCCATTAGCTGAGAAAAGCCCACCTCTGCATCCAAGAAGACGTTGCTCTTGGGGAACCTTGGGTTTCCCCTCATCGAGACCTCAGTTATTGCTACAGTGCCTGTAACAGGAGGGTCTTCACCTTATCTGCGATCTAAAGGAGCCTGAGTAGGAAGATAGGCTTACCACTTCACAGGATGTCCCCTCCATGGGCCGATAGTTAGAGATCCCTCTGTTCACCACCGCCAGGAAAAGGATGATGTACAGTTTCATGGTTCTGCAGGGAAAAGTGGGCATGGTTAGACTGCAAACTCAACACAGCAGTCAGCTCATGCAGGCATGTGAGACACGCAAAAATCCAGAACATCATCTAGGACAGAGAGGCACGTATGCAGTGCAATAAATTAACCCACCAACATGCCTTCAAGACTGCTGGGGAAAAGAGAGATTTATATGAGGACTTGAAAGGCAGGTCCTAGGCAATTCATGGGATTTCCCTGGTGTGATTTGAGCTGCTCCCTGCGTGGCACGCAGGTCACCCACCTAACTCCATGCACCCAAGCTTGGCAATGTTGTCTRTTACCATGAAGGAAAGCAACCATCGAAGAGAGAGGCACCTTCCAGAGCCACCTCCCTCTTTAGATATAGAGGCAGCTCAGATACTTTTGGGGTGCCAAGTACTGACCGAAGGGAATGGGTGCTGCTAAGAAACAGCAAGGACTGGGAACAGTTTCCACAAGTTTCCACTCCTCAGAGCGTCAAAGAGCTTTTACATGTTCATTAGTCACAGCACATCCAGATTTGATGGGCTAATATAAACAGCTTAAATCATGGACAGAGAACTTTTTGTTCAGATCTTATTTTTCCATTTTATACATCCCAGGTATGGACAGACTTTTAAACAGATTTGAAARCAAATGCCTTAGAAAGAGCACAGATATTAAATGTAATGGATTTGTTTGAAATGAAGGATTCATCATAGAGCTTAGCACTTTGGAAAGCACTCAAAAGAATAGCATAGAAATAGCTGCAAATGGAGCAGTCAGCACTGGTAGGCCTGTTGCTGAGCAGTGGGAGAGAAATGCTAACAAGACTGCCTGGGTCTAGGTAGATGCTAATGAGATCTCTGAGTCCAAGCATGAGACTTCAGTGTCACCACAGGTAACTCACAAACAATAAAGGAAAGAGTTTTTCAGGAGGAGATGAGGCTGTGTGTGTCTCTCTCAAGCAGGCTGTTCACCAGCAAACAAGTGGTTCAAACCACTGAGTTTCAGCTCCAAGGCTCTTGAAGGGTCATTTGCCTTTTAACAAACRATTCTCAGAGAGGGGAAAATTTAGCAACATAACGTTTAAGATATACAAAGCACAGCCCTGTGCAGCTGGAGGTGCCAAAGCCTTCAAGATGAAGTAATCAAACAGGGAGAGTTCAGACTCGTAGGCAGGACCCTGGTGAAGGACTATCAGTGCTATTTTACAGATGGGGAAATCATGGGCGCAGGGATCGTACCTCACTTAAAGCAAACAGATTTTATCAAAGCTGTGGATGTTCCCCCATCATGAATACTGCCAACACAAGCTCTAGACATCACCTGTTTATTACAGCCTCTGTTACAAACGTACTGACTTCTGTCTATGTTTGTATGGCCTCTTGCAGACAGATCTGCGTTGGTCCTGTCCGCATCTCAAACCGGTAAGACATATGCCAGCTCTCAACAGAAGTCCATGCAGCAATAATTATTTAGCACTGCTCTTGAGTCTTTCCAGGAGTAAGCCTGCATCTGTCTAGCTCCAAAGCCAATCTCACGTGCAAGTGCCTCCAAAAGGCCATGTAAACGTACCATTACTCAGCAGCTTCCACCCACAGAGCATCACGAGGCTGAAAGCAAAAGAGAAAAGATGGAATCTTTGCCAGCTGGTGGAGATCCCTCCACTTAGTCACTGCTTGAGGGATTCATCTGAAGCTCTGTGCTTCCACAAAGCATGACAACCATTGAACAGGTTCACCTGAGGGTGAAGTCTCYGTGGAACTCTCACAGTTCAGCCACATTCAGCGTGGGGAACGTAACACCCTGGGATATTCATTTCTGCCAGTTTCAGTCACATTTTCCCCTTCCCTTAAATGAGCATGAACATGCTCATTCTCAAGCCTTTTAATTATTGTTTGCAAAATGCTCCAAAATCTTTCTGTGGAGGGAAGAACTGCTGGTACCACCATTTATAATGTCTGTTGTGTTCCTTCTCTGTTACACACTCCTGAGGCCTGCAGAGAATGGGTGCTTGTGGACTCCAAGCCAAGACATTTGTCCAGGGGGTGGAGGAGAGGATGGCTTTTATCATTTTGGTATTAGTTTGCTAGAACTGAGAGAAATGACGAACATACTGATGATGAGTGACTTTTGAAGACTTTACTCAGAACATTCAAAAGGAAATTGTTTGTGCTTAAACCTAATGAAATAAGATGACAAATTCTCCATGAATGTTACCACAATAAGGCATCACCCTAATGCACAGTGGGTGTCCCATGCTGTCTGCCATATCTACTCTGTCACACCACCAGTGCAAAAAAAAAGATCCGTTTCCTTCTTAAATGATAGCCTTGGCACAATCCAGAGCCTTAAAATGCTTTGAAATGTCATAAATTCATAAAGCAACTGGGAAAATGATATATTTCCAACCAAGAACCTCACTTAGTGGTGTGTAGAGCAAGGCAGATCCATAGCAAGTGAGGAATCTGTCCGYCAGGGTATTATATAAGGCAACTGTCACCCTGGAGCTCCAAAGTACTGGAACATGATGGTCTTGTGCTCAAAATATTAGACCACATGGACTCATTCCAGAACAGGATAAGCCACTCCTCATGTTATGGTGCTACCTCGTCATCCACAGAGATTCCCTTCCCAAGGTTATTTTCAGCTTAGTTGCCCAGCTGCAGAGCTTTTCCTGCTTAGAGTTTCTGCAGACAGCTCTCTCGACCAGCCACCTTTCTCTGCAATATCTTGTGTGTCCAGCACCACATCCCCCTCCTCTCTCCCCTCCCAGCAGGTCCCAGCCACCCACCACCTTTGCCCAGTGCAGCACATAGAGCTCAAAGGAGCCCATTGACCTCTTGCAGTTTAGCATCGTGGACCTTTGCTGTCACAGATCTTCACATCAGAGGTACATCCCGACACGGGGCACAGCACCGTGCTGGCTTCCATGCCGTGAAAGAGTGAATGTTGGACAAGGTGAAGAAGCCTGCTGAGCACAGCAACTACCTGCCTGCATCAGGACTGATGGTTCGCACCTTCACTTTCAACACCAGCTTGGGAGCAGCAAAAGCAGTAACTCAACCTAAAGGAGTTTTTATTGCTGTGAGGCTTACACCAAGCTGAAGCAGTTTCACTCATGGTGCCAGTTTGCTCCCACTGTCAACTGTGATAAATATCCTAGCATTTCTCAGAGCAGAACTGAGCTTTGAACCATGTTTAATGTCACAGCTTTCCATCACAGTTTGGGGAAATTTCCCAGCCCCATTCACAGTTGAAAAGTACACGTGGTTTCAGTGACACCACCAAGGAGTCTTAGCAAGCGGGCAAAATATTCTGTCGTTTAGAAAAAGCACGGTATCCAGGCAGAATCACTGTGTCCTTTTAACATATGGGAGGACACTAGCAGAGGAGGGCGATTTGCCACAGACAAGTTTGAAAACTACGGTAGAACTAGGATTTAATCTCGATTTGTCCAGTTCCCATGCTAGAACAAGATTTGCCCCCATCTCTTTTATAATATTAAACCTGAGAAGAATTAATAGATGACATTTGTAGCTAACAACAGCAGCAGCCTCCATTTTTTTCCCAAAAAGTATTTTTTTAACTGCTTAGACAGCTTACAGTGAAGTTATTCTGTGCCAAACAGAGCTTAAATAAAAGCAAATACACAAAACAAACCAAATTCCCCAGGGTCTGATCCTTCTTCAGACAAGAAACTTTGCTTCTGTGTCAGCACCTTCACTGTTAGAAAGAGTGAATATTTCACATTTACCTTGTTTCAAGCGTTTCTTGCATCCCCATACACTGCTTATCATGTCTTTGAAACGCATATCCAGGTCTTCAAAACTTGTCCAGTCCTGGCACCGACGAAACTGCTCTTCAGCTTCCCATTCACCCATGCAGGATGCAAAGCAGCTTACTCGCRACTTTAGAACTAAGGCATTTTGAGGGAAGTAATCTTATTTGGGACAGTGTCTGCTTTAAATTATGTTGCTCGTCTTCCCTCCGACTCCTCTCCGGGCTCTTGCCGGGTCCCAGGCACTGCTGCACTCTGAACAAAGCCAGCTACTGTACGACATCCTGCAGTCCTTGCGCGGGACAGGAGCACGCCAGGAAACAAGGGGGTTTTGACAGAGGAACGGGTGGGATCGGGCCCCGGGTTTGCTCAGAGGAATAAGTGACTTATCTTTGCCGCTTGCACCGTTTAACCCTGCGCGCGGTGCAGGCGGCGTGTTTACTTTAGGGTTGCGCGTCCACGCGTCACGTTCCTGAAGCGTTGCAGCCCTCCTACCCCTCCACCTAAATCGCTATCCACATCTTTATAAAAAAAGCATTTGAGGATTCAAGGTTTCACATTCATTGTTGATAAATAGAAAGCCCACAACTGAGAAATCTTTCCTAGAAGAATCCCCCCCCCCCTTTTTTTTTAGTAACAGTCCCACTAGTCCAAGAGTGCAATACCAACCCAGTGGAAGGATTTTGGGGATTCAGGATTAGCTACTATGCACCTGACTTAAAGTACCTCTGTGGATTTTTTGGGGTGATAAAGGAATTAGAGAGATTGATATGAATGAAGAAAGAGGGGTATGAACATCTGGATGAGATGTTTAATTTTTGACAGTGAGTACACAGGGTTCTACCTACCAGACCCACTAGTAAAAATTCCCGTTGCAAAGGGACACTTCTGTCATGCAGAATATGATTTCAGATTGCCTGTGAGTTCAGCTCTTTATTTATTATTTTGTGCTGCCCTCTAGGGCTAGAGCAGCTGCCTAATTGTGAGTTTCCTCGGTTCATTTTCCTAATTAATTAAGGCTTGCTTTTGGAGAACCTACCACTGCCCTGATTTCCCCGTTGCTGTTTCCCAACTCTGCAAGCCTGAATTGTTGCAATGCACTTCTGTGGCTAAGCTATCATGCCAAAGAGTGGGGTTTTATCATCTTGTTTGCTTTATAATGCACCCTGAACGTTGCTACGAAGGGGAGGTCGTATCCGTAGGTGGGAGAGGGTGTGATTAGGTGCAACGGATAGAAAAACTCCTGCTTAGCTCTCAGGAGAGCTGTTTGTCAATGAGATTAACACAGTCTGGACAGATTCCCCCTGGCTGGACTCTCATCAGACTAGTTTTGATCAGCTTCCTCCAGCATGTATGATCTTAAGCTTTCGTTGGTGGGAGCTGGCCACAGCACTGTTTCTTTACTCAACCACTTTGGCATGCTCCCTGGACACAACCTCCATCTGCTACCCCCTTGGTGGGAGCAGGAAACACACATGGCCGCTGTACTTGGCCCCCAGGACGTCTGTGGAGTCCAGAGATTTAAATGCCTTTTGRATGCTCTGGATTTATAGCTCAGCTCGTCAGCAGCATGTGTTATCACTTGCAACGCACAGCTACTCTTGTTGGGGAGCTTTCACAAGGAAAACCTCAAATATTTGAGGTCTTCAAGAAAAAAAATTCATCATCTCTGGTGAAAGGACATTTTGATTTGATTTAGATTTGGATATGGAACGCAAATACCATGTCTGTAATTAAGAGTAGTGAATGTCTTAGATGATTGCAGTGTCACATTTTCCTGCACCTGGATGTTCAGAGCAATTTGCTTTGTGAGGTTAGTGGGAAATTTGGATTCACGGGGGAAAAAACAGCAGTTTTTGTTGGTGGTTCTTTTTTTAAAAAAGCTATATCAGTTCCTTGAGTCGATTTACTGAACTACCAAGTAGCACAGCAACCATGCTGGGAAAGGCAAGCAGTCTCCTCGCTGTCTCTAYCCTTTCTCAAAAGGGAATAAGTTTCAAGGACTTTGAAACATTTGTTTGGCTTCTCATTTTCAGTATTTTCATGCTTGTTCTTCTGTACTAGGCTACTCAGCAGTTTACATCGTAAAGTACTGTTGAAATATTAGCATGGTGCATGCTTGTTACCAAGGCTATAGAGCAAGGGCCATCTGCCTCGGGTAGATGGAGAAGCAGGCATGCCGTTTCCATCAGGCAGCGAGGGCTTTCCCATCCTTCTGATGTCAGAGGGTTTTCAGAGCACCTGCAACTCTAAGAAATCAGACCCTTCCTGGTTTTCCCATAGTCTTCTCAGACATCACTGCCTGCTTGGCTCCTGCTGAAGCCAGCTGGAGTTCACGTCAGCTCCAGGCAAAGCCAACTGCACCACGAGGTGCAGCAATGGGTCCATCTGCCACTGCTGGCTCTCAGACCCAGGGTAGGAAGGAAAAGCAAATCCCAGTAGTTAGCTCTCAYGAGACTGTCCGTCATCTACTGCAGATTCCCAAGGGTTTCAGATAAACAAGAATATGTCTTGACGATTATGTGACTTGAACCTCCAGACCTTTTGGAGTCTGTCCATCCCTAGCGTTACTGCTTTCTAAGGCACTGCTTTTGGGCTGAGCCCTGTGTCGAACCACATGAATCAAGCTCTTGAGAGAAATAAACAAAAYAAACTCCCTGCTTAGAAATAGGTCTGAACTGGAGGGGCAGGAGAGGGGGCGAGATTTGCTCCCTTGGACTAGAATAGCTCCCTGGTGATTCATCCCACCAGGAAACATTAATATTAACYCTATCAAAAAAATAAACAATCCATGCCATCCTCAGCCAGTCCCATCAGGAAGRAGGTACATCTGCAGCTCCTGAGACCTCACATCTCCAGGATGCTGGTGCAGTCTCATGGACCCACCAGGACCACTGCCTCCTAGCTCTGGAGGAGCCACACATCAAAACTGCGACTCCTGCACCTCAAGTATCACCAGTTTTACCCCAAATCAGCCTTTTCCTCCTGTCTTCTCAAGCTGTTACCTTCCTTCCCTCTCTCTCACACAGTCCTTGCTGCATGCACTTCTATCAAGCCAGGCAACCAATGGCATTGCCCCCCAACAAAAAATCATCCAGAGGACATTAGCCTTTCCAGTCTACTTGGACAAAAAAAAAAAAATAAATAAACATACGATTTAGCCAGTGCCCCAACTTCATTCACCTTTTCTCTACTCCTTTCTCCAGGAGATAAACTGAAAATGAATGAGAGTCCCACAAATTCCATTACCCTGGAGACTATATAAGAGAGCAGCTGGGTGAAGGACAGCAGGAGATGGGAAAAAGAAAATGCTTCAGTGTACAAAACCAGAAATGAACTGGCATTTTAAGATGAAACTAAATGGAATATTTACCCCAGGAAACAAAATTTCTAGAGAAAATTCAAATCTGGGAAAAAAAAAAACCAAGAACCTTTTCTCACCAACTTAATTAAGCACAGCAAACACAGAGAGAAACTCTTTTTAAAATCTGCATTTTTTTCTTTTAACTGCAGGTGGATTCAGTCTTTAAGAAAGAAAAGATGTACTTAGTTTATGTGATCAAACAGAAGACAAAATGAAGTGAGGAAATTTATTTCTGATATATTTGACTTGAATGATACTGAATATCTCTCCTGTGAAGTATCCACATTTCTATTAGTAAAAGGCCAACCACTGATCTATTCACTAAGCTGTAACTATCTGCCTTAAAAAGAGAAGATTGTTAATGAATTTCTCTTATTGAAAAAGAGATTTTTAGTATTTTAGAAAATAAGGTCATTTTAAAGTTCAAATGGTTACATTTTAATAATAATAAAAAATATTTCCATTGTTGTTTAGCTTTGGCTTTTATTTAAGGGAAACACACTTGTGCTTTTATGAAAAACACAATGGGGCTTGGGTTTAGAAACTTATCTTTGGCTCTTACATAARCTGGGATTTCCTAGAACTTTACAATTTCCAAATATTGTGTAAACATTAATTCCTCCTGATAACAGTGCAGATGCAGCAAAACAGCTGCTATCAGCAAGTCGTCTTTCACCCAAGGTGAGATCCAAGCTGTCAGGATCTTAAAGAGTGGAAAAAAAAAATAGCTCTGCTGTCTCACATCTCGTACTCCAGCAAGGAGAATTCAATGACAGCTTTAATAGTGAGAAGACCAGATGATCTCAAGAGTACTCTGTCCATTTTATATGGGGACGGTGTGATTTGCCCGAGGCTACATTGGGAGTCAGTGTCAGAGAGCTTGGTTAGCAGCATTTAATCAGTGCACAATACGGATATTTCTGCAGCACTCTTGGTTCAGAGCTTTGTAATTGAGAAATACCATAAATAGACTAAAGTCCTGCGAAGAAAGAAAATAAAACGYCTGCCCATCTTCTGTTACTGTTAACACTGAGAATCATAGTAAAGAAGGAATATGATAACTGCGTTAATTTAAGCTAATGGGAGCCTCCTTAACTTAAAGGATCTAAATCACTGTAGTGCCAGTCCCTGATGAATTAAATATACAGCCATACAGACAGAGCCATTTACACAGTGCATTTAGGCAGTTCCTCAGGCTATTCATAAACACAGTATATTTTATTTATACAGTACCTTCCTCATCTGTGCTATTTTTAAAGGCTGCAGCTCTCAGTCACTGAAGCCCCGTTCCCTCTYGCAGGCAAAAGGCAGCCAGCTCAACTTTCCAGCAGGCTCCCGGTTTCACACGTTTCTCCACGTACCTGCTCTGGGGCTGGAGGAGGAGGTTTCGCCTCTGCTTGCAGCCTTCTGTCTCCCGGACTCTCCCAGCAGCCTTTCCAGCAAAAGCTGAGGAAGAGTTTCCTTGGGGAAGTCGTACCTCTGTTGCATGCCAGCTGACTAAAACTCTGCGAGCTCAGAGAGAAGTTTGAAGTCACAGAGAAAAAAAATACTCCCCATAGACTGGTCCTTGAATTCATTCCTTCGCAGTCATGAGCTCTTATATATTCCCAAGCTCCCATGAGCACGTGAATACATACCTCCGTAATAGTTTTAAAATGTGTGTGTCCTCTGCTCTTCTCTTTATTTTCCATTTCGTTCATTYAACCTTGGCTTATTTCCTGCAGTGTCTCAGCTGGTGATTACGCTCCTCTCATATTGACACACGAAACATTCTGTGAATACCACAAAAATCCCCTCTACGGGCTTCGGTGACATATGTTGTCTCTGAAGCTCTCTGCGTCTGTCCTACAGATGTGAGGGTGTGCTTTGAGCTACACGTACTCCCAGGTGTGCCAGGGCAGTGCAGGCTGGTGCTTAGGCTGGGGTAAAATCACAGCAACTGAACTGACTGCAGTGGATTTACACCGGTACAGACACAAAAGCAAAACTGGTCCCTTCAGRGCTACAGTCTCAGCTTCTGCGAATYGCRCACAGAGGAGTTGRGGTTGGAGGGGACCCCYAGTCCAACCTTCCTGCTCAAGCAGGGTGAGCTAGAGCACCTCCATTAAAGCGTGAGCCCTAAACTCCAGCTATCAAGGGCTGTGTAGGACAGGGTGTGAAGAAAGAGGGTGTATCTGGCTGAAGGGCCACGGCAGGGTAAATGCATTGCTTCAGGTATCCCAGCTAGCTCAGGCATCTCTGTGTGGCACAGCAGCGTGATGCCCAGATGTACCCCAGGGGCGAGGATTAATTCAGCTTAATGCTTGAAAGGGTAATAGCATAAATTCCTTCTAAAAAGAGCGTTGGATCAGATTTTGGTTTCTTTTCATTGGGTGCCAAACTCCATTTCGCTTCAGAAGCATTGCTCTTGTGTAAATTGGTAGGAGACCTGAGCATCATCTGTGTTGTCTTCTTCTGCTTAGAAGAAGTGCCCTGACATCTAGCCTGGTATCCGCTGCTACTATGTCTTATTTTGTAGGAATAAAACCTCTAATGTGGTTTTGTCAGCTCCTGGCTGGATCCAGGATGCCTTAAGAACACACTGYGTCTTGGATCTGTCAGCCAAGATCCCTCAGGCCACCCCACCCCACCCTGGAAAGGACAGCTGCAAACCTCCCACCTTCTCCCCTGTGAGTGCGTGGGGAGCTTCTCCCCGCTTGCCATTGCTAGCACAAATCGATGTCTCCACACGCGCGTCCCTCAGCGCGAATAGAAACCTCCGCACGGTGCACACGGCCCCCCCCCGGGGAAGGATGTCACACGTATGTGACGGATGTTAGTCATGCCGCTTCCCCTACTGATGGAAGGCACCCTGACGTGCGGGGGGTGCGTGCCAAGGAAGCACCAAACCCGTCGGGGGAGATGTTTGGATGCAGCAGTGGGCTTTTTTCCCTTTGAGACAGCGATGGACAAGCACGAGGTGAGACATCTCTGCTGCAGAAAGGGACTCTTGGGACTGTGATATGAAACAGCAACAATTTTTGCTAAGAAAGGGATGCTGACTCCCCTGCCCTGGAGAACCTCCATTCTGTCCTGCATTCCTGGAACCGCTCAGTAAAATCAGGTAAAAGCCATGTCCTTCTCGTTCCACATGCCAAGTAGCTTAGCAGGTTCTGCTAAACATATACTGGGTTCCAGTCCAGAGGGCTTTGCTTCTCCGCAGCAGGTTACTGATCATTTTATGTAGCACACAAGCTTTTGTGAGTCAGAGTTATTTCAGATCTGCAACATGCTTGGAGACTTWAGATGAAAACATCTACAGATGTGCAAGATGTGGTTAGTTAAATATCACAGTAAACATATTTTGCACATGTTGTTGCAATAAGTATGTAACAAGGGTAATAAATTTAATAGCAGCAAGTAACGATAAGAATTTTACTATTGCAATAACTATACATATACGTCTGTGTACATAAGCATGCATGTATATCTGTATACTTATTAAAGGCCAAATCACTTAACAATTAATAACTGAAAGATATTTCATTGAGTTTTCTTGGCAACTAAAGCAGGTCCTACAGAGAACCTTGCTTGTATGCAGCAGTCCCAAAATTTTATTCATATCCTCAGACTAGCACTTTGACAGGACATTGTGTACCTYGAATTCTCCCTCAGAATAGAGATGAATGTCACCTATTTTTATAGGACTTCATGTACTGGTGCTCCTGTTGTACAGAAAAGAAAGCCACCTTCTTAGTAAATGTTACCTCTGATAACGAGTTGAAGGATGGGCATCCCCTTGGGCCAYTGACAGCGATGCTGCTGTTCCAAGAGCATCCTAAGGAGTAGCAGCTTGCGTCAGAAATGTTTTTACCTCTAATAGATGTCAAGCCTCTGAAAAAGCAGGTCAGGGCAGTAGCAAGACGTAACCTCTAGGCTCTGAAAGCTGTAAGGCCAGGACTGCCCTGTACAACACCTGAACTAACCGTCCTTCATATTTTCATTGTGTGGCACCATGCYTAGTGAATAGGACCCTACTGCTTGGTTTGGCTTTATGTTGTCCTGCCAACATACACTTCCACCCAAGATGAAACTTGTCTCTATTTCATGCTAGCTTACTTGGCTGGAACACAGGAAGAGTTCACCAAGGCACAAGGATGGACTATGTCACCTCTTGTCAGCATGCCCACCTGATGGCCAGCTTGTTGTCACAGCAGCCATGGCTGGAGGAGAGCTGTGGACTAATTACTTAGAGAAGTGGGTCAAATAACATTTTCCAAGTAGTGCGTGGCATATAGCAAAGAAAGCCGTTGCAGAAAGGATAAGTGAACCTCCTGAAAACAACATATTTCAACCACATACAGAAGCTGTAGGAATTATTCCCACAGACCTTGCTGCAGACCTCCAGCTCTGGTGTGTGGGYTGCAGAGGACATGAGTCAACCTATGGTTGATTCCCTTTGATGCCTGAGGGCTGATGCTTCCAAGGTTACAACTCTCCCACTGAAGGTGTCTGTCCCAGGGAACCATCACTGACCCTACAGACCTATCCCCCCTCCAGAGCAAGCTGTCTACATCCAGTTACAAAGCACTTGGATCTCTGGTTGTGGATGGTGTCCTCAGAGTCAAAAGATTATTATTTCACTGTTAAATTTCATTCAAAGTGTCTTTAATAAGGTGGAGACAGTGTGCAAAGCATAGAATAGAGGGGCTGAACAGAGCAGAAAAAGCCAAAGCTGATGCAGCCCCTGCAGCAAGCCATCCCCAGAACTAACCCAGCTTGGAGGGAATGAACTAATTTAATGGGGAAGAGAGCCCAGAGGAGAGCTAATGTGTAATGTGGGTGACCAGGGATCAAGGCTTGGGACTAAACACAGGAGCCAGGCAGCATAGATGTGCCTATGTAAACCCTGTGATTGAACCTAAGGACCCTGGGAGGAATGTCACACCCTGAAGACTTGTAGGATCATGCTTCCAAAGCTGCTTGCAAGCACTAGGGCCGCAATCATTTTGCTAAACTCATCATGCACATATGTGCATACTCTACACTAGGGCAATGAGATGGTGCAACTGATTAATCCAGCTTCAAAAACAGGGTCACAGGTCTACGCTGGTCACACAAGATCAAGCTTGGCCCATGTCCTTCCAGAGGCTCAACCCTGCCAACTCTCATGGGTTTCCCACTCTTTCATGGGAGAGATGAGCAGTCTTGGCTGGCGGGGCTGGCATGGAAACGAGCAGAGGAGCATAAACAGAAAGCAAAACTCCCAGCTACCTAGATACTCCAAGGCATCACTGCCAGTATAAGCATCATTATCTTGAGATGACGTTAGTCCAGTTGCTTTTCAGAAATAATGCTAAAAAAAAAAAAAAAAAAAAAAAAAAACATCCCAGCAAGTCAGAGATGAACTGGCAGTTTTTAATCACTTGCAAAATATTAGCAGTTGACCACGTGCTCACCTCATGCTTAAAATAGGTTGTATCATGTCAACAGGATGCCCATCTCTAATTATAAATGATATTTCTCCAGACTAAACAAAGTTTGAGGATTTTATATTTCTGTTCTGTTTCTTCTAGCTCCCATTATAGCCTGTTCTTTAAAAAATGCATGAAGAACCAAAAAGCCAAGAACTCTGCTCTGGCCACTACCTCTTTTTCTATTCCAGTTACTGTTCAGTGAAGCTTGCCCCTGGGCCCATGGAGATACTTTACATATCAGGATCCTGGCCTGCCTTGATGCTGATATTGGTGGAAAGCAGGACAAGACTGTTGTCCAAAACGTCAGATTTGCTGTGTTTCCTGTCCCATACGGTTCCTGGAGGTCTCAGGCACTGGATTTTTAGTTGTCCTGTGGGGACATGCTGCTTTTAGCCTCCTCTAATACTAAGCTTGGCTTAGTCCTCTAGGATATCAACCACAACCTCCCTCAGGTCCACCTGGCTACAGACCATGAAGACCTTCTTATTGCAAGCTGTAGACAGCATCAGCATGCAGCAAGGCAGAGCCAGGGACTCCAAACAATGCTTTTTTGCTCAGTGTCCACCTTGAATATGACACTTTCAAAATCTCCATGATTGGGGAGTGATCACCCCTCTTCCCAAGCACCGTTTTTTCTAGTCCCAATAAGGTGCTAGTGTCTGTATTTCTTTTTCTGTCCAGGGTGAGCCTGCTCTCTGTGGTCTGTCCTACTCTTCTGTCACATGCTCCCCATATATATTCATATCCACTCATTTTTTCTAAAGCTCAAAGTCTCTTTGATCCATGGCTTAGCTCTGGGAAGAGTTCCTCATTCTGTCCTGCATGGAAGCCTTGTCCTCCCACCCCTTGATTCACCCATAAGGATGACCAGMCACTGTTACCTTATCTCCTTTGAAACCACAGGTATGCCTCTATGACCATCCACTTATATCTGCAGAGGAGACATACCTGACCCTGCTCTAAGCTCTCCAGCTCCCCACAACCTGGTAACCAGAGTAGCTGCAAAATCCACCTGAAAAGCATAATAAATGCATGGCCAGTGACGCTCCACACTCACCCATCCAAATGTGGCTAGGAGAGGATCGACTTCACCCATGCTACAACGCAGTGATTTGTCAACTGGGCCTGTTCCCGGCTCATTTTGTCCCTGTTTGTTGTCAGCCTTCTCCATACACCACCTGATACTGAAGCTGGCAGGGCTTCCAAACTGAACAAGAAAGCAACCTGCAYATAACAGTGCTTGAGACGTTTGTGGAGTCTTGAAGGAACATTGCAAACCACATGGAGTGGCAGAYGTTGTTGAAACCCCCAGCACAAGTAGATACTACTGCAGGATTTAGATGAGGTAGCTTTGGTAAATGACTTGGGAATAGTCTTCTGCAGAGTGRGAGAGTAGAGAAGGAGACCCAAATACAGTTGTGGAGGGAATAGACAGGTGTGGAAGTTGCTGGGACATGTGGTAATATCTGTAAGAGAAAAACAATAGGAAAAATGTGGGCAAAACACCCAGAAAAGAAAAAGTATTACACTAGAGCTGCAGAGATTCTAATAATTATTGGAGGGTGAATGCGGTAAAGTATCGTTTGTCTTTGGATTTTGAAGGGTCAAAAGTGTGTTTGTGGTCATCTGGTTTTATTTTCTAATGGTTGTGGGCTGGAGACTCACACCAGTCCCAGGGAGATTTTTAGGTGTGGCTTGAATGCAGGAAAAGTTGTCAAATTAGTATCTCAAGAAGGCAAAAATTTAGGCAGAGACCTGTTTTCTTGCACTTACCCTTGCAGCTCTGATGGTCAGAGACAGTCTGCATCCAGCAGCATCCAACCCACACTTTTTGAAGTATCTCTGAGCTTTGTGTGCTATCATCTCCAGGGATGTCTTCTAGTCTGTATTTCAAATATCACAGGCTTTATCAGAAGATTCAGGAAACTGTGTTCCATGTGACAAATCTGGTTTATCTTGACATGGCAAACCAGACAAGACTGATGTGGTTTCTCTTGCAAATATTTCTCATATCTCTGCCTGCCACTGAAATAACAAGAAGCTCTATGAATCAAATGGTGCCAAACAAGCTGCAGAACAGTTTGTTCTGTCATCTGTGTTAATGGGTTAAACATCATATTTCTGCCTTCAAATCTCCTAGTCAATTCAATATGTGAAATATCATCCTTTCTTCCTCCTTCTTTTCATTTTCCTTTGAGCTGAGGAATGAAGAGGAAAGTTGGTCTCTCCCTTTGCATTTTTAGTCCCTGCTTTTGACTTAGACTTTATCAGTTACCATGGAGATGAGGAATTTTCTTTTTTATTGTCCCTTCTCTTTCCACTGGCTACCACGTTAGCTTTGGGCAGGTGGTGCCTTACTGTGGCAAAGCCACAGTGAAAAGATTACTGGTGCTATATCTGCAAGACCTTAAAGCTGACCACAAAATGGGTAGCTTTCAACTCTTGTGGAGAGCATTTCCCCACTGTTGGTCAAGAGTGTGAACTGTCTCATTCTTTGCTCCAGCTATACTGATTATTCAGGCAAATGCTGAAAAATAGAAGTTTGCAACCAAAATCCTAGGAGAAGAGCAGTGACTTAGAAATGCTCTATTTTTGTTATGTTCCTTAAACCCTTTGATCCTTCCCATAGCCCCTTGATCCATCCCTACGTCATCACTTATTGAATGCCTTCCCCCCCCCAACAAACAGCTGGATTCTGGATTATTTCCAAAATGTCTTTACTTCCTCTTAAAGAGATTGGGTTTTTTTGAATTATCTAGTATTCCCAGAAATGATGTATTTGGTGATTTTTGCATGAATGAAAAATATTGAAGCTCTAGTTCCAACCCTAAGTGTGCTCCCTCCTATGTTTCAGAGGGCATCATGGTGTCCCTGTGCTCAGCAGATCACGTGAAACATAGTCTTGGAGAAGAAAAACACCTGGACCATCTAACTAAACCCCCTACTAAAAAATGAAGCAGGAGGTACAGTGGGAGATATGGGGGAATGACAGTTATTTCAGTGGAGAGGCAAAGCAATTACAGGGCACAAACCTGAAGGAAACAGCACCTTTTAAATCCTTCTCTTTATCGGTCTCTTTGACTGTTCAACACCCTGAAAATTTAGTTTGAGGCTAAATACATCCTAGATTTTGGAGGTGGGCTGCACTTAGGAAAAGCTTTGGAGACACTGCACAAGCTCCATTTCTGCAGGGAGGTTTCRTGCACGGGAATAGTCAAATATGAAGAATACAGAAGCATAAATAACTACACTCAAACATATATCAATAGTCCCCAGTTAAACACAGATAGAGGGCCAATGGCAGTAGCACTGAAGAGTTGGATGAGCTAATATATATGACCTCTTGGTTTCCATTTCCTTATACAAATTTGTAATGCAGAATGATGTCATAGATGCAGGAGATGCTTAAATGTAGACATCTATACGGCAGACATCTAACAATGAGCCACTCAATCCCAGTCTTTCATAACTCATGGAGAGAAATGGAAGCCCTTGGTCATGATTCATCTCATTCTCCAGCAGACATCAAAAATGGGCCAGATGAGTCACCTGCAATGAGCTCCGACTTTCTCCTGTGAACATGAAGGGAGTGGAGAGTGACTAACTCAGACCCAGATTCAGAGTTAAAAAGAGTGAGTCCTTCTCACAGTCAGGAAACAGAACATAGCCTAGATTTTTTTTGCTGGCTGTGGGTATACCTGCTGCTGGTACAAACCACACCTTTCTACTCCAGGCTGGATATATTTCACAGTCACTTAAAATATTTTTCAGATTTCCATGGGAGAAGTCACATTTTGGAGTGGGGAGTGGGGACATTTCTGGAGGTTCAACAAACGTTATCAGTGATTTTRCCATTCATCTGTTGCTTTTGAACCTATGACAGCCATCACTCCACTGGACTAAATCCCATGCAGGATTGCTGCCCTGATGAACATCTGTACTCCTACAAAGCATTTCCTTGAGCATGAATGTAGAGATATTTGCTATCAAATTGGATCCAGCTTCTGGGATTTTATCCCATATCCTTTCTTCCCATCCCCTCCCCCACCCCATTATATCTAGAAGATCATTTCTTGTTGTCTGCCTATGCTGTATCATAAGCATCCCCTGGCTGCACGAGTGTACTTCTTGGGGTTTACTTTCTAGTGGTAAGAGTCTTCTGTATTTATATCAGGATCAAAAAGGAGAGAAGGTATTTTTTATTAACTGTATCCGTCTAGAAAGTCTCTGTTCCTATGAAGACATCTCACTTGATGAAACATCTTATTGGATGAAATAGGTGTTTCCTGGTTGCAGAATTACAGGAAGAGCCACATTGTTTATTGGTCCATATCAACATTGCTAAAATATAGACCTCACTTGTTTTCAATTGCCAAGTAATAAAGTCTTGATTAATGATCAGTACACTCCACAAGGGATTGGTCCTTTTTTCTAAAGGATGTTTTTCTAATGGATATTCACTAAATCAGTGAATATCCATTAACTGCAAAGGAGTAATATTAGAATCATAGATCACAGAGTCAGTAAGGTTGGAAGGGACCTCTGGAGATCATTTAGTCCAACCTCCTCACCCAGCAGGATCACCTAGAGCATGTCAGATAGASTTGCATCCAGGCGGACCTTGAAGATCTCCAGAGAAGGAGACTCCACAACCTCTCTGGGTTGCTCTGTCACTGTCACAGTTAGCTCACATATCAGCTTATGTCAGATGAAAAGTGTCAATGTAAAATTCTCATTGACCTTCCATTTTCTCCTGACACACATGCCATTATTACTCTTTCAGCCATAGCACTGAAGAAGTTTCTCACAATTCACATGTGGTACTCCTCCACTCACTCTGTGATGTACTACTTCCAGCTCAGATCATTTCATCCTTGAAAAATGTTGAGAATTTCTAAATAAAATAAGATGCCCAGTGCATTGTGCAACATGGGAATTTGCCATATGCCTCAGGATTCAGGACACAGAAGTCATTGGAGATGCTCAAAGAAAACATCGGCAATATCTTTCCGGACACTGAAAAGTTCTCTCATCGATGTGTGCAGGCAACACATAGGACAATTCATTTACATATGCTTTGCCTGCCCTCTGGTGGTGAATGGCTGCTGATTAATTTTGTACRTACATATATGTATATGCGTAAGCATTGGCATATGTGGCAGAAAATTCTTTAATTTAAATGCACTTTAAATCTAAACACTGCAGAAATGAATAGTAGTCARTTATTGCCATTGACTGTAGTAGTCTTTATTCCATCTCACTATAACAGTATTTACATGTAGTTTAGTTAAAATAATTCAGTATGAAAATTAAAAAAGTATACTTAAATATTCATTCCAGCTTGGGGAGAGCTGTGGGCTGTTCAAGATTTCTTTTCCCYCTATAAATAAATCCTGCTGATACTGGGAGAGCTGTACAAAATCAAGAGCAAAATGTTTTTCCYGACCTAGCTCTTATAGCAAATACAGGACAGCATAAAAATAACCACAGCAGCATGAATATACTTTTTCTTGCACGGTGCTAGTTTGGGTTACCAGGCAAGYGCAGAGAGAAAGATGGCCTCCAGCTGAAAGCAGAGTCTATGCAATTGCTTGGAGGAGATGTATTCCTTCCACGCTTCTGCAGGGTTTATTTTCGATCCAGAGAGATACCAGCATGGTGTTTCCACTCCTTTTCCCTTGGAGCTGCAAACAGCAGAGGGATTTGCCTTGGAGCCCTCCACGTCTTTCAGCATCCCAGACTCTGTGTACTGCAGAAAGGCAATCTGTCACTGGCAAGGCAATGAGCAAAAGCAAAAGAGTTCATAAAAATAGTGGTGTATTTTCAGAAAGAAAAGAAGGGTTTAAATAGCAGCAGACTCATCCTCYCCTGCTGAGGCAGCTGCAGGACCTATGTCTCTTCCCCTGTCTTCCCACTAACTTAATTTTCCTCTGTGGACTGTATCTCTCCTGGCTGATCACGAAGAGGAAGGAGATGGGATGGGATACTCCTAGGCCATCAAGACCCGGAGTGAGTCCTCTGCTCTGCCGCATGCTGCCAGTATAAGGCATGAAGCATTTCACCCTCCTCTAGTGAAGGAGAAGAATGTGTCCAGCACCTACATATGAGCTAATGAGGATAAGTATGTAAACAATGTGCAGCTCTCGGGTCTTGTATAAATATAATATGCATTGCCCCCCAAAAGTGTGCTCCCAGGCTTTTCTCTTTGGGTATGATCTATTATATTTGGAAGGACAGCGAAGTTGGCTTCTCAGGCTGTACTCATGTTCAACTAGTTTGTAGATCACCAGCGGGAAGCAAACCAGAGAAATTTCCGATCTAAATGCCTTAATTCAGTATTCAACATTTCTAAGTGAAATTATAGTCTTCCCCCTTTGAGAAATCAGCCTTGAGCCCTTGGAGTCCTTGCGTTCTGCAAGCCCTTCTGTAGATTTTATTATCCTGATCTCATATTTGCCTTGGACTGTGTTTCAGAGCTACGCACACGGATCAGGACACAATTTCGCTGGACTCACATAAACTAGAGAACATGGAAATAGTGTTCCTGGTGTCCAAAACAATCATTTCCAGCTCATTAAACAGTGTTGTGGCCATATTTTGGGGGGCTTTTCCTTTGGCTCATATTAACTCCATTAATACCAGCAACCAGTTCCAGGGTGATGGACTCAGGTGTCTGCTCTAATCAYTGGTGGTCTATAGGCCAATGGGCACCATCCCAAGCAGTCTCTGGGCCATGTCTGGAGCCAGGGAAATTCCCACCAGGCAGTTTTGGGTGTTTGGGAGGAGAAGAGAGTTTAGTAGCTGGCTTCCGTGCCATAATCATGTCATTTAATCATATAGAGGTAGCCATTGCTTTCTGAGAAGCATTAATTTGCGCTTCTTCAGCAAGAAGCACCGTGCAAGGTGGTTGGCTCTCACCAGCTGAGGCCTCCTGAAATTTCTTGTTTGCATGGATGTGGAGAACAATTTTCTAGAGACCTCTCAGGACATGAAACCTACTGAAACCCACCACAGCTAGAGGACTCACCAGCTGGGGARATTCTTCACTCAGTATCTTTCCATCTATCCCTTTTCTACCAGCTGGTGACATAGGAACAACCAGGACAGATTCATCTCACATAAATGAAGTCATTTTTGTCAATTAACTCTAACCCCATCTGGTCAGGAAATTATTATCCTCATGTTTCCTGCCCCTTTCCACCCAGACCAGTGGTGGACGGTTTGTTTGCACCCTTCCAACCCTTGGTCGCCAGAACAAAGAAATAGCAGTGACAGAAGAGAAGAAGTTTTTCAGGGTGATATTTAATCTTCAAAGCCAGAGTGGAGGTGTTCGCTGGGTTACCCTGCAGATTGGGCCTCAGACCTGGACCCACCATGAGTATCGGTCATACCTCCTTCTAGTCCTAACCATACTGATGCAGTCAACCAAAGTAAACTTGGTGACATGTCTTTGCGAATAAGCTTTGGCACCTTATTCGGATAACAACCTATGATTATTCCCTCCAGTGCTTTCTCTGTGATGACGGTGTTTGGGGAACTAGCGTTGCAGATTTGGCCAGGCAGATAATCACCTCCACAGGGAGCCCACACATGTAGGTTAAACAAAAGCTTTATTTCCACTCMGTGCTCCCGGGACAATGTGCCAAGATTTCACAGACGGATCCAAACAAGGATTGGCAAGGAACGCTTTGCTCCTGTGATGCTTTTTCATTACAAACAGCCCTGAGTCACAGTATGTATGTTAAGAGCCAAACTTGAACTTCCTTTAAACTCAGAAGTGCTCAGATTAACAATTTTCGGGTTTGTACCTTAAAGCAACAATGTCTCATAGCAGAGCTCACTACAGAGGAGTGCAAGCTGTTTGTTTCGTGCTTGCACAGCACCAGATTCAAAGGACTCTCAGGCCATGGTCAGAGCCCTTTGGTATTGCTACACAACAAATATTCAATAAGCCGTGACATTTGGGCTATGTGCTATACGGACAGTCAGCCAGAGCACTGCTCCTGGTGAACAAAGGCCACAAGGCTGGAGCTTGAGCTGCKCTTGCTGTCTCCTTCTTCTGCCTACACTTTTCTGACTAGCGTGGAGAAAGATCAGTTGGTTTCCTGAAGGATTTCAATATTTTGAAATGCTATCTCAGTTCCAGGTTTCTGAACAAAAATAAATAAATAAATAAATAAAGGAAATTGGCTATGGAGGCTGGATCCGAGACATCTGCCTCCAGGGTTGCTTTGCAGCTGGATGCTGGAATTGGTAAGTGAGATAGTCCAACAGATGGGCAGCTGAGGTGTCTGGCCGACAAGCTGTTAGAAAACTAGACCCTTTTCCATTCGAAAACTGCAGAACATTTGCAACTTAGCAAATTCTAACAACAACAGCAAAAAGATTCAGTTCCYTAGTGGGTCTTGTGCTGTTTAATATAACTTACTTAAGGCACTCAGAAACATTGGTCAGGAAAGAAAGGAGAACAATGACGGACTGAGATTTGTAGATGACATAAAGTCAGGCTGGGAGAGGACTGTGAGGAATACCAGTGAATGAGGAAAGGATGGTAAATAAAATCTGCCAGTGATGMCCATGAACTTGCACCCAGCTGGCAGCCACTGTTATTTGAGGAGRATGGATGAGGGACACATAAGGTTCTGCCTGTGCGTAGGACCTGCAGAAGCATAGTTTCAATCGCACGGATAGAAGGGGTGCTCTGATGTCTCCCATACATCTGACAAAGGGACAAACCCACTGTTAGTGTGAGGACAAAAGGCTGTGGGGAAGGGAAAGCTCCTGTTACCATGAGCCTGGAGCTGTCCTTGACCTCACCCTGAAGGACACGTCTCTCTAATATCAAGATAAATAACCAGAGCTTCAGGAAAAAGAGATGTGCTGATGTCCTTGCATGAGGGTTTTGGGACAGAGACAGCATTGCTTCATGAGTTCAAAGAGGGATAATGCTGCAGAAGTCTTATCCTTGACCAGACTCCTGCATTTACCTGGCTGCAGTCCCAAACATCTTGATATTTTTTAATGATAAATGGACTCTAGGGAGCGATATTTTTCCTTCCTCACCTTAATATCCTCTAGCTTSAGAAACTTTCCCAGACATACATCCTTGCAGCTGCTTTGATGTCCCACAAACGCAGTGGCCGTCCACATCTTCCTTAGGTCCTTCTGCATCTCCTCATACCTCCACTGCCTGGCTGTCCTGCTGCTGATTTGTGTAGTGTGAGACCCTGGTTGGAGGTCTACCTCTAAATTACTATAGCATATGTGAAGAGGGCTCTCCATAGGTATCTCATCTGCACAGAGAGCTGAAAAGYAAGCTGAGATGAAGGTGAAGAATGAAGCAATAACACAACTTTCAGGCAGAAGGGTTGGGATCTTTACTGGCATTTGGTTTTAATTTATTGTTAAAAATACTGTAGACCCTGTAAGAAATACAAACTATATTCAGACAGTGTATATTGTGCATAAATACATCTACAGCTCTCAGCAGGTCTGCATGGTCACATTAAAAATTATCCTGTAATATTAGCAGTAAACTCTCCAGCAATCACATTGTAATTTTTTGTTGATAAAATTTTCTAGAGTGTGTGCTTCACTATCTCAGAAATCAGCCAAGCGACTTGTCCAGAATCACCTGAGAAGTCTTTTGCAGAGCTAGAAAATTTGCATTTGATGTTTCTAGGCCTTGTATTGCTCATCAGAACAACCACATACTAGTTTTAGGAGCCCCCCAAGAAAAAAAGAGTCTGATACAATAAGCACATTTAATATAGAAAGAAATCTCAAGAGCAAACCTAAACCTGTCTAAACAGAACAATGCCAGGAAAATATAAATATATTTTATAGCTTTTTAAAAGCAGAGGTTATCACATGTAGGGATGAGTCCTTGGCCTCTTCCTGTTGAAATTAAGACAAAAAAATACCACTGGCTTCAAAGAGATTAAGAAGTATCTTGGGATTACTGAAGTCATCAGCAATCAGAACTTTGCTTCACTGTGCCCCTTTCCCACAGATTTACTATTTTATTTTTTTTAATAAATTCAAAGAATGTTGTTTATTTTTTAAGACAACAGGCTGAAGAAAGAATCCTAAAACTGTATGCAGTAAGACTKGTTAAAAACTTCTTGTTTAGATGGTCTTCAGCTGGGAAATAGGGTTTGTAACTAGCCAACTTTCTTTTTACAATATTTGAGTTTTTTGCATAAACATAAACACATTCTTAAACGATTATTTTTTATTGAGGAAATAGAAAGTCAAAAGCTGGAGACCCCAGAACTGAAATATGTGTGTGTAGATCTTGAAAGAGGGAATATATACACAGTGGTAGGTTTGTTTTTTTTTTCCCCCCTCTGTCATGCTCTTAAAAATTTTTATGTTGCTATTTAATAGAAGTAGAACTTTACTCTCCTTCCTAGCAGTTAAATGGGTCAGTGTGAAGTTATCCAGGAGAGATGATGGCAGAGCTTCCTGCATCTACCACAGATTTCTTGTGGGGCTGAGGCAAGCCACTTCTCCAATTTTATGTATGTTTTCTGCTCATATGCATCTTCCTCTACATCATTTTTATCTGTGTGCTGGAAAGTACACGTGTTTCAAAGAGGATTAGCACGAACCTGCCATCCAGACAGGCCAAGTGGCGGTTTCCAGGGAAAAAGTCAGTGAGTCCAGCATCTCCTCTGAACCAGTGATGGTGCTTGTGTGGGAGTGAGGTTCCTGCAGCTCGACGTTAGTCATCTGTGATGTAGGTTTCTCCACCCGAGCTGATAAGTGCAGCTCCCGTCAGTCGATGGCAGGCACTTTTGGGGCATTATTCATCTCATCTGAATGTAGGTGTCTGGGATGGGATTCAGCTTCAGATTAAGACACTCAACTTTAAAGATGTAACTCATTAAACACATGTCTAGTATTACCTCACATCTTAAGGTCTGTGTCCAGCCTGCCACTGCAAAAGGTTCTGGTCTCCTGTAGGTCTTTTATCATACTTTTAATTTCCATCTGGATGTTGTAGATACTCTAGGACATACTAAATGGCACTGAGCCCTTTTGTTTAGGCAGATGAGATGTCTCCATCTGGATGTCTGCATCTGGTGCCATACAGTCAACGAAGCTAGTGACTGAGCTARCCAGATGTAGGCACCTTTTTTAGGGTTAGCTGAACCAAGTCCTTGGTCTGTTTTGGCTAGATCTCTACTGACTGTAACAGAAGCTGAGATACTGAGCAAGGTACCTGCCTTCAGGAGCCCAGGAAACTCTCTTAGAAGTGCCTGTTTCTCTCCACTGACTCTTAGGGGATCCCTGTGTGACTACCTCAGGCTGCTCCATACAGGGCTATATTTTTTCAGATAACTCTCCCCTTGTATMTATTCATGGGTGTTCCTCTCAGTTTGGAGGTCAGTTTCAGCAACATATTGACCTTTCCAAAGTAAAAAAAAAAAAAAACACATTCATGCAGTTCTCTGTTAGGAGGAAATACCACAGCAAGAGCAGAGGCAGCTCCCTGGCACATTCCCAGGCTCTGTGCATCCTCTTTACGAAGCCTGGCACGTAGTGCTCACTTTGAGGACTGTGGAACAGGAAAGAAAGAAACCAACACAATCCTCCACATTATGGAAACCCTCTGATTCACACTCTGTGATGAGACCACTTGTTTTGTTGTTGTTGTTGTTGTTGTTGTTTTAACATGGGAAAATAATGAAAAGGACAGAAGTTATGCAGAAGTTGCTTGACTCTAAACTCACATCTGCAGATCCAGATTACATTCCTCCCTGGAATTGTTCCAAATAAGGCATATTGAGACAAAATTGCCTGGCCCAAATCTCTTCCAGAGGCCTTTACTTCTTGTATGAATTAGCGAATGGAGGGTGAAGACAGCACAGAAGGTAAAAGCTTACCTACGCCCTGTTTGGACAACTGAAGTGTTGTAAAAGCCTTTTGAGAGATGTCTTTCAAGGAACTACTTCTCTCACCTGGAATACCAATTTTCATCACATCGTAGCCTGTCATAAACATCACTCCTGTCATAAAAACAGGTGCCATAGAGTAGAATCTCACGTCAGAGCATGAATGAGTTTTCCTCCCATTTTCACTCCTCACATGTTTATACTCCAAGCAGATTTTATAGCACATGTCTTATACTTGCTGTGGTGCATGAGTTCTTCACATAGTACCTTCCTTAGCTTTGTAGAGTCTAGATTTTCCCATTTTATAAAGATATCTACCATAACCAGGAGATCTTTTGCAAGTGGTTGTTGACTGCTCTTATTTATTATCCATCTAAAAAMCTGTGCTGGGTGCTCTACTGAGAAAGATTTAAATAAGGCTTGAGAAAGGTCTTGATGTTTTCAATGAGGACCTTCTGGTAGTAATATTAACTAAATTACTCTATCTGCAATTTTATTTAGTCTTACAGGAGAGAGAACAATAATTCCCAGAGATTTGTTAGAAGCCAGATGTTGAAAAGAAGTAAAAAGTCTCGAATAAGAAGTGGCCAACAACAAAAATATTTATTTGAGAGTGATAAAGTGCATTCTCTGGGAAGTACTGCCTATAGGCCAAGTGCTGGCTCTTCGCAGAAAGGGATTTTTATCCACTGGAGATTTACTTGCAGAAAAGTGCCTTTGAGACCACTAGCAGACTGAGAATGAAAAAGTGGCATGTTTTAGGATTTGCACTGGTTACATGATGCACTTTTCATCCCCCGAGCCCCACTTCTGCAGGAAAGAAAATCCTTATGTTACTAGTATTGTTCAGTTAAAGACACTGCAGAATATCCTTCTGTGCATCTCAATTTTCCAATATCTTGGCATTCTGTTCTCATCCTGCTTTGGGATGAAAAGCATAAGATGTTTTAGCTATATGTGTGTGTGTGCTTTACATGCAAAACAAAATGTTCTTCCAGTTTAGATCTGGAATTGCGAAGATGACATATTTTGACATTTTGCTCAGAATCACATTTTGACGTTTGGAAGCAAATATTGATTCAAACCAAACTGTTTAATTTCAAAATTGTCATTTTAGTTTGAAAAYAGTATTAAAATGGCATTTGCAGATGAAATACCAATTTGAAATAAAATGTTTCAATTTGAGTTGACATATAGGAACAAAATATTTTGATTCCAAATCCCCCTCTGTGARGGAATGAAAAAATTGTTATTGTTGTTTGCAAAAATATTGCCTTGTAGTTTCCACTGATTTTTMTGAAACTAGAGTTTCCAACAACAAYAACAAAACTATTGGGAAATAGTTAACCTGTGGATGGAATTCAATTCCAGATGCAACCAAATGTGTTTATGTTGCCACATGCACCTACCTAAAACATTATTTGCTCCTTCTAGTGACTGAGATGCTGATGAAGAGGTTATACTGCCCCCAATATCACTTTCCTCGCCTAACAGACCCCCTGCTAAAAATGCACAGATGAAGCCATGATGAATACAGCTCTGAGGTGGTGCCTGATTTTCAACAAGAGATGACTATCAGGATTCATCTGCCTACTCAGTTTCATCCCTCTTCAAGAGCTAAGAAGCTGCAGCCATTACATTGCTTTCATCTGGAAGAGGACTAAATGGTGGGAGTTGGCTCCTATCTTGGGGTTGACTTCAAGGTGTCAGGCCTGATCTTACTAGTTCTTTGCTGTGCCCCTGTCAGGTTGCCTCCTCTGCAGCACTAATCCCAGTCTCCTTTATGCTCTCCATCTCTTTAAAGGTTGCTTTTGTCAGTGTCCTCTTTGTGTCCCTCAAGACAGATTTGAGTTTCCTGGTCAGCGTGTCTTGCCAGTTATATCTGTAGAAAGGAGAATAGAAGGTGTTAGCAACCCTGCTCACCAAGAAACAGCTTTTTATTTATGTCATTTTGTGACAGCAAAAACAATAGAGGTCTCAAAGCCTTTAAGAAGCATCAGACAAGGAGGGATGCTGGTACAGAGCTGTAGRGACACAGTTGTCCCAACAGGTCCTATAACTACTGAAGCTGTTGCATGAGTTAATGAAATACATAGACCATTTTATCCAAGGATATTCACTTTGCAAATGTAAATTACATTCACATGAAAACAACCAGAGGGTTTCAGTTGCTCRTGAAGAACTTCCCTAAGTGTATGTCACTAGCCTGATAAAGCCTCTAGCTGCTGATAACAGTGATTCTCTGTTAATCAGCTGTTTCTCTAGGTTTGAGGCCTTTCACTGCCACAGCTAGGAAATCTGCAGGTCCAGCTGCTCTGAGAGCCCCATGACCCCATGGTCAGAGAACCAGCAAGCCCTGACATGCATCTCAGATCCAGATCCTTAGTGCCTTAGCCTGACACTATTCCTGAGACAATAAGCTCTGCTTAAGAGCTTGACTAACAYGGAGAGGCTACATTTAGATCCAACCTACCATATCGAGGTGGTGGAGCTGTAGTGGATCATATGATATGATACTCCAAGTGTCCATGACACCCAGGTTCTACCACAGGCTGGTAGGCTCAAATTTATTACAACATAACAGGGGGTTCAGAGACAAAATAAGCACCAGGAACTTGCAGAGGGCCAAAAGCTGAGTGAGCGGTAGGGCTTGAGGTAGATCGCAACTCTCTAGCTGACCCACCTTACATAAAGCATCACTAAATCAAATTTACTGTGTACAAGAGAGAGAATTGATATTCTGGCTGTTGTAACCTGAATAAGAAAARTACAAATCCTAATCCATACCAATAATATTGCTATGAGTATATAGATATTAATAAGAAGCCATTAAGAAATTGTTATATACATATATACAGATTATATGGTTTTAAATTGTATGCACCACTGCTATGCACAATGAACAAGCAACAGCTTTAGAATAAGAATACAAGTGAAAGTGAACAGTCATGAGACTGTAGCAGGGATCCCAAAGCATAAGACAGGAGGCCTTGAAAGGAGAGGAGCAGGATGATAACAAAGGCCCCGGGTTTATTCTCACAAATGACAATTACTAATATAAAACTGTGCAGGAACATCATGAAGTTGCCCTAATGCCAGCAGAGGCATAACTGTTTTTAAAGTGTAGATAAAACCCTTTAAAAACAACTAATAACTTTGCAACCAGAACCGGGTATGTAGGGTTGATTGATTGCTCTGATATCCTGCACTGTAGCACTATGTATGTAAGTATCATTTTATTATCATTCAAGGGAATTGTATTTTAGCATTTGATTTAAAGTTTTGCAGATAGTGATTGGTAACCTGTTTACCTACCCTTGAGGACTGACTATTAAATCTGGGGCAATACAGGAGAGAAGTTATACATTGTACGTACACTCAGCATACACTGTATTCCTTCACTCCCACTCTCAGTAGGAGAGCAAGGACAACCAAGGACAAGAGACAGAAAGGGGATATAAAGGTAAATACCTGAAGCTTGAGAAATTACAAACGTATCAATCTAAAAACATAAGATTCAGGATTCARTGTAGGATACCCCTGACCATTCGCTTAATGTTATCACGAACAGTCAAAGTCACACATCAAACATGATCACAATCCTTTTGCAAGCACTAAGGAAACAAGGGAAAGAATTTTCTTTTGATTTTTTTTAGGCCCTTTTGTTGGGCAAAGAAGATATGCCTCCCAGTGTCCTTGCATATAAAGAAAAAAGAGGTAGGTGATGCAGAGTAGAAGAAATGGGGAAGAGTGTGATGGAAAAAAAAAAAACAATAGAAATGAATGTTTGAGTTCTGCAAYTCTGCTTTTATTCTTCAGAGAGATCATGCAGGTAAAATCATCTCAGATTATCCCTGACTATTCCACAGCAATGGGACTGAATGAGAAAGGGTAAGTTGTAATGGCATCAGCTTTCTCTCCAGGCATGAGTTTCACCTTTGAGGACAGAGTGAATCTTCAGCAAAAACCGCTTTGTCGAGCTTTCAGACTTAAACTTCARACCTTAACTACTGGTCAGTAACACCCTACTAGTGTATGGGTGCGCCAGCAAGATGCAGTGATTTAGGTATTTACTGTATTTCCTAAAGAGGAAAGAATTATGAAGAATCTTCTCATACTGAATGGAGTTCATGGGAAGAGAGATCAGAATAGAGGGAGACTTTCAAGAAAAAGCTTTGAAGAAAAAGAGAAGGAGTCAAAGGATGCCAAATTAATGGGACCTTAAAACTAGATGAATCCCATTGTAGATCACCGTGTCTGAGCTACTTGTCTAGTATGTCTGCATTGTTATCAGGGGAAAAAARCCAAGTATATTGATGGCATGATTCCTTTCATCCTAAAGTAAATGTCTAAGATAGCTCAGGTGCAGATATCTCCATGGTACAGAACTAAAATTAGGAGAAATGCCCACAAGAATGCACAAATCAAGGAAGTATCACAGAGGCTGGCCTTGGGCTTCATCCCAGATGGAGTGTGATCATTGGGTCATGATGTCCAGCTTGTGCACTCTCTCCAGGCGTGGGAGCGTTGATGTTGATCAGAACCTCCTCCTCTTGGTCCATTCTCTCTCCTGACCCAATAGAAACCTTTGTTGTTTGAGATGGCATGTGATCACCTTCTGAAAGGGATCATACAATGTTAGTAGCAGGGGCCAAGACTTAGTCACTTAGGATGTCCTTCCTAGGAATTTGACTCATTTCACATCATTAAGMCATAAAGTAGGCATATGGGAATACATGGCTGTTAAGGGCACAGCTATCTATGTTGAAAGCCTTATGCCCACAAGAAGAGTTGAATTATGACTATTGAAARGCTCTAGGTGTAAATGCCTTGTTGATTTTTCTGCTATTTCCCATGAATTGAGCCAATTAAGTTAATGAAGACCTTCTCTATAGTGAATTGCTAACCAGCTTTACTCCAGTGCAGAAGTTCATTTAAGTGGATGATATATATGCTAAATGCTTTTATATTAGTAGATATGCAGTTTCTGTCGACCAGAAATAACCCAAAGGAGAGCTCYTTTTCGCCTCTGGCTTTGGAAGAGCAGCTTGTGCTCATAAGACAGAGATCAGTACTGTCTTCTGTGACTTGGAGCTTCTATTTAACAGTGAGTGTYCACATATGGTAGTGCTTATACATGGCTTCTCACAGCATGCCCCATAATTAAATCTTTCCTCATGAGAAACTTTTCCTTATCTCTTAGAGTAGGGAAAGCCACAGACAAAACTTTAAAAATCTCTTCTGGGAGAGAGAACAGCCCAATAACACATTCTGCATCTTTAAAAGTCATGGTTGAGAAAAAGTAACATAGCTGAAAGTGCTCCATTGGCTTTTATCCTTGTGAAAAAATTGGATGGAGACTCAGGCTTTAGAGAAATCTATCAGCTTGATATTCTGTACTTAGAGGTTGATAACTAGCCTATATCCAGGCACTTAGGGCTTTCTTCTAGGTCTTCCCTTTTCTAGGAAAGCGTAAATTAAATGAAATTTAAATYGTATGCACTAAAAAACATTATAGCTGCCTTCAGAGATATTGGAAAGAAAAACAACCATACAGCATTCTCATGAGGCATCAGATCCATCCATATGCATGCATGGGTGTGCAGGCACAAATGCTAATCTTGGTCTGGTAACATCCATCTGATCAGGCTCCTCAGTGGATTGAGTGTTTAAACACAGGTGCCTAGTGCTGCTTTAGCCAAAAAAGTGTCCTCTGAAGGGAAACTCTAAAAGGCACTGCTCTACTCTCTGCTGAGCCATCAAAATGGGCCAGCAGCCTCCATTTTCTCTAATTCAAACTATTATACTTCACATAGCTTTTGACTTCCAGCGAGATCATCCTAAATCCACATGCATTTCTCATATCAGTAGGTACCATATTGATGAATAACAGAGCTGCATCCTGTTTCATGTCATGAGATATGGAATTATGTTAGGCAGGAAATATGCATTAAAGGATAGCAACAGTAGGCCACTTGGATTCTTCCAGGCTTGAATTCCAGTTTTATCTCTGTGTTTAGTCCTTTTGGCACACTACACATTGACGTCCAGTGAATCAGTAATACATTGCAGGTAAACACAGTAATACCAAGAGTAAGCACGGCCATAAGTCATAAATTTGCCTGCAGGYTGCTACTATCTCTAGACAGCTCTGCTGCTATTCTCAGTACCTTTTGAATGAGACACTTAAAAATAATATGTATTTTTAACGAAAAAAAAAAAGGACATGTGACACTAAAACCAGCAAAGTGCAGACAAATAACACATAAGCAGACACTAAACAGCAGAGCTACATTGGGACTGTCCTACAGCTACTACCTCGGATCTAGGCCTTTTTGTCAAGGAGTTTTTCAGCTTTCCTCCTTTTGAACTCTGCAATTTCTTCCGCGGGTAACCCATGAGCTCTACACCTGCAGTGAACATGTAGGCCATTAGAGAAAGAACCAGTTCAGTATCATCTACAGTAAAGAACAGACTGTCACGGAGACCAAGTGACATGTAAGTGACCTATGGTGCTAAAAAGGAAAACAAATATTGGGCCTGGTTCAGGTTTTATTTACTCCCATCTTATACCACCTCATCTCCAATTATTGCAAAGGATGAGGTTAGCTGATTTAACTTTAATTTTCCCAAAGTTAAGTGCCTGCTCTGAGACAAACATCTTTTGTAGTCTACATAGTCAGGCGCTTCCAGAGGGCTCTTGATACTTCTTAGACACTTATCCCAGGATGAGATCTGGGCACTTTTTAACCACACCTGAGGCCATATCTGTGAGACAGAACACAATCCAAAACACACCCAGAGATCCAAAACATAATTTCAGAACCACTCTTGCCCATCTCTGTGGAATTATCCACAGAGGAAAGGGCTCTGCATTGAATCACGTCTTCCAAACTGTCACTAGCTGATTTGTTTCCTCTCTGAACATTGCATTTAAGGTTTCTTAGTATAGGCAATAATTTTCTAATCTAATATTCTAGCCATTTTTCTAGAAGCCTCAACTTCCTCAAAAGATCCTGTTTAAATATATCAACCGTAGCAACTGCATTCCCAGTCAGAGAGCCCTGTTCAAAGGGAGATGAGTCACTGGCTTTCTTATCCTTTTTYCCCCCCCAAATCAATCAGATTTTGGGCAAAATTCTTCTTTCTCATTCTCACTGTGCTGTAGCCATGACCAGAAAACAATTTTTTTCTTTATTGTGCTGTTGTGTGAAGGGTTCAGAAATCATTTGAAAAGAAAGCGTTGAATGAAAAACAAAAACCATCTGTCTTGACACCGAGTGATCAAGACTATGAGCTAGAATACGCTTTGATTTCTCCAAGTAAGTCTTCTTACATGTTATATAAAGTTTATTTGTGAAATGTTGTGATGCTATTGTATAATTCCAGCCATGCAAGGACAGCAAAAGTTTTTCAATGTTTGTTGTACAAATTCTTTATTTCTGATTAAAAAATGTATTGACTGAAAAACTTCAAAATGTGGCCTGAGTAGAAATCCTTTCATTTATTTTTCTAAGTAGCAAAGGCAACAGCAGAGATCCTTCACTGATCCTCTCCCATCCCACCAGCGTGCTGTAACACAGACATAATAATCATACAGTTTTGTGGTGGGTAGAATGTTGTCCTAGTAGGTATCTTCTCATCTGCTTCTTTGAGTATCTTTCATTGCTCCTTGCCCATTTCATTTTAAAACAAGAATCTTGATGCTTTCTCCAAGATTGGCCCTCAAGTATGGGAAAAAGAGACAGCTAGAAAAATATCTTCCTACCCCTGGCTGAATTCCCGTTTTTAATGATTTCCCACTTTATTTTGTACTTACTGTTTCTAGTGGTGGTAGACTGGATGCTCTCTGGTCTTTTCTGCACTAACACCTRCTACATGTTTTCCTACAAGAGCAGAGATCTGGGCTTGATGATAACCTTCTTATGTTCTTTTTCTGGGCTGTGGGCTCATGGTTGAAAGTCCTTTGAGAGGATCTGTGTCTTTCTTTGCTGAACTTTATCCCTTTTTTTTTCTTTTTACTTCCAACTGATTTTCCATAGTTTATTTAAAATAGTATTAGAAAGGTAAAGCTCCTAGATACAACCAACTGCTTCCTGGGACAAAATGTTTCTGCTGCTTGAAAGCATTGTGTTCAGTAGTATCCGAGCAAGGGATTTCAGAACCGGGATTACAGATGTTAAAAAAATAGATAACGTATTAGGTCACCCATACTTCTGAAACATGAAATGAATATGATCCAGGCTCTTGTCTTTTTATGAATTTTGTCAGCTGTTGACTATTTCCTGGTACTACATAATTTACCAGTGCCAAATGCATCTGTAATTCAGTTCAGGTTAGGCTCGCATGTGCTCGGCTTGTATAACCTCATATCTTTTCTGCTGTTTTGAACAAGAAGAGTTCTCCATCRGTGCTGACAAATGGATGCCTGTCCCAGAGCACTGCATGATACCAGTTCCAGTATCCTGTATTTATAAACTAATAATTTTGTGCTTTTTCAGTGACTGCTCTCCAGCCCCAGAATTAGTCCTCTGGTATATCCTTAAAGAAACCTCATAGTCTTTCTTCGAAGCTATCTGGCTATGAAATCTTCAAAACAATCTAGACTACAGGTAGACTGTTACTCAGTTGCCCAGCACATTGTTCTTTGCAATCTCATCATCTTTTTTATTTTCACAGAATCACAGAACAGTTGAGGGTGGAAGRGACCTTTAGAGATCATCTGGTCCAACCTCTCTGCTTAAGCAGGGTCRCGTAGAATAAGTTGCACTAGATCCTATCCGGATGGCTTTTAAATATCTCCAGGGATGGAGATTCCACAAGTGCCCTGCRCAATCTGTTCCAGTGCTCCATCATCCTCATAATGAAAAAAGATTTTTTTCTTATTTTCTTTCCTTATGTCCCTAACTCCTCTATTCCCATCCTGATTTGCCATTGCTTCTTGTGGTAGAGTAACAGGCTATTGGGAAAAAGCCTTTTATTTGTCTTCTGTTGGTATAGATGGAGCCCCARTCCACAGGATCTTGAGATGAAGCAATACAAATCTTAACAAGCTACGAGAAAGGAGGAGAAGTAATTCCCATTATGAAACAGATATCTGTCAGGGAAGATGTACTACCTTGTCTTGGAGCAAGGAAGGGACTAAGGAGCCTACTGGACTCCCTACTTTGTTTTCTGTGATGCAGCAGCAGCCTAAAGTTCCCATGTAAAACAAGTGTGGTGCCTGAGATTTGACTGGACCTGGGCAGAAAGAAGGACCTGGAAATTCTCTGGAATGTTAGCCAGCACTGTAGTCTGGACATTAAAGTTGCACTTTTCAAGTATTCTGATACTACTCCTGAACCTCCACCCTATCTCATAAAAATAACATGTGAAAGGGTTTCTAAATTGATTTCTCATAAGCTTTTTAGCTTTGAAAACAGATATACAGGTTTTTAAAAATAGCTTTTTCATTTGATATTATGCATGGCTGGAAGAAGGCAAGGGTGTTAAGAAGCATTTTAGGTACCTCAGCTGAACTACCTTTCTTTTTAATTAAAGTGTTTTGTATCCTGTGTGAACCACATCACCCACAGGATCTGGGTTTTAAGAATAATGTGCATTTTTCTAGACCTCCTTACACGGTTTCAAATGCATGAAAGTGTACACAGATAATGAAAATAAATGAGAATATTTCAATTAATGTGTCCAAGAGGTCTGTAATTGAGATTAAACAGAGAAGCTGATGAATATCAATTAAATTAAAATTAAGTAGGTGTAGTAGTTGTTTTGTTAGTCATGTAGTTGTGGCTTGAGATTCATTTCTAGACAATTGGATGTATTCCTTCAGCAATTTCAGCATTAGCAGAAAGGGTTGTTTTCACAGCTTTTTACTGATCCATTAATATTAATCTAGTCATGTACTTAATTAGATATTCTCCCACATTTTTAAGGTTGCCTGAAATTTATCTCCTAACCTGCATATAGATTCACCCACGTAAACGTCAACGATCATTTGCAGGACCCATCCGGAATGCCAAACTACTGCAAGCATAATGATGGCTTGAAGTAGGGTAATGAATATCCCCAGACGTCTGTGAACAGCTTCATAAGCTACATGATCACAGTTTCACTCCTGAATGCCTACCAGAGCTGGAGAATTGCTTTCACATGCCAAGAAATCTACTCGTGCCAAGGACTGTGCTTGCAGCTAGCTCTGTYTGGCTGATGGATTTTGCAGCATGGAAAATAACAGGAAGTTAGCACTTTTGAGGGGTGTTATCTGCTACCATTACCACAAACAACTGCAGTCAAGGCCTGAAACACCCCATATCTCAAGAGCTATGATTTGTCATAGGCGGTAAGCGGTATTGACCAACTGTGAGTGAGACCAAACCCAGCTGGTTGAGTTGTCCAGGTCCATACGAGTTCCAGAAGATAACTCATAGTGTCAGATACCGCCTGGACGAAGATCCAGAGATCTTTATGAATATGAAATTGTTTTTCTTAGGGTTACTTTGAGCCCTGCTTTTATGTAGCACTTCTGTCCCCAGTGTCTGAACCTCAAGTCCATGGCCCACAGGTTTCCTTTTCCCTAGTGTGGATGTGAGACCAAACAGAATTGTACTTCCTTGTCTTGCCAAGTACCACCTCTCAGCAGGACCACCACAATTACTCATCTGTAGATGTTCAAGCTACTCGTAAAGTAAAACATAGACTGTTTCATTGATACCTAAACAAATGTCATTTTATCTCTTCTGGCAATCTAGCTGACAGATGGAAAAGTATGAAGCCAGATAGCTCAGTTGTGTTCTCTTACACGACACTCACACCGTTACGGAAGGAAATTTYGTGGTGGCAAATGAAAGAGCTTACTCAGAGCGTGCAGCACAAGAAATGTCAACATCCACCCTTGTGTGCATCCAGCGATTTGTGAGCAATAAGCCCTTACAGCTCCTCAGAGCAAATGAGAAAATGTTCAAGYAAAATGCCTCTCGGGGGTGCTGAGCAAATTATGTTAAAAACAGGCCTTAAGTGGTCTCATTTAGATAAGGGGAATGTCCTTTCCTGGGAGTTGAAACTTTCTTCATTAAATCAAATCCCCTTTCCTTACTGTTTAATACTTAATGAGAATAATTCTCTGCGGTAGTCTAAGTCAAGAGTTTGGATACGAAACCAAGCTATGGGCTGAAAATCTCCAGCATATCCCTCAGAGGATAACTGCTAACTTCAGTGAACCATGAGGAATGAGGTGATGAAGAATGCGCCACACAACCTCATGAACCAGAGGAGAAAATCTGCTGCTACTCAATGATCCCCCTAGATGTGAGGGAACAGATCCCACAAGAACTCATTTAAAATAAAGATCTAAGTATAAGATGAGATGAGTTGCTTCAGAATCAGATGAAAAGATAAATAGGGTTTATATAGAGCCTCCTTCCTCAACCCAAAAGCCTTCAGATGAGGAAATTCCCACAGGAGTATATCAGGCAGTGGGCTGAGATCACCGTATTGACCAAAAAATAGTCATAACAGGGGAACAATTTTCAGCCTCTCATAAACTGGCATAAAACTAAGCTAGCAAGAAAAGTCTGAAAAAAACAGGACACCTTGTATGATACCCATCTGATAATAGTACAGGTCTGTGCACAAGTAAGTTCTCTGAATATTTGCTTTGCTTGAAGGTGCAGTTACTTGTTTTTCCCATTTAACTTCTGCAGGGTCCTGCTTTCATTTTGAGCCCCTCACTAGGACAAATTTGGTCTCATAAAGCTGTTCTTCTGTTTTTTTCAGTGAGTATTTCTCATTCATTCAATTGCCGTGTGAGGATCTGTGGGGACATAAATACTGCAAAAGAACCAGTAAGGCCAGGGCTTTAGGGCTRGAACAGAAGATCACTTCCCTCTCTTGCAACATTACTGATGGACTCTTATGAAGCTACACAAGCACACTCACCAACCCCTGATCTTGGGCATGAGGGGCAATAGGAAGCCAGCACAAGGGAGACCCTCTCCTATTTCACCTCTAGGCTTGATGTGTTTTCTATCATTTACTATCCATGTTTAGAAACAGCTTTGACCTGTATAAATCTGATTAATAAGGGGTAGACATTACCAGGAGCCAGATCTCCCCAACTCTTAGAAGACAGGAGAAGAAATGTCAACAGTCAACAGAGGCCCAAATGCAGCTTTTAAATGGTTAAATATAATACTTTCAAGATAGCAGCTTTGGTGCTTTTTTGAGTTCATGGTAAGCCAATTCACTTTGCTAACCTAGCAAAGCTCCTCCAAGTTTCTTTTTTCCTATGACAGATACATCCTTGGTATCAACACACGTTACTCCGTAATAGCTCTTTTCCATCAAACACTACCAATAAATGCTTCCAAGACTAAGAAATGTGATGTCTTTCACAATTATCTTCCAGACGTCTTCTGTCTTCCACTCCGATTGACATTTAAATACCTTGAAAATTACTGCCCAGAATATTGTTATATTCGTGCTACTCCACAAAATCTCTGGGGGCTCCTGAACTTACGTATCTGTCCTGTATAGTTAACCATTATCCACAAAGGGCAATAAATACCCTCTTTTTATTAAGAGGAAATGAGGCACAAGTTAGAGTAAGATTACTCAGAAAGTCAGAGGCAAAGCAAAAACAGACCCTGTTTGCTGTCMGACATTTCTCTCTGAGCTAGTCACTGTACGTTCTCTTTATAGTCAATGAAACAGGTATCTTTTAAAGAGTGATTCATCTCTTAACATAGAAATCTAAGTAGGCCAGTCTAATCACACCCTACGAGAGGGTATTTTTCTYTGTTGACTATAAAGGGAATCAAGGTTCACTAGCTGTAATATGGGTCACGACATTGTACTTGCCGAACAAATCCCATCCCACTCCCGTGATTGATGTCCTGGCCCCAGCATCCTTTTCAGGCATACAGCATATGACAGCTGAGAGACTACATCAAGGAATATTCAGTTTGTAAAGCCAACCATTGCAAAGCTACAAAATGGCTTAATGAATTTTGTGTGCGCAACCTTTGCTCACCTCCACCTGTGTACAGACAACACCATTAAGTCTTTAATTATACAGCTGTGCCATGTGTAAAACACAGAATCTCCTACTTGTTCTGTTCAGGTAACACCATTACAGGGAAAATTCAGGTTTATATAGTGAATGAGGCTGGTGTTCCCTGGAGGAGCTTGGTGGAAGGAGAGAAAAATCTGAGTGTCATCCATATCATGATGGCACTATRGGCCTAAAAGTGTGTCTGCCTGTGTGTCTCCCAAATGAACGCAGACATTCAGAAGGAACTCCATAATGCTCCACCTCCAAGGGACTATGGCGGGGTGAGGGATAGTATGTTTCCATGCTACTTCTTGGGAACTGTACTTAAGGAGAAAAGATGAAACAGCTGTACCACTTTGGAGTCTCAGTACTATGTCTGAAGAAATCTAAGTYACCTAAGAAAAATGATGTGGATTTGCAAATATACCATAGAAAGACAGCAGTTCAACCTGTGAAATCCAACAGTGACCTTTTAATTACTATATTGAACCAGTGTTGAAGACACACTTACCCTGGCTTTATCTCTGGAGGTTTAGGTAAYGGCTTCAGAAAGCCTTTTTTCCCAACTAGCCAATATGTATCTTCTACTCCTTTTCCCTAAAATGGAAAAGAATGTTAGATAAAAAGAGCTTGTTGACCACCTTCTGCTGGTCACTGACCACTTCATCACTGGGCTTCTGAGGTCTTAATATAGGAATTGAGGAAGAACAAAGCTGGGAATTTTGATGTCTCCTTTACAATGTTTCAGGGATGATCTGAGTTTCACTGTCCTAAAAGAAGAGGYATTATTCATGCTGCCAAATGACTCTTGTTGACTTGAAGTGAGAAATGAGATACTATAGGTTCTCTAATCATCTTGTTTGGCATCATCATTAATYGAGAGGTTTTACAACTGCTGGATTGAGTATCACAATATCTGCTTCATCTCTTTACACTGATAAATTTAGCTTTTTAAGGTGGCATGCATCTGATGAAATGTAAACATCTATATCAAGTTCAATCACCCTTGACTCCTTTTGGTGCCAATGGAAGAAAAYAGACACTTCTAGGGTATGATTCATCTTCATATAAGCTGGACATTGAAAGTAAGTAAGGCTAAGAATTACCTAAAGTGCCCATTTATCTTCACAGACTTTTTAAAGGTTTCTTTCCATTGACTARACTTGGAATGACTCCCTCAGATGCRGAGATCTCCACTGTAGACATATAAACTAGGTAAGATGATTCCATTTTGATGGCAGACTGCTGAGAGATGTAGGGCCACATTCAGACCACTTATTGTAGGTGTTTAAAGGAAGCAAATCTCTGACTTCTCTCTATCGACAGTACAAGGGGAGAAACAGTACTTTGAACTACTTAGTGTTGTCCTGTCTTTGAACACTATGAAAAGCACTGGCCTCTGCAACAGGTGGAATAAATAGAGTCCTAAATATCAGGCATATTTCTGTCTGGAAAAAAAATAGGCAAATGCTAAGAGATCCTCTTTTGTTATTGTAAGTCGTCATTTCATGTAGTGAGAGGTTTATGAAGGAGATAGTTCACTTTGCTTTGTCTGTTATGGGAATGTTAAGTAGAATTAGCATAATGAAACTGAAATATCTATAGTATGAGTATCTTTAACTGAGCAAGTCATCCAGGTACCCTTTGTAATTAAGGGAAAGAAGGTAGCAGCTACTTTTTAGCTGTATTCCTTTAACCTGTTCTGAATGCCCACCTCAGTAAAATGCTATAACTGTACCTACAGCTCTCCCCAACTACACAGGAACTATAGACAATTCAGTCAGGTGGAGATGTACATTATAGAAACACTGACTTTGTATCAGATGAATCCTAGCCTTGGTATTTCTCTTTTCAGCCAAGTCCTTTATAATTTTGTGAATCTCCTGTCATTACATAATGCCTCAGAAAAAGTTATGGTTTGGAGCCATGCATTATTCTAAATTATATCCCCTCTTTCCATTGTTATTTATCAGTCTTAAGAGGTAAAACAAGCCCTTTCTGAATGACTAATGCAGTTGCCTCATACACCCAACATTCCTCTTTCTTTCTGCCAGTATTTTACATTTCTCTTACAATCACTGAAAGACCAGTAAATTCTACTAATGACCTATTTCTGGTACTTTACCCTCCCTGAGCAAGGCCTGACTTACGTGAGCAATCCTATTGTAATCAGTGACTCTTTCTTTGCTTGCAAGTAACTCAACGATGATGTGAAAATGAGAGAAATGGTGACAGAACTGGGCTTTACTAAACAGGCAAACTTCAATGTCATGCAGAGCTCTGTCTGCAGGGCAGTAATTGTATTTCAACTGGAAAGAATTGGTGCATCTCCCCCAGAATTAGTGGATGCTGTTAATTTATCTTAGCTGAGAATCCATCCCATGGGATTTCCCACTGGCAGGACCTCCCACCAGTGAGCAGAGTTGAATGCCAAAGCAGCAGTGGCATTTCATGAGAAATTGGACCTTAAGGGCCTGAAAACTTCTTGGACAGAGCTCCAAAGTGAAGTAAGGAGCTGTGCTTATATCTGTGATCCAAGGTTCAGATAAAGTCTCCCAGAAAAACTTCAGAAACAAAGACAAGGAAAAAAAAATCACTCAGGAAAAGACATTTTTGTTTTCACTTACCCATTCTATCAGGAATCTACTCATAACAGAGGGTTTCAAATCAAGGTGGCATTGTTGCATGCCTTCCTTTCCTTATCAGTCTTTTCAAGACCTTTTTTTTGCTTCTAACCCAGGAAAAAAATGTTAGATTCAGCACATATGGCTGATCATTTGATCCCATGGATTTTTCCATGGTGCTTCAAGAATTACCTTATGTATTCAAATAAYGAATGGGGACAATTTGGGAAGGACTGGAAGGAAGAGTGGTGAATGAAGGCCAAACAATAACTTAATATTAAAATTTCTTAAGCAAGAAAGTTCCTTCTGAAACATTTCCCACAGCCCTGGCTTTCTTACCTTCAGTTCTGTTTTTCCCCTAGGTATGATTTCATAGCCTTCATTTAGAGTCCGAAGTGTATCCACTGTATTTTGGCTGACATGAATTCTATAAGCTGAGAGTGGAAAGCAAAACAGCTGGATTATTATACTGTATATACASAGCAAATTCCCCACTGCTTCATCCTGGCAAGGAGAAAACTGCTCCAAGGCATGCAGGAGCATAGCTGTTGTAGCTGTGTGGTGCTCTTCTATTAAAAGTATAATGGTGATTGGTTGGATCCTTCCAGATAAATCTGTAAAAAGCATGAAGTGAGATAAGATTTGCATTGGGGACTCTCTGCAGAAGGATGCCAAATAGAGTAACATGCTGAGCATGGAAATTCTGGCTCTTAATAAAGACAGTGAATGGTGTTAGAGCAACGCTGCTGGCTGGAATCAAGGATGTCATTTTTAATATCTATTGCAACAGCTTAACTAAGCAGTGAGGAAGAAAGGTGAAGCATTCAGTGAAAGTCCTGGTCCAGGCACCTAAATATCTTGGTCCAGTCCTGTTTCCCATGAACAATCATCTGAAAAGCAGCTGTTGAGACATACAGGAGAAGGAATTTGCACAGGGACATGATGAGAATGTGGTTCTGTATCATCTTTCAAATGTACCACACTTCCATTTTCTTCTCCCTTGAAGGATCTGGGATGAACAAATTAAATTTTTGCAGAATGATCAGAAAGAAGAACAGCAGTTCAAATATGCAGAGGAGGACCACACAGTTTTGAGCTACATTTCCGGAGACACTAACCTACAATCTTCCTATTACTGTGTATCCTTTTATATTTCTATTATTATGAAAGAGCAATTTTGTATCTGTAATGCTCCTGATATTTCCACTTTCAGTGGGACTTCACATTTCCAGGGATCTAAACCTTGAGAACCTTCAAACATCTCTCTTGCCATTAGGAATCTACCATCAAAGTATTCCTCTCCACAGTTTTCTAAATTCAATACCTGCCTCCTAAATTAAGTCATGTTAATCACAAGAAAGACTATCTTTCTTGATTAATGATTAGTCTAATTGTTAGTCTAATCAATCTAATTGAAATCATTGGAGCTAGAAATGTGAGAGTTATATGACAAATTGAAAAAAGTTCCAATGTGGTCTATATACTACAACATATTTCTGGTCTGACAAGTTCTCAATATCTTAATTTTAAATAGCACAGACTTCCTGCGACTTGTGAGCTAGACATATTGGCCCACCTCTCAGAGTTGTTAAAAATGTCAAGAAGGAGGCCAGAGAAGAGCAAAGGTTAAAATATGAGACATATCGTCTTTAGAAATCTCCTTGTACTGAAGGCTTKAACGTCAAAAGCGTATTCAAACCTCTCTTGTTGATAAGGCTTTAGGATTAATAYCACCTAGGGCTCTAACAGATGGTTAGAAAATCTTAGAAAAAGTTAGAAATGAGCAAATTAGAAAATCTTGCAGGACAGCTAAAGACACTGCTGTCCCTAATTGCCTGCTGTGTCATCCACAGATTAGCCACTAGCCACTATGGTTTATAGATCCATGTGTTAGCCTAAGACACCAATACAAGGTAGATCTATGCTCACAGAGGACTGAAATGCAGGTAAATGTTCCTTTCTCATCACCTCTTTTTATATGTCTAGGGGCCTCCAGCCAAGGGACAGTAAGAGATGGTACTGTCTTACCTTCTGCAGCTATGGGCTCTGTAAGTTGAGGCTTGGCTTTTCCAACCAGAAGACTCAGGAAATAGAGATAAGAACTTGAGGGGAAAAATAGCATGACCCTCAACCCATGAAGAAAGACATCAAGAAGCCCAAAGGAGAAGGGAAGCTTAAGRATTTTATTAGGACCTGACAACATTTGTTCATAGGGTTGCTATWKCTAATGAGTGAATCCATCASAAACTACACCAATAAGCCCTGAACACTGAGGTGCACCATCTTCTGTGGTCTACTTTTCTCTCTCTGATTCCAACAGCATGATGGAAGCAGTGCCCACGTGTCCTTCACCCCTTGCCTTATACCAGCCGTGACTGGTACATTATAATGTTGTGCAGGAACTAAGGGACCTCTGCACTGACCTGTCTGAAAGTATGAYGTAACTAGCAGCCCTTGTGTAGGAGAAATCTAGGGCAAGATCCACATTAATTTTGATTAATGAGTTCTAAATCAGAGGACTGTAATTGCCATGCAGAGTGTGAGTCAACACTGAGTCAGTCTGTTTGCAGATCCCATATCACAGGACCAGGCTGAATGTTTGCTTGAGAGACTTCATGGAAAAGAGAAGCAAAACTGAATGACCTCCTTGTCTTAAAGACYGGTGTATGAGGGCAAAACTCACGCCTACTGCCTAGGCAGCTTTTAATTTTAATCTTTAGACTTGCCCTTTCACCACKGCTGTTTCCATTGCAATGTCTCTAWCTAAAGACATACAGCTCTTCACCCTTCTGGAGAAATCTGCTAACAACCCACCCCCACGTGCTGTTACAGATACTCACGCAGGCCCGTAGACTCCATCCGCGATGCCGTGTTCACCGTGTCCCCGAAGAGGCAGTACCGTGGCATGGTAAGACCTACCACGCCTGCCACACAAGGCCCTGGAAAGAGTCATCGTTTGTATAACCCGAACAATGGTACTGCGCAAATCAAGGACCTCACTGATAGACAAATCTGATTTGCTCCTCTGATATTCAAAAACTACTTCGGAATACAGAAAAAAGGATCTTTAAAGATTTTACTGGCTTTGGTGCTTGCTACAAGCCACTGAAGATTACATAAACGGGTTGCAYAGTGGGTTTTATGCCTAATAGACAAAGGTCGTATGTGGAAAGACTTTGATTGACTCTCATCTGGGAGAAATTCATTCACAGTCAGCAGAAGCTCAAAAACTATTGAAATCTCTTCTTAATCAGCTGGCTCTGACCTGCTTTTCCACCTAGGAAAACTGAAGTTCATMTCCTGTGACATGCCCTGTGTCCCTGTGAAATAGTGTTTAAAGTCAGCATTGGATCTCAAAAGATGCTGGCAGCACACTGGACCACCCTGTGTCCCCTCCTTGGAAAGGAAGACATCATAAGCTTGCCTGTCTGGCCAAATATTGTTTATTTTTCCTCTCTCTCATGCTTTAGTTAAGATCTACTCCCTTCCAAAGTAGCTCCCAAAGAACTAGTGCCAAGTTCTCAGGGAGAGGTATGCATGCAGGATTCACACGAAAACGCACACACACAGCTCAAATTTAAAATGTGACAGCCAAACAGCACAAACAACTGTCATCCGAGGCACTGGGATCAGCAAATGTTTGGACTGTGTTCTGAAGGATTAGATGCTAAATTTCATCACCTACATATCAAAAGGTCCGGCTTGCAAAATAAATGCCAAAAAAATGCAAAAAAAGAAGAAAGAAAGAAAGAAAGAAAAGAAAAGAAAAGAAAAGAAAAGAAAAGAAAAGAAAAGAAAAGAAAAGAAAAGAAAAGAAAAGAAAAGAAAAGAAAAGAAAAGAAAAGAAGGAAAGGAAAAAACAGAAAATAGAGTGCTTTCAGATATGTAAAGAGAGGATTTCCTGTAGAGAAAAGACAAGATTCTTTGTATTTTCCATTGAATGCTTTTATGCCATAAGTCTTTTAGGGCTCTGCATGTAGCTCTTCAACTCATTGATTTTTCTAGGTTAAGATTTAGCAAAACTGATCTCTAGGAAATCTTTTCCCATGAAAGATTGCAAGAGATATGGATGTAGTATATTAGCAACAGTATTTGAAAGTACACTATAGATAAGAAAAGATTTTTGATAACACAAAATGTTGTATATTGTTATTTTTAAATAATTGTAGCCTAATAATTTTTTAATAGTTGCAATTGTAATAATTATTTTATAATAATTGTAGCCTAATAATTTAGATGTGATCAGTTATTCATTTGCTGCTGAATATTGATGACAATATAACAAACCAACAATTTCTCTACGATTTTAACCTTAGTCACAAAACTGATTCTTCATAGTTTTCAGATGTATCTTAAAGTCAATGAAACTCTGTTAAGGCACATACATGCACACATGTATTTTAGCTCTCAGTCTAACCCATTTATTCACTTGAATAAAAAGCACTTTGAAATACACCATTCTTGCAAAGCTGAAAAACATAGAGAACTTTACAAGTGCTCCTTTTTGCTGTAACTCTCGAAGAGTCATTTCTGAGAAGTCAAAGCAGCACTATTTTAACCTAATTTATAGAGGATGTAAACTAGAGGTAAAACCAGTTTTAACTCCTGCCTGAYGAGGCACAACTTGCTTAAAGTTTAAGAAAAGAAGAGGAAGACTACCGTACCAATACCAAAAGTGTTGCAAGCACTTGAACAGCTTATGCGACCCGAACGTAGCATGTGGGGAACACTGGCAGTTAGGAGAACCTCATTTAATGGCTTTACCGCCACGAACACGCTGTGCAGCTTCGGGTAAGCCACTGCATGGCCAAGTCCCTTCTAATTTAATTTCCGTCTTTTTTATACTCTTTGCTTTGGTTCAAGCTCTTCAGGAGAGGAAATAAGCATTAAAGGAAGGTTTGCAGGGTCTAGTTTTGACAGTCTATAGGYACCTCTATAATACAGGTGAAAAAGGGACTGTCGATACTACTAGGTCAAGGACTTAAGGCTTACGGAACTGATCATTAATGTGGGCTCATCAGTGTGGCTTATGCATAAATAAAGGGTCTTTCTGGAGGTCTTTTAATGCATACTTCAGTAAGGTCTTTTTCTGAGAGAACATTCACTCACATAGCATAGGCTTGCTTTATTTTGCGATAATAACATGATTGCAGCACTCAGAAATCTCGGTAACGATCAGAGCTCCTTCCGAGCTATGCGCTGTAAGGACACAAATAAATGGTTCTTATGGAAAAAAAGCAACCCTCACTGCACAGGGAATTTATTCTATTTTAAGAAGCATAAATTCAGGTAGCTGAGCTCCCACTGCAGCCAGTGGAGACCAAGTCAGTGCAGTCAATGGAGCCATAAGGGACTTTCAGCTCTCCTTAAAGCACACTCCTGCAGCTGAAATGGCTCTCCAGGGTCTTACCATATCTGCYGGATCTCCACTGACTACACAGGGAGCACAGGTCCCTGACACTCCTACAAACACCTCCACATGGAAGCCTAAATCTAAGTTTCCTAATCTGTCAAGTCAATCATCTAATCATTTCTGTGAACCTCACAACCTCAGAGAGGTAAGATTTTTAGGGTTTTCTAGAGCATCCCTTCCAAGCTCACCTTTCAGTTGCAGAAAGTTATTATTCAGTTCAAAATCACTCTTAAAAATCTAAGGATGACTAAAGGATTGCTCTTCATCGAATGTGTCTAAGAGTTAATTCATTTGCTGCTTTCGCTGCCTGTGTGTGTTCCCCCATGTCTAGACAGCCTCAATAAGGGCTAACAAAAAAACTTCMAGAGATAAATCTCCCACAGTAACAACTTCCAGAGGAAAACAGAGACTCTGCGATGAGAACGTTTTGGCCTACTTGTTTAATTATACAGGTTCTCTAGTTTGTTTTTAAATGTTTTTTTTTTGCCAGGGGTTACAGTTAACGAGCCATGCTGGCTAAACCTCTGCAAGAGCCATCAGCGATGCTGTGGAGGTTAATAAGCTCGACCGAAGCGTGGGGCTGCCTGCCAGAGATCCTGACTGATAAACAGGGCCAGCTAAGCCTCCACGGGAAAGCTTGTCTTCYCGCTGCTGCTCTCCCCCACCATCCAGCTCCAGCCCAGATATGGCCAGTGTGGAAGCAGCTGAGTCAGCTGAGTTTCTCTGGACTGACAGTCAAGTAGAGAAAAGAGAGCCAAGAATCCTAAGCGCATTTGAAAAAAGGGAAAAACAGACAACTGACCTTCTCACCGCCCTTGTCTTACCCACGCATTGACACAAGCGGGCTGTGAGCACCGCCAGCAGAAGGTCCCAGCTCTCTGTCAGAGTGGGAGCGGACATAATGGCCCAGGAGGGACAGAGATGAGGCAGTCCACACCACAGTGGCATTTTATGAACTTTCAGGAAAAGGACTGCAAGATTTTTTTCAGCACCAGCTTCCAAAAGGCAGTGGGACCACAAAAATGATGGTTCACACCCATTCTCCATCCTTTCCAAGCTGGCGAAAATGTTAGCCAAGCCCTCTTCTCCCCATGTGTTTCTTTGTGATGCTAGTGATTCCCTCTTCGGGTTTCTTTCCTCAGGAGCAATGGGGTTTCAGGTTAATCAAACTCTGCTTTCAGCGCAGCTGATCAGAGCATCTATTTCTTTCTGCTCCCATGACAGAAGAACATTGCAAAATCTGCCCAAAACGAGATCTGGCTCCTGGTTCTTTAAAAAGAAAACACCAACTACTTCCCCTCTTTGTCTCATATCCTGCACAATAGCTCACGGCAAAATTGCTTTCCAAACACACAAACTTCATTAAAAAAACCCMAAAAACATAGCTAACTCCCTATACACATCACCTAGGGACAGATTTTTGGCTGGGTGCATGGAAGGCACATTGCAAAACCGCTGTCAACAGGCAGCAGAAGATGCTGCACACTGAATTCTTCTCTTTCTGTGTTGAAAATGTGCTGCTAGTGCTCCAGAGGCTCCTGCTCTGGGAAAGACAAGTTGGGGCCGTACTCTTGTCTGATTGCTACCAGAATATAAAACTCACAGTGCTCCTGCAGTCACTCCTTTATGCTTCATACCTCTGTGAAGGACCAGCTAAGACCCCCAAATTACAAAGGAAACAGTGGGGATATGACTTTTCAGACATAATTCCCAAAGAAGAAATTATATGGTCTAGGAGATATAAAGTATTGATTTTAGCTCTGCTCAAGTCACAGCTCTGTTCTTGGAGCTTTCTGGGTGAGTCACTGCCTTTTCTCTGCTTTTGTTTCCCCGGTATACGGTAAGGACCAGGACACTGACTTCTCCTGTAAAGCACCTGCAGTACCRAATCTGCAAAAAGGTGGGCATTAGTGTATCAGACTCCTGGATAACCTTATCCATTCTTTTTCTTCCAGCAAYGGTCAATACCTGGTACTTCATAGAATGATGCAAGAAATTCAGTAATGAACAGCTGGGAAAAATGTATTAGTGGGTGATTGTGATTTAAAATTATGAAGGTTTATATCTATTCTAAAAATACTGACTCTATGATAACAGCAGGGGTCTCTCCATTTAAAATCCTAGTCATACTTTCAATTATATGATAACTGAAGTCTTATCTCCCCCTCCCCCCTGAATTTAAATATAYTTTGCATTAAAAAAGAACTTCCTGCTACTCCACCGTTCATTGACTACCTTCTGACTTCTGGTTTAAGAAAACAGGCAATTTACTTTCTTTATAACATACCTAAGTGGGTTTTTTCCCCATTTCAATGCTCTAGTTGCTATGAAATATTTTTAAGCATTATCTAGGGGTGCTTGTTTTGGGGTGGGTGGGGAGAAATCATTCAAAGCTGGAAATATAACTATAAAGAAGTTCTTTGATGTTCAGGCAGGGGCGAGCGCTGCTGCTTACCTGTGTGTAGCCCTATCCGTATCCTGACGGGAATGTCAGGCATGTGTCTCATCTTGAAGGTTCCCACTGAGCTGAGAATGTCCAGGGACATGTTGGCTATTTCAGCAGCATGCTTGTTTCCATTTCGTTTTGGGAGCCCCGAGGCAACCATGTAGGCATCACCAATTGTCTCCACCTGGCAAACACCATGACATTATTAGAAAAAAATATTCTAAAAATAGAAAAAAAAAAGAAAAATAAGGGTATCAGAATAAAACTGCAGGAATGTTTGACTCAGGGTTGATTTGATCCCAGTGCCCAGGTGCATCTCACCTTGTAAACATCATGGTTGCCAAGAACAGCATCAAATAGAGTGTAAAGGTCATTCAGGAGGTCAACTACTTCAATGGGTTCGCTCAGGGCRGAGATGGTTGTGAAGCCCACAATGTCACTGAAGTAGATGGTGACCTGGTCAAAATACTCTGGCTCCACAGTGCCACCAGTTTTGAGGGCTTCTGCAACTGATCTGAAATGACAAAATGAGAAAAGATGACCTGGCAAGGGATCTTGTCTTAGCACACCYAAGAGCTCCTACTATGCCCAAAAGACCTTCTAATAAATAGAAGGGTTTATAGGGCTCTGAGAATTGTTTATGAACATAAAGTTTCTTGCTTTGATTGGAATATGCTTGCCAAAATTGGAGGTCTGGTCTGCAGACTTTCTCAGTTCTGTGGAACTCTTGGGTCCAATCTGGCTATGCAGTGACACAAGTTTTTTTTTACCATCTAAAGTACCATACTTACGGGGGAAGCATTTGTGACAGGAGTTTCTCTGTCTTCTGTTTCTCAATCTCTAGCTCTTCAGTYCGCTCCCTGATTAAATCTTCCAGGTTGCTCGAATATTGCTCAAGCATTCTGAGCATTGAGTCAATGATATTGGTCTTTTTGCCTTTGTTGATGGTTTTGAACTAGAAAAATCAAACTGGATAGTTATTTTCTCAACTCATTAAACCATTGCAGTATCACAAATTTGGAAAAGAACAACAAGCAAAGACTTATTTTAAAGGAAGAATACTAAAGACTGGTTTTGTCAAGGGTAAAACTTCAAACAGTAAAGGAAACAGGCACACTACAGTGTGAATTTGCATCACTAAATACAGAAACTGCTYGAGGGCATGTTACTCCTCTATGACCTTTCACTGAATGTTAGGGCAAACATCACCCCTCATGGGATGACAGCATGTATCCGAGCTGTTAGGAAGTCTCAGMATGCTGCTCGTTTGCACCCCTCGTTTATCCCATGATAGCTTCATTGGTTAGGACCAGCCCTTGCATTTAGATCCACAAATGCCAGGGCAAGGCACAGGCAGTATTTACAACTTGCTTATGTCTTGTCAGTCTTAAAGTCACCTTTGTATGCAGGCATGCCCCCCACAATCCCAACTCCATCCTGGGTTATGATCTCTTCTCTYGAGCTGAAGCTCAGCATCTGAGCCATTCAGACAAATTGTGGGTTCAGATGCTGCCTTAGCATCAGCAGTGGAGTTGCGTGAGTGTAAAATTAATTATAGTTGCATGGAACTGAAAGGTAGAATTAGATTATCTAGTTTGACCTTTTAAGAACACAGGAACTGCACTCCTGGATCAGACCAAGGGTTTATTTTGCCAGTTTCTGTCCACGAGAGTAGCCAGTAACAGATGTCCAGGGAAAACTAGGGCTCATGTACAGTCATATATCCCTTGGATATGTTCCCAGCCTCCACTAATTTGCAGTTCAAAGGCTTCCTAAGCCAAATGTTGTATCTTTGTGTTTAATAGTCCTTGGTGAATTTTCCTTTCATTAATTTGTCTAATTGCCTTTTAAACACTTGGAAACATCCTGTGGCAACAAATTCTGCGATTTACATAYGCACCATGTGAAGAAGTATCTCCTTTTGTTTCCTCTGACTCATTTTGCTCATTTAATGTCCCTAGTTCCTGTATTATGAGAAATGATAAACTATTGTTCCCTAATCACCTTCTCTAAAGCACTCATGATTTCATAGATGTTTTTCATATCTGCCCTCAGCTACCTCTTCTCCAGGCCAAAGAGTCTTAGTCTAGTCAGCCATTCTTTGACATCAAGGGTCATTTAACCTCATTCAGTTTGCTGTCAGCTTGGGATCTTACAGATATTGTTGACAGTGTGCCTAAGAAGAAATAAAAAGGTCTTTCCGTCAGACTTTAAAAGATCCAGTAACATTTAGATCATAGATTCATAGAATCAGTAAGGTTGGAAGGGACCTCTGGAGATCATCTAGTCCAACCTCCCTGCTCAGCAGGGTCACCTGCAGCATGTTAGACAGGGTTGCATCCAGGCGGGCCTTGAAGATCTCCACAGAAGGAGACTCCACAACCTCTCTGGGCAACCTGGTCCAGTGCTCCGTCACTCTCACAGGGAAGAAATTCCCCCTCATGGTCAGGCAGAACTTCCTGTGCTTCAATTTCCACCCATTGCCTCTTGTCCTGTCACATGGGACAACTGAAAAGAGTTTGTTCCCATCCCCTTAACACCCTCCCTTCAGGTACATGTAGACATTGATAAGATCCCCCCCTCAGTCTTCTCTTCGCCAGGCTGAACAGGCCCAGCTCTCACAGCTGTTCCTCACAGGGCAGGTGCTCCAGCCCTCGGATCATCTTTGCAGCCCTGCGCTGGACTCTCTCCAGTAGCTCCATGTCTCTCTTGTCCTGGGGAGCCCAGAACTGGACACACGTCTCAAGATGAGGCCTCCCCAGGGCTGAGGAGAGGGGCAGGATCRCCTCCCTCCACCTGCTGSCAACRSTCTTCCTAWSRCACCCCAGSAGACCATTGGCCTTCCTGGCCACAAGGGCACATTGCTGGCTCAYGGTCAACYTGTCATCCACCAGCACTCCCAGSTCCTTCTCTGCAGAGCTGCTCTCCACAAGGGCAGACYCCAGCTTGGACTGGTGCCYRGGGTTATTTCTCCCTASGTGCAKGACTCTGCACTTGCCCTTGTTGAACCTCAGGAGGTTCCTCTCCGCCCAACTCTCCAGCCTSKCCAGGTCYCTCTGAATGGCAGCACAGCCCTCAGGTCTGGAGATATCATCATAATCATCATCGTAATCCATCAGGGCAGGTGCATTGCAGAAATGAGGACACCAGGCCTGCATCACATCCTGCATGGTAGTGCCATTGAAGTCCACATTCAGCACAGAGTGTGAGTCTGGCTAGAGCTGACCAATGAGGACAGATATCTAGATACCACAGACTGCAAAATGAGCCAACAGCAGGGGCAAAACTWGAGCTCCAAGACCCCTGCTCCAACCATTTCCTGAGACCACCCTTAAAGCTTCACTGCCACATGAGAACACGGGATTACATCTGCTGCTCTGTTCACTGACCTTGTGAAATATCTCCTCAAAGCTGGGCCGTCGTTCAGGAGCTTCACCCCAGCATTGCTTCATCACCTGGATACACTCCATCGGGGCCGTCTCGGGGGCTATGTTTGGGCGGCACAGGGGAGGCGGTTTTTTCACTTTCTTTATAATTTCTGTGATGAAGAAAAGAATGTGCAGCATCCTGTGAAATGGGGGTTCTCACTGACAGTGACATGGACCTTGTCRCCTCTTCTTTGCTCATGCCCTTGGCCATCATAGGCTGTTATTCATGGCTGTGTTAAATGAACCTGAAGGGGATGTGCTTTCCTCCATTGTAGCTGSCATATCTGCTAGGAGTCTCAAAAGAATTAAGAAAGAGAGATTTGTTTGCCTCCTTATCCATGGAGAGAAAAGTTATGAGCAATAACGTGGCAGGATGGGGGAAGCTTGTGTGATACATGGATGTGTGAGCCTGGAGGTTTGTGCTTAATAAAATTGCCTCTGCCTCTCTATATKAGTGACTGTGGTCCTCTAAAAGAGGAGAGGGTTAAGGCCATGCCCAGACAGGAAGGATACCAGCCACTGACCCTTGTTTGCTAAATGGGAACCAGTATGTAGGAGGCTGTTGGGAATGTAAACAGTGGAAAATATTTTAAGGGGGAGGGCATGGATTCAAATCAACGTCTGGGAAGTGACTCCCTACCCAGAGGTGAAAGCAGACTGATAAAGAACTGGGCCTGAGCTTGCAGACCCTGAGAAGTTAGTCCTTTTATCAGCAGTTTCTGGCTAAAACACACTTACAGCGAAGGAGCTGAGCTGCAGATTTCTTTGACAGTTGAATCATGGATGGGGGACTGTGATGTCTGATCATAGCCTATGAGTCCAAGACAGGACGAAGTTTATCACACAGCAGTGCCAGGACAGTGACTGGCTAGCAGAGGGGATGGCTAAAGACACTTGGCAACCAGAGCAATCTCCAGCACTTGCAAATCCTTGGTAGTTTCTCTCTCCTTTGCAGGAGCTGTTGACCACCCAAGGGCTCTTCTGCTGGAAGTGGAACGCTCTGACTTGAGCACTGGCTTTAGTTTAAGTATTTCTTATGAAATATATACTAGAGGTGACATTTTTGCTGTGGATCCACATGAAATTTCCCTCTTCCCTGCCCTGGCATTTCAATTCATATCCCAAATTACAGGTTGCCACTTCCTCAGCTGCACTGCAGTTACCCTCTGTGGGAACTTGTTTTATATCAGAGCACTGAAATTTCTGAGGRTGTTTTCAAAGAGGTATTGGCATGTTGTTGTTGCTTTTAAGCCTGGGTCTCTACAATTTTGACTGAGAAGAAGAGTCACCTTCAGAGAGCAGAGAAGGTTGGGGAGCCAACTTTGCCACTGAAAAAATGCCAGGTAGAAGTGTATCTTCATGCTTAAAAAAAAATCTGATTTTCTCTTTTCAAAGATTTTATCTTGTGCAGTGCAGAGCAGTAACTTTCTGGCAGCTTCCTACCATGAGGCCTCCATTTCCACAGCTGTCAGTGTGAGTACCCAAAGATTTTCAGTTTTGACAGTTTACGTTAAAGCTCCCCTTGGCCCATTATACCAGACTCCACCAAATTAAATGAATAAAGAACCTGGCCCAAATACTTCCAGAGGCAGCCAAAGGATAAAGCCTTCCTCAGACAGTTTGAAAGTTCATGCCATGACTGAAAGCTCTTTGAGGATTAGGAAGCAATGAGCAGAAATTCATTTTATCAGATCAGGAAACTAGAGTGTGCTACTTTTAACATCTGCTGAAGGTTCTCCAGAGGGGCTAGATGGGAGGACACCCCAGCGACTGCCCAGTCTGAAATGTGAATGGGCATTCACTGAAATCAGCTCTTTTTTTTATCGTTTTCACGTCCACCCCTGTTCGGAAAGTGACTCTGACTGAAATGTGTTTGGTTTCCTTAYGCATTCATAGCACGGTTTGATCTTACAAGAGTTGTACCACGAGCTGTTCCTAAGCAGTTCAGCTATTTTCTATTTCGGATATAAGCCACCTTCTGTATAAGTTAACAGACTCATGACGTACCACTTTGATCTCTGCTGAGGAAGGTGAACCTCTGTAAATGGGGAAGTAATTAATGAAAAAATAACAATTAGCAAATAACGAACGGAGACACCACTTCACTTGTACACCAAAAACCCTTCCTACTTTACTGAGTCACAGCTGGATTTAGAAACAATTTCAGCAAGCAGAAATGGCTCAGACAGCTTTGCCCACACATGMATGCTACAGATACTGTAAGACTCTGAACATGCAGACTACACAGATGGGAAAAAAACAGGAAAAAGTCATAACCAGCACAGAGTCCAGCCCAAAAACCTCACCCTCATCATGACATACAAATAAGGGCTGATGGGTGAGAAGCAAACGAATTTCCAAGTATGAGAAATTCTGTCATCAGATTTCACTCCACACTGAGATGAAAAGTCAAAATTGTGGGGTACGACTAGGTGCACTGCAGCAGCTTAGCTGCAGGCAAGCTCTGAAGCATCATGAGAGACCAATCAGCTGGGACTCAAGGCTCGCAGCATATAATGAAACATGAGGGRTGCAAAATTGTGATGCTATAGACAAAGAGTGATTGAGTCACAAACAGAGGCTCAGATCAGAACTGCACATTTTGATACTCATTATGGATGTTTTGTTGAAAATAGCTTTCTCTCACYGAGAAAGGCCATGTTTGGGACCTCATTTTCATACCAATATTTTACTCAAGAAGTTGACCACACCTTCCGYGAACACTGTGTATAGAGCCTTAAAAATGAATTAAAATAGTTTCCTACCTTCAGCTGTGAGATCTGACGTGCAGTACGGTGGACCCCGAACAACCACTTCTTGTAGGATAATTGCAAAGCTGTAAATGTCTCCTTTGAAAGTGCCTTTTCTGCGCATGTCTGGGTCCCTCAGTAACTCGGGAGCTGTCCAGAGCAATTCTAAAACATTCACAAGCATTACTTTTCTTCCACTTGGGCTCAGGTTACTGCTATTTACTATGATCTTCCTTGCTCTTCATTTCAGTAATTTGAAGAACTACTTCATTGTTCACTGGATCAAATCTTTTGTTTCTTGTGATGTGTTAAAAATATTAAACTACTCTCACAACAAGAAATTTGAGTTTTCTGAATTTCACTCTCCTTTTCTTTCTTTTTTTTTAAGTGTTGTTATACCACAATTTTATATATTTTAATGCCAGCCCTGAACTTTGGGGCTTGTCACTATCAAAAGATTTTACTTTTATTTTGTTTGAAGACACCAGTCACACAAAATATTGGCCCTAAAACCTGGGTTCCTTACTACTCTTGTTGCTCTTTTATAAAGTAACAACTAATAAAATATTTTTTCATGTAGTTTTTCTCAGATTAAAGCAGTTTCCATAATTACAACTTGTGGCAATCTAAAGTAAGAACAGTCTTTGTAATCTCAGTAGTTCAAATGATAAAAAATACAATTGTAAAACATGCCCCAAATCATCAAGAAATGAATCTTTTTTCAGATATTGTTAGCCTGGTAAGTGAGCATTCAGGGTCATAGAAATAAGGAGTGTTCCAGCACTGCAATATATCTAATTTTTGTAAGGAAGGAGAAGCCAGGCCTTCCAGCAACTGCCATAGCTGGGACACTATGGAAATGTGTGAATGTCAAATCACTGTTGCCATCACAAAATGAGGTTTCAAGGATAAGCTGGGATACCAGAGGAACCCCATGGCAAGGACCAGGTGAAAGAAATCCAGCCAAAGTCTCCAAATCTTTTCCCTTGAGATGCAGCCCCTTCCATGTGGTAGCCTTTAGGGAATGGCAAGTAGAGGCTGTATTTCCAAAAAGATCTGTATCGTTTTGGGCTTCAGACAGACTAGYTTTAGAAAACATGACTCTCTGCACTGAACTTAACCTAAACCCTCACAAACAGGGTCAGAGCTAAGAATACGAAATGAATTCCACCGATCACAGAAATTCAGAGTTCCTTCAATCCGAGATACACTTCAATCCTCCTCCAAYTTCGATATGCTTAAGCTCTCTTTCATATGGGTAGCTGGATGTTGTTGAGATTAAACACACAGTTCCTCATACAGTCACTAGCCAACAGTTATATTAGGGCAAACATATTTAATCCATGAACAAATATTTCCCACAAATCTTCTCTTATGATGCCTACCTTCTGGGGCTGGCTGAACGTATGGGCATTTCTGTGTTTCTAAGAGTTCATTATACCCATAATCAGTGATTTTCAGCACAAACCGGCCATCCACAACACAGTTACGAGACTTGAGACGTCCATGGGCAAAATCTCGATGGTGCAAATACCTGATTCCCTGTGAAATATAGAAAACATTGATGCTGTTCTTTAGGAAGCATATTAACCACCAGCATTCAGAGACACCAGGCCAAATTTTCACCCTGAATGGTGTCAAACATGGTTTCGACCCCACACCAAATATGGAAGTCAGTTCAGACACCATTCTCTAGAACATGCCAAACTGCAACASGGGTGTTGATCAGCTCAAGAAATTAGGGAGAAGTTCAGAAATCAATTAGGAACAAGCATTTGGGTTAGCTCTAGCTGGCAGACAAAACTAACAGTGAAAAGTACTGACATCTTTAGGAGGAATCAGACACCTCCTTCTTTGTAGCCCTAGGACTCACTGCGCACCAAGGTTGTACTTTTTGGACTAATTTAAGATGAAAGACACAAATAGTGCCCTGATGTTAGGTGAAGGGAGGCCACAGATCCACTGAGAGCTGAATGTCCTGATCCCACTCAATCGGGGAGGAGCAGAATGTGGCTCATGGCTTGTACGAATGGTTCTGGAAGTCCACCCTCTGCAAGCCACCTACCCCCATGTTCCCAGCCTGGCAGTTCACCATAACGTGATCAAAACACATGAGATGTGGTTGAAATRTATGGATACTCTTGCAGAGTGTCCATACATGTAAGCATCCCATGACAGGGGAAGACTACAGTTTGGTTCTGTATTGAGTGCAGTTCTGATTGCATGACATGAAAGGATCTTTGGAAAGTTGGTATTTGTCAGCAGTTTAATTGTTCTGGGCAGTCAGTTCCAGCCTGATATATAGTTTTCATTTCTCAGCCTGCCAGGTGGATGTAGCCTTACAATCTAAATAGARCTTCTCTCAGATGGTAATAGAACTGGAGGAAGAGATCTCCATTTAAGACCCATGTATACCAGTATAATTACATTCACATTGGTTAACCCAGCATAACTTTAAAAATCTCACAATCTTAGATGAAATAGCTATGTCAGTACAAAAATCACATGCAGGTCAGGCCTCAGCCTAAGCAGTGGATTTACTTTAATTAGATCCATCAGAAGAGAGGACTTGAACATCCAATCCAGTTTCATATCTTCATTTCTCAGTAAGTCCTCCAGGCTTCCTCGGGAGCAGTACTCTGTTACTATGGCAAAGAGGCCACAGTCAGAGAAAAAGCCCAAGAATGGATTCACATTCTCATGACGCAGATCTTTCATCTGAAACAAGACAGTGAATCACAGGAGACCAAGTCAGCCAGACATCTGTTCAACAGCTTCTTTATATCATCAGATGCTCTTACCATTCCTCTACTCCCAAACAGTCTTTCATGTTGACACAAGGATGGGGAAGAAAACAACCTCTTTACCATTTCCTTTCAGCTCTCCTATGCTTTGGGYTTTTTTTTAGCTTTTCTTCCTAATCTAACTGGTAAGACAAAGAAAGCAAGCTAGCAGAAGGAAGCTCAATAGAAAACTTTAATTCTTTRGACAAGCTGGATTGGAGCCTTCACAACATGGCTTAGCTAGGGAGAACTCAGTTCAGCATGTAAAGTCTTGCTCCAGGATTCCTCGAGAGTCTTGTTTCAAGGCTGGTCTGCAAAGTAACACCGTGTCTGGAGTACCGATCTGTTAATTGTGGCTTTGGAGAACTAGTAAACTCTTGCTATAGGTACACATACAAAAAAAAAAGTACTCCCATATTAGTAATAGCTGCCAATAACTAATGGCCTTGAATCTGGAAAATAAATGGGTTCACTTGTCATTTAGTAATAGCAGTAAGATAGAAGCAGGCTTCTAAAAGGCGGCTTAACTGGAAACTAAGCAAAACCCTAAGAAAGGCATGGCTACGTTTGTGTCACATTGCTAAGCAGTCAAAAAATAATGCATAAAAATAGTTATTAGTCTATTATCCTGCCCTGATACAACCAGAGGTGATTTGCTCCAAACCACTATGCTTTTGAGGACATGGTCACTTAGAAGACTCATTGTACATTTAGTGTCACACAAGCTTTGAAGTATCAAGTCCACAGTGGGATTTTGCAAGCTACTGAATATGATCCATTGGTCACTGACGGGCTTGTCATTTGCAATTGTGCATGGTCCCTTCCACCARATTTCACCAGGCACAAACTACTAACAGCAATGATGCATGATTCACTGGATAAACAGGAGACAAGGAGAATAAAAATCTCCTACAATTGCAAAGACCCCAAAACAACCTCCCCTCCACAAGCCCAGTCAGCCCCCATTCCTACCTTCCTCAAGACGCTCGTGGAGCTTTGCCGCAGAGTGTGAATTGCTCCCGTCTCAAATTTTTTCAGCCACACCCAGTCTCCCTGTCCACAATACAGGTGGGTGAATGACAGAGCAAATATCTATAGGGATCTGAGTTCTAGATCTGAGTTCCAGATCCTTGACRTTGAGAGTGGTTGGAAATTTTCAATATTCATAGCAGTAGATTTTTTCTATATTGCACTCAAATAAGAATATCAGCAGGAAACCCTCCAAAAAGAGGATGAGGCAAAATCTTCACCTGGATCAGAACATCATACCTGGAAGGTGGTTATTGGTATTTGATAAACGATCTTAAATTGATTAAGAGGRAAGATGTCTCTCTGGAGTTTTTCTGTGGCATTAATGATTCAGTTTCATTTGTACCTTTTCTGGAAAAATCTCCATGCTTTTAGGAAAAAACAGTGTGTATGTGGCAGGGCAGGGGGAGGTGGCCTATGGAGTTCCTTAAACTCCATACACCTCTATTGACACAAAAGGCAATAGAATTTGATGTCCCTAATCCTGTGCAGTACTTTGATCCTGTCTTGTAAGAAAGGTCCTTTTTAGAGATGGCATCATCTGTCTGGTTAGAAACGTTCTTCACGGTGCCTTCAGGTKATGACATCTCTAATAATAACCAGACTTGGAAACACCACGCATGGATGGACGTGCTACCTGTCAAATACCAACACCATACATAACTCGAAGTGTTGGGGAGTCCCCTTAAACACTGATAAACCCATGCTTGGGAATGATTTACCTCCACCTTGGAGACCACCAACAGCATTCAGACCCTGGGACCTACAGAGCTGCAGCCCAGAACTTTTACTGTTTGAGCAGCTCAGGGAACCAAAGCAGTGAGAGGCTGYGCTAGGTTCCTGCCTACCTCATACAAAGCCACGTTGGAGGTTTCATGAGTGGCGGCTGCACTTTTCAAGGAAAAGGAATGGGCTACAGATTTCAGGCTTCTGCCTTCGGCTACGCTGTTTGCATCAGTCAGACTGTCCAAAGTCAGTCTCTGGAAGGCAAGGAAAGCAGACGTAAGATAACTAACACCTCTGGATATAAACCTCTGCTCCAGCTCAGTTCCAGGCTGTACATTTCACCCGTGCTAGAAGGGTTTCCCACACCTCCCAGCCTCCCAGGCTTACCTCTCTCAATGTATCAGGCCTCYGCAAGGCTCTTAAGTCTGGCCCTGTGTAGCATCTTGATACACTACAGCTGTACATTACACGATAGAAATGCCATGGCTCAGAGGAGACATCAGAAGAGGCAGATGTTCCTCTGAGCAAAGCACAAGGAAGACTCTCCTCTGTCATGGAGAGAAAGTCTATATCTTCACCAGTGACCTAAGGGACTGTCCCATTGCAGGCCATCTCATTAGTATGGTTCAGGGCATGTTCCTGACCTGTGCCAATTAACTCTCCCAAGCAATCCCCAGCTCTGGACAGAAGTTAGCAGAGTCCAGRAACTGTGCCTGGTAGGCAGTTCACATGCAGACACCTCGTTTTAGAGAGTAAGATAATTTATCTGAATGGACACAAGCTATGTTATGCCATCCATCCTCACGAACAAAGAATGAGCTCTGACTGTTAGAACAAACACAACCAAGAACAGTATTTTACATCAGCATAACAGCTCTGACACTGCACGTGCATCTAATCAGAGACCATGGGGAACTCTCTGATATGCAGGGGAAAACAAGGCACAGACAGATGAATGATCTTCCCAGAGCTTCATGRGAATGAAAACATCATACAGCAACCCTGCCTTTGAGTGTCCTGCTTCCACAAGACTGATTGCAAGAGTGGAAGGACTTACCTTTTTGTTTAGCTCCGGGTTGATAAAGACGAGATCATCTAGGGTCAGTAATATCTTGTTAGGCCCCTTAAATAACTGGCTGTTCAGGATACTATGCCTGAGGGATTCAGAGAGTTATCATTTTTAGCTATGTAACTACTTTACATCATTTTTAGCTATGTAACTACTTTACAACATATATGAATCCTCAACATCTCTCTTCCTCGTAGTATTAGGGAAGTGTCATGTGTGGTGAGGCAATGGGGCTGGACACAGGTAAAAGCAGTAAACAAGCCATGATGCCCTGGGCTGAAATCCTTTTTGTCTAACTGTAAGAGTTATCCASGGATCTCAGCCACTTCACAGCCAACAAAAGTTATGATCTCAGAGGGTCTCATCACAAATAGACACCTTGAGTCAATCTGGTTACAAATATAAATTGGATATATATGTAATATATACTTAGTACTCCTTGGTTTTGTTTTTCATATATCTCCAGTAGAAGAGAAAAATAGCTCAGSTTAGACCAGCTAATCTAGCTGGGGAACAAATAAACTAGCTTTCAGGCACAGCAGCCTTTCTGAAAGCCTGAAACTGCATGACAGATAATTTATAAAAGCAGCCTGGACACAAGTCACTATATGTTAATGGGCTAGGCCAGGCTTACGTCCGCTTTGCTCAAATCAGTGTAAAGCATCTAAGAGTTTAATTATTACTTTTGCTGTTTTTTCTTTTTTTTCAGTCAGGATTTATTTTACACTAGTACCCATCAAGTGGCAATTTTATGTCTCAGAGAGGAGACAGAAGCCACACGCTATCCTTTTAAATCCGCTCTTTCAATAGATACCAAGTTGTAACACAAAGCGTACTGTACCCACAGGACATCAAATATTCATTAGGAAGAAACAGAGGAAGAAAATGAAAACTCCCTAGAGATGCAGATGTCACTTCTTTTTTTCAATAAACTCTGTTTACATTCCAGAAGAGATCTGATTTGCAGCTAGCTAAGACTTTTCCTGATAAGATCCCCAAAAAGCAAATTGGATCCTGTTGGCAAAAGGATTCCTTTTGCTAACCATGTTGTGGAAGGAATTCRTTTTGCAAAATGTCCACAGGTCAGAATGATTCACTTTTCCATTGCAGGTACCACTCCACATTGCGCATTTTAGAACATGGACAGCTCCGGAAATCAGAGGGAGCCCCAGGCACATATCTGAGRCATCAGCTGGGATGACTTTTTGCAGTTATTTTCTAATCACTTTGTCCCAAGCCATCCAACTCCRCTGCAGGCCAAAATTCATCACTTTGATACCTTTTGCCTGTCTTCCTGAAAAACCTTGCTCAGGCAATCCCCTCCTCTCCCTCAAGCAGGGAGGAAAGCACCCCCCTCCCAAAAGCAAAGCACAGGGAGTGAAGTGACTCATTTAAGGATATGCAGCAGATCCCTGGCAGAGCTAAGACCAAAGCTCCCACATCTGAACTCAGTCCACTGTGGTTTAAATTTAGTTCCAGACATGCCCTTCCCAAAGATAAATCATTGTCTGAGTCACTCTAGATTTTTTTTTCCTGCAGATGGCCATACATTTTTATTGACAACTGGGCCTTCCCAAGCACAGTCTGGTACTTGTGAAACAGCTTAAGAAAGCAAAAGAAGAAAGATTTTCTTTTATTTATGCAATTGTAGAGGCTGCTGGCCAAAGGATAGAGTGGGGTTTTAAAGCATGGTTAGATGGAGATGGATTCCTCAGTGCCTGCAATTATAAAGCATCAGAAGCAGCTGTGTGTCATAAGCAGGGGAGATGTTTGGGGTGTCGCGTGGTGGGTGGCCTTATATCATCTGGGTTTGGAAGGATGATTCAGRAGTGGAGAGAGAACAGGTTTGGAGGTGATTTCACAGGCAGAAAAGGATGGGACAATCCAGGATACTTGGCGTATTTAAACCTTACTGAATGAAMTCATTGCTGCTAGAAGAATATGCCTTCTAATTTCAGTCATGCGCCGTGTAGTCATCTCCTCCTGCGCTAGGAAACACCTTGGCTCCCTTTCCAGACAGCAGAGAAAAGGCATTTCTGAAGCACCATTCATATGATTTACTTCAGTCATTTAAAATTAGGTGTATAATCCAAGCAAGGCATATATGCCACTTTTGCTGTCAAAGTTAAAGATGACTGGATACCAAATTTCTAGCTTGCTGATGTTCACTGTCCAGAACCACCTGTAGATGATGACTATTCCCACTGAATGAACAGACTTGCTCTGAGTGGCACAAGATAGAGCCCAGCTTGCACATACTGACACTACAACTGAAAAAAAAAAATCAGTGCTTTATGTGCCCACATGCTGGGGAACAGAATTTGCCTTTCTGGATGAGAGCATGGTCCACTTAGCCCCTCTGTCTCYGACAGGTATACACACCACCTAGGTGTAGTCATGTATCTTAGGAACCTGATGAGGAGGCTAGATTCTCAAGACTCTCTCCAGGTTCCTGAGGTCAAAAATGAGTGTAAGGTTACTCCAGAGACAGCTCAGAGCAGAAGTCTAACCTAGGTTACAGCTATACTATCCCATAGCTCCTTGTCCACCTAGCACATGCTGGCTCATGTCCACCCTGAGTGTAGAGTCAGGAGCTTGACATATGCAACTGTTGGAAACTTTCCCCTCCCCAGGAGATTGCTTCCTTTGCTCCAGAGCAGATCTCATGCCCAGATTTGTTTATATGTAACATAGATGACCAGGATCTGGACTCTGGTGCAAAAGAGAGGGTGAATTAACTTGATAATAATGAGGCATCCTAATTAACTGCTCTGAACCCTCTCCAGAGAGTCTCTTTCTCTTTCTCTCCAATACACAGGGAAATTAAGAAGGATCAAATTATGTGCTCAGTAGGAAGCATGACTACACTAGTCAACAGGTTGATCAGAAATCCAGGAAAAGAATGATCTGAAGTAACAAAATGGACATTTAACRTGGCAGCTTGCTCAGTCTTCACCTCCATGTTCTCAAAGCAGACTCCTGCCCTGGCACAGTTAGCACTTCCAAAGTGATAGTCATTTTCCTAATCCTTCAGCATCATCATCCAGTTAATCCTTTCAACAGTTAACTGCAATGTCCCTCCAAACTTGAACATGTTTAAGTGTAAATTGGCTCCTCCAGAGGTTGCTAGAATCAATGAGATATAGCCCTAGGTCTGTCCAGAGTGCTCAAGTCACYCTCTATGAATAAAGAGAAGAAAGGTGTAGCTGAAGGAAAAAAACACAGATGAATTTGTTATGGATTACATGGTCCAAATATTGCTTGAAAGGCAAGGCTCCCACAGAAGCTAAAAATTAGCAATAAATCAGATATATACTGCAATTCTCACCTGATGAGATAAGCCAGCCCCACAGCACATAGCACAAGGGCAAATACTAGCATTAGTCCCAGGATCATGATGATAGGTTCAATCCCTGTGCAAAGAAGAAAAAAAAATCAGACAGTGAGAAGATCCCTTTGATTTAGGCAATAATATTGAAAAATCTCTTTAATAGAACATTGGACTGCAAAATTAAATATTCAGCTAGGAGGATGCTAAAAAGCTATTTCCTAGGTAGTGTTAATTGGTGTATAGATATTATCTCATCTACATGAGAATGTAAATACTTTAATTATTTCTTTACATGTACTTTTCTATATAATAGATTCAGAGCCCTGGATCAGTGGATAAATAGTTTTTCGTCAAGTAAATAAGGAGTGGACTTGCAAAGAAAAATTAAGTTGCAGAGACAGCTTCAGCAAAGTTCATAACTTTTGAACATTTGACCCTCTCCTCTCAAGGAACTGAAACATTCAAAAAGCTTAATCACGCGATACCCTACCGACTGCCAGTGTGAGTCACCAGCCCATCTGGGATTTTTCATTCCCTGTTACAGTTTTCTAATGCTGAAAAGAACAGACCCATGGGTAGCAAAAGAAGGCTGATGTCTTCCTCATTCACCCATTGATAGAAGGTGTTAGGAATGGACACTTTGCTCAAAAATTTCTTTGCTAGATAGATAAGGGAAGCTGACATTTCATTCTGGATGTCATCTCCAGGCATATGGAGGAAAAAAGGGTGATCAGGAGAAGCCAGCATGGATTCACCAAGGGGAAATCATGCTTAACCAATCATCTGTTAGCCTTCTCTGATGATGGAATGACTGGCTGGGTAGATGAGGGGAGAGCAGTGGACATTGTGTCCCTTGACTTCAGCAAGGCTTTTGACRYTGTCTCCCATAACATCCTCCTAGGCAAGCTCAGCAAGCGTGGGTTAGATGAGTGGACAGTGAGGTGGATTGAGAACTGGCTGAAAGGCAGAGCTCAGTCCTGGGTCCCATYCTGTTCAACTTCTTCATCAACGGCCTGGATGAGTGCCTCCTCAGCAAGTTTGCTGATGATGCCAAGCTGGGAGGAATGGCTGATACACCTGAGGGCTGTGCTGCCATTCAGAGAGACCTGGACAGGCTGGAGAGCTGGGCAGAGAGGAACCTCCTGAGGTTCAACAAGGGCAAGGGCAGAGTCCTGCACCTAGGGAGAAATAACCCCATGCAGGAGTCCAAGCTGGAGTCTGCCCTTGTGGAGAGCAGCTCTGCAGAGAAGGACCTGGGAGTGCTGGTGGATGACAAGTTGACCATGAGCCAGCAATGTGCCCTTGTGGCCAAGAAGGCCAATGGTCTCCTGGGGTGCCTTAGGAAGACCGTTGCCAGCAGGTGGAGGGAGGTGATCCTGCCCCTCTACGCAGCCCTGGAGAGGCCTCATCTCGAGTCCTGTGTCCAGTTCTGGGCTTCCCAGCACAAGAGAGACATGGAGCTACTGGAGAGAGTCCAGCGTAGGGCTACGAAGATGCTCAGAGGGCTGGAGCACCTGCCCTGTGAGGAACGGCTGCGAGAGCTGGGCCTGTTCAGCGTGGGGAAGAGCAGACTGAGGGGGGATCTGATCAATGTGTACAAGCACCTGAAGGGAGGGTGTGAAGGGGACGGGGAAAAACTCTTTTGAGTTGTCCCATGTGACAGGACAAGAGGCAATGGGCAGAAATTGAAGCACAGGAAGTTCTGTCTGACCGTGAGGGGGAATTTCTTCCCTGTGAGAGTGACAGGGCACTGGACCAGGTTGCCCAGAGAGGTTGTGGAGTCTCCTTCTGTGGAGATCTTCAAGGCCCACCTGGATACAACCTTTTTTAACATGCTCTAAGTGACCCTGCTGAGGGGGGAGGTTGGACTAGATCATCTCCAGAGGTCCCTTCCAACYTTACTGATTCTGTGATTCTATGACATGGGTGGATGAGCTCAGTTATGACAGGAAGTTTTTGCTGTCTCTGCCCCTTCTGTCTTCTGTTTATTTTTATTTATTTATTTATTTTGTCTTCAGGGATCCTTAAACACAAACGAGCATGGGGAAATTTGATTTGATAGAAAGCTAAGTCAGTTTTATTCCTAAACTACACTGCACTGCATAAACACAAGATTTAGAGTTTCCTAATGAAAGCTGTAGGAATTTTTGGAAGTTGGTATTCTTTTTAGAAACAGCTAGGATAATAACAATTTCAATAGTGTCATTTCAACAATTTTATTTTAGCTGAAATTTTCCTGCCAGATTTTGCTGTCACTTTGACTCACTTCCTGCTTCAGTCCAGGGCCTAGGGCCCTGATCTCCCACACCTTATGCTATCACGCTCCAGTCTGGAACAAGGCACATATGGATGTAGACCAAAGTTTCGCTCCACCAACATGCAGTGGAGAGACAACTAGCTTTCCCCAGGGGAMGTTCACCTTGAATAAGAATGAGCGAAACAACGCCAAACTGGCCTGGAGACCAGGGTCTGTTCTTCATGTATAGACACAATTGGGGTGTTCTGGTCCCTGTAAGAGCGGGTGATGGCAACCCAATGTTCATCCCTAGGAGGCAAGGAAGCCACCAAAGATGTAGCCCTCCCTTCCCTTGAAGGTGTGAGGTGAGAAGCCAGAAGACATTCCACAAAGGTCTTGCACAGTGTTAGAAGCATGGAAAAGGAGGGACTGGGTCAGTTTAGAGGCAGATTTGTGGGAGACAGGACATAAAGGAATGAAAGGACCATCTTTTTTTCTCAGAAGATGGTCCCAGCCAMCATGTTCCTGGGGAGGGCTGGATGCTCAGTTCTGGTACTGGTTTTCATTTAGGAGTCAAAGCCCCAGAGGGCAATGGTGTCATTGATGTCAATGGTGGCAGACAGGAACAGAAGAGATGCACATTGGGTCAGCATCTTAGTAAGGGGCTCAGACTTGCTATAACATGAAACGACGTAACCACAAACATCACAGAATCAATAAGGTTGGAAGGAACTCTGGAGATCATCTAGTCCAACCTCTCAAAGATTTCCTGGTGTCAATGGGTATAGCAGTGCCTGATGCCCCATGCTTCTTTTTGCCTGCTGGGAAAGCTGCTATTGAAATGAGAGAGTTTTGAATAGCCCAGTCACAGGCAAAGGGGTTGGCCTTACTGCTGTGCAGATTAGCAAATGCCTCCTGGACAAACCAGTGATGAAGTGCAGAGGAATGAAAGTCCCGTCTGCATGGTCTTCTAGCATTTTTAGAGAGGACCTGTGTCCCAGATCACATCATCGTTGGAATAATGCAGAGTTCATTGATGCTTTCTTCCATACCTAGTCAAAATATTTTTCTTTTGGCGCTATCTCTTAAGCTTCCTCAGATAGCCACCAGAGATGCTGCTATCTGAAGAAAGCTCCTTTGAAAAAGATGGTCAGAGAAATTCTTTTATTTATTATCATTGCCTTGTATAACTCACAAGTACTTGGCCGTACTTTAGAGAGCTCTACYGCAATGTAGATCAAAACCAGTGCAGAAAATGGAGAAATAGCAAGAGGTCTTTCCCAGATCTTGCCACTTGTCTGAAGGAGGGAAGCCTCTCTGGAGCACTGTTACCCATCACAACGTAAGAATACTTCCAAGGCTTGAAACCGCCAAAATCCAATTGCATTCACTGAAGCAGTATCTGATTAAGCTAAGAGTAAAGGCTGATTGGAGCACGAAGTTCACTGGAGAGAGCTAGCACTGTTACAGTGCTCTAAATATGTGCACGTACAAATTCTCTTCATTTGCTTGTAAGTCAAGTTATGGACTAAACTGTGAGTAGATTCCTTGGTGATATAGTCAGTCACAGGCATTTAATGGCACATCCCCTTCCCTCTGGTCTTTTTTGCTACACTTTGCTCCTCATTTTTTCATGCCATAATGGAGAAGAGAAAGTTTTAATGAATATGCAGGCTAATCTTTATCAAGGCTCTGTTATCATAGYAAACATCACTGATGTTCTCGATAGCATGGGATGAAATGCCTGCCTCCACTGCGGTAAGGGAAGAGAGGGTTTGCAGCATCAGCTGTTGAGTTTGGATAATGATCAAAGAAATAATTTCAAAAGAGAAAAAGAGAAAAGATAAGCAAAGTCAGTGAGCAAGGCCCTCTTCCAAAATATTCTGGGGCTTTCAAAGGTGCATGAAGAGGGTGGACATCCCTCTACCACTCTGACAGGGGAAGTGAGATTCATACTGTCTATTGCTGCCACCTTCCTACTGGGATTTTTGTTATTTCAAAGGACTAGACCAACTGATAGGAAAGAAAGACTCTCTGAAGCAGGAAATATGCCTGTAAGGATATGTGGACTGTAAGGATAGCTGGTTTGTGAGGATATTGAGCATAAAAGACCAGGACAAGAGGTAGGAGAAGTAAAAATTAAACACTCAGATACACCAGTCTAAGGGAAGAGGACACAGAGGCAATAAAGACCAGAGCACTCATCACTGATTGATGGGCCATTGCAGGAACCATTCAAAGCCTTGAGGAAGTTCAAACAGAATTTACAACTAATAAGAAGGGAAAATAAGATTATCATGGGCTCATGCAAAAGAGCAAACTTATTATGGCATACTTGAAGGGGCTTTTGGGATTGTGTTAAGCTCATTAGGAAATATTTTAAGGTGGTAGTGGGAATTTGTGAAACTTCTGGAAATATCCCACAGCAAAAGGAGTAACTGCATAGCATTATAAGCAAATATATCAAGCAGAGGTTAAGTGTCCTATCCTGAGATTTGGACTTCTCTGATGACTTTAAAACTGCACCTCAGTTCCTTAAATTAAAAGCCATAAGTAAAACCAGTGCCCTGTCTCACAAACTGAAAAAAACAGCACAGATATCTCTCTTCCTAAATCTTTAATTATGACCTCTGTGTGGTACTGCAAATCAAATTATTTTCAGTAATGATTATTTTCTTTTTCAGATGATCCTTAAAGCTTCATAATTAACTGTGTGAAGAAGCTGGTGTTAACCAGGAGAGATGGTGAGAACATCTGCAGTGGTGCAGTTCTAAGGTATCTTCAACATAAATCCTGTCATTACTCTTCTCCCTCAAAAAGACAGGCAGTTCCAGTATATGGGAAAGCTCTTTCCAGCACATAACATTGTCAACAGTCTTGGTGACCTAATAAACAATGTCGGTCTTCTGGATCAACAGTGGGATGTCTGTATAGGATTCCCATAATGAACAACATGAGGACTGGTCATCGTTATATGAATTTCTTGGGTTTAGGTTTTTCTCTTTGGGGAGCTCTAATTTAAAAGACAATCATCTGGAGCGAGAAAAAAGAGGAAACAAATGGGACATCTGGGTCCTACTCCATTTAACTCTATTTTTCTACCTTTCTTACCTCCAGAGCAGAGAACATCTGGATCAAACCAACAGTCAGAATCTGCCTTGGGTGGGGCTCTGCCAGGAAAGTGGATGGGCCGGCCTAAGGACTTCACGGAGTCTGAAGACATGTCCAGTAGGTGGGTTGGGAAGAGCTGATTCCCTTGCCCCTCTGTGTCCAGTATCACATAGTTGCTCAGTCGGTTCCCCAAGTCATCTGTCTCTATCCAGTGGCTAAATCCAGGGAAACTGAAGTTTTTTGTGTGCATGGCTATGTTAGTTCCTGAGATCCAGGCTCCTTTCCTCCGAGCACTGTCTATAGCCATTGCCATGAAGTAAATGGCATCATAGATTGTTCCAAAAAGTGGAGAAACCTGAAAATACAGGAAAAATTAAGGCCAGGATATACTGCTGCCAATCTCTAATTTGTCATCTGAGGCAAAGGTTGTTCCACCGTCTAGGCTGTAAACTCAAGAACTGAGATACTGGTTTTGTTCTCCAAARTAGTCACAGATTACAGTACTCTCAGGCTGATACATCAGTTCTAGCTGTATTAGAGGACTTGGATATGTTGGTCTCACCTTATACATTCAATCAAGGAGTTAGACCTTGAAAACATCTGGTCAGCTTAAATATGGGAGATGTCAAGATGAAGGTACCTGAACATTGGCATTAAGGCTCACAGAATAACAAGTTTGGAGAGTCTTATATTGAAGGTAGCCCTAAATGGACCAAAATATATGGGTGATTTTGAACATGTCTTTTCCTATGGCTTCTATCAAAAATACACTCTCAGAATATTTTAAAAACCATATAAATTTACTTTATTATAGGAGGAGCCAAGACCTGGGTGTGATGTTGAGTTGGCTTTCCATCACACCCTGCCTCAAAGCACTGGGCTAAATAATCTTCCATAAAGAGAAGATCACAGCAAGAGGCTTGCCTCCCCTTCCCAGGTAGGACAAATGTCACGTCCAGGTGGTCAGTCCTCTCTGTCAGGGCATTGTTTACTCATAAAACACAGAATTCGTGAAGTAGAACCAGGACAAGTTCTTTCTTTGGGGTCTCAAAGCATTTTCTCCTTGCTTTATTCCCTTCTATTCCAGACTTGATTTAGGAACATGCAACATGTGACAGGATTCATCAGCCAGATTCAGATGTCTATGATCTTGAATTCTACGTTCGATATGGTTAACCTAAACTCCCTTTGTAATGAAAGGAAGAAAAAATGGGTGTTGTTGAGCCATGTTTCATCCCCTTCTAAAGTAGACTTCCAATGCAGATCTGATGAATTGTACCTTAAAAGTACTTATAATTTTTCAGTGATAACAGTGGGATGAGTTTAGCTCAGCTGAATCCTGCAGCCCCTCGCCAGTGTGACAGATTCTCCAGTTCTTGTAATGTCTACAAAGTAGAAATTGACTGTGCTTTTTATAGGCTACTGGTGACATTTAGATGATTGTGATAACACATTCAAAAGAAACTTTGACTGTAGCACTAAGAAGTAGTAATGCTCCTCAGCATCTCCCTCTAGATGTATACTGTATCTTGTTTGCCTGTAGTTTCCCCATGGATTCTCAGGCATGTGGATATCTTATTCTGGTGCTTTAAAAATTCCTCTGATTTCATCCACAGCAGGACAGACCTCTCTAGCTTGCTCATAATGCAATTAGCACTTAGCAGACAAAACCTGACAGCCCCAGGTTCAATCTTTTGAATCCCTAGCATGGTTCTACAGCTTAAGTAACTTTAAGTCAGATCACCAGACATTCAGGAGAAAGATCCAGATGAATGCAGACCAAATTCAACYTTCACTAAATTATTTCAAAGTGCAAGCACAGTCTGAGTTGTCTATCCCCTGTATTTTCTCTATAATTTTTACTTGTCTCTGTATAAACCAATGACCCATGTGTCCCACTATCACCTCCCAGAAAAGCCAGAGAGAAAGAGTATTTACCTGGGTGGCTTCCARTTCCCTGATTATTTCACCACTTTCTTTAGCTTCCATGAATGCTTCATAAAAGGTCCTTTCTCCAGACTCCAGTGTGACAGTGAGTACAGCATCATATGCCTCCTGGAGCTTGCTGTTGTTATCAAAAGCGTAGAATGAATTGTTTTGGTACGTAAGACTGTAAAGTAAAGTGTCGTATGGAATAAGGACGTATCTTCCATCTGTTAGTCCCATTTCCTGAGCTTTTGTGAGTAAAGCGGCCTGTTCTTCCCCTCCAATGAGCACAGAATGCATGCACAGAAGTACAACTGAAACACAATCATCACAGACAGTGTCACTAATCCATCTGGGGGTTTCAACACCAAACAGACCCCCCCAGCGAAAGAGCTGTCTGATCTACCGCATCAAGTCACACGCAAATGGTCTCTCCCATCTTGCAATGTATGGAGGATTTGGAGAGCTACACTCATCTTGTTCAACCTCTGAAGGTCTGCAACATCTGTCMAGAGAGGCTGTGAGCATTACCTATCGCTGGAGCTGTAGAGAAGTGGAGAGAGCTTTAGATCAAAGAGAGGCATGGGCTAATGTGGTGAGTAGTCATGGCTCWCTGCTGCCATCGGCTGAGAGATGTGTATTTTCCTTTTGTGTGTCCTGAGCTGACAGATATCACAACTCCACCCCTTAAACCTGTCACTGCACATACAGGTTTTAGCTCGGGAACCGTGTTGTGTTACCTCTAGCTCATGACTGGCCATCTCAGAGTCTATGTCTCTGCCTGCAAAATGCCATGGTGCCAGTGACACCATATCTGGTGGGGGTGACAGTGTGACCAAGCAATAAACCCCTACAGTGGGAGAAGGCTCAGAGATGGGCAGTGGTGAGGACCTATGAAGCTCAGGCATGATGCGGGCAGTGACTCATTAACCTCAGCTGTTGCACGGAGAGCTGACTTTATCTCAAYGCAAAGAGGACCAGAGTGTGACCTTTGTTTCAGATAAGCAGCTTTATCTGTTGARYRGATCAGCTGGTGTAAATGTTTCTTCCTGAGTTTTGATTMTCAAGAGTGTGAAAGTCTCCCTGAGTTAGCCAGACCAGCATGGGGGAAGGGTATATGKGGCTCAGCCCAGCATAGATCATAAAACCTGAACAACTAAGAAAAGAATTTTGAAGACAGCAATGGGCTTAAGCTGTCTTCAACCCACATATTTCTTGGAGATTGGGGATGCCCAGCATCATGAAGGTGAGCATATTATAGGGACYACAGCTGGTCCCTTACAAAAGGAAGCACTCTCATTCTCTCACCCAAGACAACCTTTTAAAACTTGGAGTCAGTGAGCACAGCAAAATAGCAGTGATAGGAAGGAAAGTTGCAAAGGAGACTGGCCTGCTAATAAGCCAGGCAGGAGCAAGATCTATAGAGTTGCTGTGGTCCATCCTTACAAAGGAAAGCGCCTCAGCAAGAGTAGGTGAACCAAATGAGAGCATTTTCAGGTCCTACACTGGGCTTTGGGATGGGTCACCAACTCCTCATAAATATCTGCGCGCTGAAGACCTGGAAGCCTAGTTAACTGTAGTATTAATGGGAATTTTCTAAAACCTGCAGCTCTTCTACACTGTTACAGATGGAGYAAAACTAGCTTAGTTCTCCCCAAGAAAGTCTGGCCACCCTGCAGTATTGCCTTTCCCATGTTCTCATCCTCTGCCCATCCCCACTTCTGTGGAAGTTCATGCCTGCTTTTTGCTACAGATGCTTCAGTGAAGATGGAGGTAAAACAGAGAGGACAGTAACGACAACAGTTTCAGGGCCAGATCCTGTCAAGTCTTTGGAAGGATTAATGTTTCATWGCGTGGACAATCCTGTTTAATGCCATCTGTATCTGAATTCAGTCATTACGGATGGACTGGTATGGGTACTTGATTGAGAACAAGGGAACTTTGAATTCTCATAGAGAGTTGAAATGTTGCCTTGCTGAAGCATCTTGTGTAAAGCTTGTTCTTTGCCTCAGTTTCCTCATCAGCCAAATCTAAGGACTAACATTTGTTCCCTTCCATGGCCTATCATGAGTACYGACTGATAAAGTCAAATAAAATGGGTTGAACTGGAAAGAGTTTGGTATGTTTGATCAGCTCGGTGAAATTATTAGTATCTGAGAAGCCCTATAGACATGACTGAGTAGAAGATTTAGATCAAAAGAGCTGAACTGTCCTTGAACTTTGATTGTTCAGATAGATCTTCCATTTCTTCATCTTTCTGAATTATTTTCCTTCTTCACCCCCAACCCTTCTCTCCTAGCCTATTCTTGTAGTTCTAGGTGAAGTCTTTCTCACATCCCAAATGCATTCGTCTCTCTCTCTCTCTCTCTCTTTTTTTTTTTTGTTATAAACTATGGACGACGATTTCTTATCAGCTGCTCCATTACTTACTTGAGAAACTTACCCAAACCAGGAAACCAGCAGAGAGAAACTGAGTCCTAGTTAGGGTCTAGAGGTGCTCTAGAGTCCATAAAAGACCCCTGGAAGTAAAAGAAGTCCCAACATCCAATRCTAGAAAAAAACACCATCTCAGATTATTTCTTTTCTATTCTTCCATTTATTCTACACTGATTCTGGGAAGAAACTGTAGGAAACAGTCACTGTCTCCCGGTGAGAAAGAAAAGCCTAGAAGCCTAAGAATCATCGTACTCTTATGGAGGCACCTAGAATTCTCCCCCCAGGAGGGCACATTCTTGCTTGGGTTCCTGCCTGCCACCCAGGTGAACTCCTTCAGAGTGAGGCTTTATATCCTAGAAAAGTTTAACTGGAGGAATGGACTGTTTGTGGCTAGCCACTGATCAGCAGGTGAGTAAGGACCTTTCATTTGCCTATATCTAYGTGTGTGTATTCACACTTCATTCAAGAAGGGATCAACCACCCTTGGAGCTTTTGCAGGAGAATTATAGATACTGAATCCACTTGGTGACCTGAAATAAAGCTCCTTTGGTCCTTTTCTGTCTTGGATAAAGCTGTAGTCCAAAGAGAAGAGCATTGCAGCTTCCATCATCAAGGCCCAGTGTAGACCTCACCAATCTGCAGCACACTCTCTGACCTAGATCTATGCACCTGGATATAGAGATGCATGTAKCTTCACGTCCAAAGTTAACATGACTTTAGGCTGCTCATGAGTCTTAGATGGCTTCCTGGCATGTGGCACATGATACCATGGTCATCCTAGGCCTCATAAGTGAGGTTTGACTTTGTATCAGCTAGCTACTTCTAAGACACTATCCAGGAATATTTCAGATGACTATTCTCAATAAGCAATATTGGATATTTTGCTTTAGAGTTGGGTTCTTCTGTCCTGCCCATTTCAACAGCACTATCCCAGCAGACTACATCCTCAGACCTATCACTGTCACACCATACTTCAGGCGTACAAATACATTTCCTCAATTTTATGGTGTGAAGGCAACATTTTTATGAGCTACAACACAGCCCTCACATTATTTCTGACACTTTGAGTTGAATTTTGAAAAAAAACGAACAGAAAGTAATGACAATGCATTAGGGCCAAGGTGAAACAATGGGGGGCCCAAAAGATAACCCAAGCCGCCTGGCATGCTATGTGTTTGGTCCATGCCACTTGGCTCAAAGGACAGTGAATGGTCCCTCAGCCTGTTCCACATAGCAGTACAGACATAGCCCAGAGGTCCATCAGGTGGCTGTCTGAGCTATGGCTTCAGGCTTCCCTAAGACTTACAGGAAAAAAACAAATACTTATATGCATCTCATGCTATAGTGGGGAGCTTAAGCTGATCAGACAGGTAATGTTTGAAGAATGACTGGTTCTCCTTATTGATTATGAAAGGAACCCTGCACATCTAACTCACATGGAGAGCTGTGAAGGTGATGAGATGAACCCACCCAAGATGGATGTGGTCTCAAGCATAGATCTGGGCACAGATAAATTTCCAAGCGAGACAGCTCCTTGCTACTTTTGTTATCCTTTAGCCTGACACTCAAACTCTGAGCTAAAATGCATCATCATCAGGATTAGCACTGTACTTCCTTGCACAGTGTTATCTGTAAAGAGGTACATCTAGGATTGCAGACCTTCTAACAGTGCCATATGCCAGGAAAACGTATCTCTGTCTCACTTTCCTCATGAGCACAGAGATTATTTTTCACTGCCTGTGCTGTACTCCAACAGGGGCCATTCCACTCCTTCAGCACAAAGTGGATTTCCAGTGTACACTGAATTTCCCTTCTGATACCTTCACTGAACCCAGGCAGCAATGCCAGCATTTCCAAAGCATGAGATTTATGACAATCCATCTCCCAAAACAGCAACAATACAAACCCTTCCTATAAGCCTGCCCCCGMTTACACTTCAAAGGGTCAAACACAGATACTCATCTTTATTTTTTTCCTTTCCAAACAATGTGGGCCCAATCTTTGATTGCTATAGAATGCTATTATATTCTATTTCTATCACATACAAAATGCCCAGGATTCTCTTAGGTGAAATCCTGGCCTCATTAAACTCAGAGATAAAACTCTGCTTGACTTAAATGACTTCAAAATTTCATTCTCTAGGCTTTGCCCATAGGATAACGATGAAGTCCCTACTCAGGAGGAAAAAGGTAAATGAGATTCAAAACACTTACTTTTAATGCCACCAACTTCTTTAATCTTTTGCCAAGTGTCTTCAATGCCTTTTTCCCCTTTACCCATGGATGTAACAATGCCTACAGGAAGCCCTTGGTTCCTGAGTGCACTCGCTAGCTTGTTGGCTGTGTCCATCCAAATATCCTCGTTGGAAGAAATGATGCCAACATGCGCCCAATGAAAGTATTTCATTATTGTAAACAAAACTTGTGTTGGAGAGGGCAAGGTCCTTGCAAATGTAGGGTGGTGGATGGTGGAATCCAGTTTATAATTGATGCACATCCATGAGAAGACGGCTTTGTTCCAGTTTTCCCCTAAAAGTGTAGCTGCCTCACAGAAGCCAGGGTTCAGAGGGCCTATGAAAGCTGACGAAAGCTTTCCAAACTTCATGAATCTAGCCAGAGCTCTAGATGTCTCACATTCTTCTTGCAGGATTACATAATCCAGCCTCTGGCCAAGATTTAGTGAAGGATCTTTGGTTATTCGTCCCACTGCTAACCTGGCAGCCACATGAGGAAAGGCTTTGGAAAAGAATGGGTCACAGTTCCAGGGTCCAAGCAGTCCAATTTGAAAAACAGAGCAATGTGCTGGAGAGCAAAGTATAATTATTCCCAACAGCAGCCACCAGAGAGCCTGGAGAAATATCTTGCATGAATTTGCAGTATTGAACTGATGCAACTGAATGTGCCTTGGCAGCACCCAGAACAAACTTTTAGGACACAGTAGGAGAAATGACATTGTTTTATAGACAGGTAGATCTAAGCTGAATTCTTCAGGCAGCCAAGCAGTGCACTACCAGCTGCTGGGAGAAAAGTAGATTACATTTGCCTTCCTGTATGCGTATTTGTTCAGTGCATGCAGATACAGCTGAGTCAGCCCAAATTACACAACTGTTGTCTTCTCAAGGTGTAAGTGTACGTGGTGCCAAGAACCTGCATAAACACATTTACAGGCACCATATCAGCTCTTGCACCACATAGGCAAGCATTRTAACTGTTCAGTTCAACTTACAATAGTCCTGAAATGCACACGCRTATAAGCAGTCATTTTTAAATGCCTTGAAATATGTTTTGAAGCCAGGCAGTGAGAACTGACTCCACTTTTACAGCAGTAAACACAACCTATTCATAAAAGATATTTTTCGTTCTTTAGAAAGGCGAATCCCAAGGCACATGCACCTCTATATGAAACAACAACTTGTAAGAAGACAAAAAGGTGAAATACACTGAGACAGCAACTTTAGCTAATCCAAAATGCTTAGTGAGTTTTGGCTATGAATCAGAGCCCGTATATACAAATATACATGCACATGCATATATGCATATATAGAGACCCACGTATATAAGTACATATAGATACATATATTTGTGCACTTGATTCTAAAATCTTTTGAAAAGCTTTTTCAGGATTTTATCTTTATTGGCTTTGCTTTAAACCTGGTAAAATGAATGGAGGTAGATAAACATGCAATTACAAAATGAAGGAAAAGAAGGRTTGTGATTCGAATTTAGATAAAGGRCTATTAACTCTCACATAGTGACAAAAGTTTGTGGTTCACTCTTGGTTTAAAATATCATTGGTTAATGACTCATGACCATGAGTTTGTTGGGAATAACAATTTCACCCTTCACTGCCAGGGGCTGAAATCCCAAGCCCACAACAGTCTCCCTGCCATCTGCAGTGTCACTCTGCAGCTTAGAAAACTTGCTGATCCGAGCAGGTTAGCGCTCTGAAAGTAGCAGGCCCCGTACCAGCTTACCTGTCCATTATCGAAGAAGCATTTTTATCCTGGATTACCAGTCACTGAGACACAAAATGCAGAGCTCTGGAGCACAGCACATGCTATAAATACATCTGAAGCTCTTGTAGCATGATGGAAAGAGTCGTCCAGAAAGAGTCACCCTCCAGCTGAGCAGCTTCTCATCAGCAGCAGTGGCTCTCCTGGGATGTGGGTCTCGCCCCAGGGAGAAGCAATGCCTGGTCCTCCTTGAACCTGTGTTTTGCATGGGCCATCCCAACTAGGTGAGTGCTTTGAGACCCTCCATGCAGCATCAGAATCTTCCCATGTCCCCTTTGGTGAGCACCGTTCTTCTCCTCCAGGGTTTCGCAGCCTGAGTTGCCTCTCCCCAAGCTCTTTGTCCCTTGATGAAGATCTTGCAGAGCTTCAGGACTGCATCCTGTAGAGCCGTCTCAATGCAGAGACTTATTCACATCTAACTTAGCAGTTATGGGGATGGTATCTTAAAGCTCTGCCCTTGGATTAGCGGGATTTAGCTCCTGAGACCTGCTCCTGCAGAGCAGCTCCTTAAGTCTCTCTGCATCCACAGCAGGGATAGCTCCTGTTCTGCACTGTAAGCATCAGAGCCAAAAGCTATTTTAGGCCTGGGGTAAACAGAATATTTGGGTTCTGGTTCCACTATCCTGTTGATGGTTCATAGGCATCTGTTGCCTGATACTTTCTTGTGCTCATTAGCACACACTAGAGCTTTTTTACATTTATGGCAAAATACTCTTGCTTATTTCCCTGGGTCCTTCAGAGGCCATCTGTGGAGAAAGATCTCCACTAACCTTCTGCACACTCCCAGACTCCTTCCTTCTCAGTGGACTTTGCAATAAAGCTGTCATCCTGGAAAGACCTTGAATTTCTCCATGACTGTCCTAGCTAAGAAGCTCCTTGCAGTAATTTAGCTGGTATCACAGGACTAGCATCTGTGGTATAGAGAGAATCATTTGTAATTCAACCTTTTAGCTGTATTAACTTCGTACAAAATTATACACTTCTCATCGGTGTGTGTTCAGCAGCAGTTCTCTCTTCATGACTAATGACTGTGGGAAGCCACAAAGTCTTTCAGACGCAGCAGGGAGAGCAGCTCACTCTGTGGGTTCATTCATTTACTTGTGTAACCCAGATCCAGGAAGGTTCCCAATATGTCCGCCACTGAAGACTGACAGAGTTCAAGAAAGTTATCAGAAATTACCAAGGTACTTAACATTTAGAAGGCACTTAAGKGCTGCGTTGGCTTCAGGCCTAAATCCAGAACACTCCTTTGCATGCYACTTGTGCGTTAGAAGGAGTCTGACTTACATGAATTACAATGACAGACTGGGGGATTTTTTTTCTTACATATGAACATTTAGATGGAGTCTGATTTTTTTTAAAAGTAGAACCTGCAAGTTTCATTTGTATATATACAAATATATCTATATATACCTATATCTATATCCGCATATTATGTGCTTAATGTTGCTCATTTCTTTTGGCATAGACAATGGTACTGCACAGTTTAATTTCACTCAGAGTCATCGATATTATCAATGTTGCTGAGATACTCTAGTGACTCACTTCTAAGGGATATATATAGCACTAAAATCTCCTGTGTTAAAAAAAATACGAGTCAGGCACCCAACAACGAAAGGTTAAAAACTAATCAATGCAGAAGCTTTTTTATTAACATAATTTCTCTGAGCTTTAACAGTTCGTATTTTTTCCACAGACAAGTGGATTAAAACATTTATCACTTTCCCTCTTGTCTTCTGTTTCTTGTTTGCTGTTGAAAGGACCCTCACATAAAGAAGTAATAGCAGTGGCAGAAATCTACCCTTCCTGCTATCAGCTATGAAAAGCCGATTATCCCAGGTAGCTCTGCCATATCCATCCCATGCTCATCGCCCTTGCTCAGTGCAGTACTAGGGATAACACTCACSCCTTCGCAGAACAAACTCAGGTCCTGGCACTGCCCGATCTGTCTCACGGAGAAAGAAGCAAGCTAAGGAGGCAAGACAGAAAAATCGTAAAGATAATTCAATTGGCTGGAGTTAACATTAAAGTTTAAGATCCTATATATGCCTCCAAAGCTGGTGTTTTTATTTCTCAAATCTTAAGCTCATCATTACTGCAACAGCCATGCCATGGGGTGAAGCTGCTTTGCAATGCTGCATTACAAAATTGGTTCCTGGCACCTGCCTTTATTCCTCRAAACGAGTGGCAGATGCAGGGATTCATATGGCTGTAACACGCCCCACGGGAAGTTTAAACCACAGCTGTATCCCTTTGCTTTAAATTTTTAGAGCAGAAGGGGGTGCTCTAATCTCAGTCTGACCTCCCAAATCAGCCTAGCCAAAGCACCTTCTCAGTCCTGCTGCATTGAGGGCTTCATGCATACTGCAAATAAAATGCATTTTGTGTTGAATTATACCCGCAGAGGAATAAAGCTGATCTCTCTGCAAACCCTCCACAGCCAACAGAGCAAAACCTTGGCTTTTGCTCTGACTCTCCCCCCAGAAGTGTCTTGCTATCTCCACTGATGACAGAGATAGTCCAGGGAAAGCAGCACAGTAACACTTGTGTTMGTCTTTATTCATATCCTCTGAGCCTTAATTAAAAACTCCAAGCCTTGGAGGATCTGTCAGGTCCTCATGTATGTTATTCCAACTGTTAATTAYCCTCAGCGTTAAAAATATCCGCCAATGTCTAGTGTGTCTGGCTTCAGCTTCCTGCAACGGGCTCTCGTTCCAGCTTGGCCTGGGAAACAAAAAGCCAGGAAGCAAAACAAATATCGCCACCCTGTAGATATTTGCGCACCATAATTAGCTCACATCCTAGACATCTTCTGAGTAAAATAAACAAACAGCTCCTTGAAGCTTTTACCATCAAGCATACTTTAAGTTTTTACCCTGTAACTCTTTTGACACCCACTTTCTAATTTTACTTGTCTCTCTCTCTGATAAAAGGAATAGTATCCATTAATGAGCCTCACCTCCTAATGCTGAATATAGAGATATCATCTTCTAGCACCTGTTTTATTTTCTTCACTTCAATTGTATAGCTTATATCTGCACAATCCCAGCATTGCTTTTATCAAGTTCATCGCTGCTTTCCTTAATACAAACCCCTGCTTTGAAGATGTGACATAAATTCATTGTCCTCAGATTTATACAAACACTTTTGGCTTTAGTTTAGCAGAAGATACTTTCAACAGTGGCCACTTAATGAGAGGTCTAGACCAATGTACAAGCAATGATTTTCMTGTTTCTTCCAGATAATCTTAAAGAGTTATTGAACAGCACTGGAAGAAATAAAATCTCAGAAGACTCCTCTAGAAAACACCTATGAAATGAGGCATCCTTATCTAATATTTTATTTTAAAGTAGCACTTAATCATATTTGACTTTCTTGTGGTGTGGACACACTGACTCCACTCTCAGTAGCACAAGTTATCTCTCTCCAAATTACCTTGCAGTAGGACTTGCAGAGTTTGAAGAACACAATGTCACTACTTGACTTTATATGACAGACTTGTGACTCCATCAAAAGAATTAYCGAAAGTCAGAATGTTAAGATTTATTATCTCTCAAATGTCACTGAATAGCATCAGTTAACCTCCATCTTTTAATTTTTTACAAGTCCCTCTCCATTTGATCCTTTCCATGACTTCGAGTTAGCTTGATGCCAATCCAATCTGACATCAGTTTCTTGGCAGTACAGTACAGGAAGGGTTTGATGTCCCATGTTTTTGGCTGTGCTGGGTTTTGTATGAGGAAGTGTCCTGCCATATTCTATTATCCTGTTTTCAAGTTACAGTCTGGCATGTGGAATCCCTTTTTCTSCACAAAAGTTTATTCAGTTTGCCTAGAGTAACTATTTGTCAGCCCTAAAAAGTCCCATATAGCCAGGTTCAAATGCATCTACTTCTTTCCATAAATAGCCTGATCTATGTGATATTCTTGGATGTAGATTTTGTAGCCTGTAAGATCTGAGGTCTCTGGCACTGGCATCAGTGGAATATATGACATTKTAGGTAGTTTGGATGGACAGTATTAGAGCTGGCAGGAAAGAGTCTCATAATACTGGGTATTTATTTAGGTATCTAAAACTGCGTGTTTAATGTGACAGTTTCGTCTCCAGAAGGTCGTTACACAGTATATAGACAAATGCTGCTCTTCCAGAGGATATTGCCAAGCTTTTCAGAATCTTGCTATGAATTGACCTAAGGGGCAACTACTGTTAAGGATTTTCTTTACRCGAGGCTTAGTGAGGCTGAACTTTTAATAGACTAAGTTAAAGGTGCTAGAGGAGCCAGAGTGAATATCTCATACAGTTACAACTAAAAAAGCACTTGCACACTGTGCTGTGTGAAATGTTTTCCTTGCAATATCTGAGGTTCAGCAGACTTCAGCTGCAACTACATCTGTGTCTGGAGACCTTAGATATTGCCAGGTGTCTTATCTGGAAATAAAGATATCAGGTAGGTCTGCCCCATGGCCAGGGCAGCTAAAAGCTGAGTGTTTGATATGTAATCTCAAAGTCTGGCCCTCACAGAGGAGCTTGGAAACCAGCCATGCAGGTCAATGAAAATGACGATTTCACTGATGGCCTTAAGAGAGCCTAAGGAGAACAGCAAACCCATCCAGCACCTGTAGAGTTCAGGAAGCTTCCAGTTCCTTGGATATTTAGGGAAGGGAGGGGRAAAAAAGAGAAAAGAAAAAGAGATTTCAATCCGATGTGTCTGAAATCTGAAAAACAAAAAGAAAAAGCACTAAATTTTCTGGCAAACAAAGGGCTGGCCAGCCATGTTCACTGTGAATGGTAACCTGGCTTCCAAGTGCACTGTCTCATAAGTGGCTGGCTGCCGTGTTGCATGATGACTTATCCTTTAGTATCTTGTAGACTTACCCTCAACAAAGTTACCTCAGCTGAGCATTTACCTGTTGCTGCCAGATCTGATAAATGACATTTCTCCCTAAAATAAAGCTTAAACATAAAACTTTTATTTTCTTTATATCAAGTCTTCAAAAAGCCCTTAGACAGTCCCAGAAGATCTTCTAACCCAATAGACTCTTTTAGCCTTCAGCCTTTGTCAGCTTGAAAAAAATAGCCAGTTTTTCAACCTTACCTAAATACCTGAACTTTCAAATATTTGCTAGTGAAGCATTAACTTGGATAATGAACTACAACACATATAATACTGGTATTATCTCTTCCTCCAGTTCTCCACCTTGCCTATCGTCGTACATACCTATGTCCCTTATTATCAGACTTGGGGCCAGACTCTTTTCAGTGGTGCCAAGCGATAAGACAAGAGGCAAGAGGCACAAACTGAAACAYAGGAAGTTCTATCTGAATGTAATGAAGAACTTCTCTACTGCGAGAGTGACAGAGCACAGGACAAGGTTGCCCAGAGAGGTTGTAGAGTCTCCTTCTCTGGAGATAATCAAACAGGACGTCATCTTGTGCAACCTGGTTGCTCCTGCTTGAGAAGGGCAGTTGGACTAGATGATCTCCAGAGGTCCCTTCCAGCTTACGCTGCATAGTAAATATATGTACCAGACCCCAAATTTTATGTTTGTTTTAGTTTTAGATGAAACAAGGCCCAAGCAGCTGTGGACATCTGAGGATCCTCTTTAAAGTTAAAAAACAGCCTTCTTTTGATTTCACCTACTCCATTTCCTGAGCCTGCTGGGAACTGAGGCTGAACGTACAATTTCAGTCCATGTGTAGTTTTTTAATAGCCTTTAATTATCTTTCGTAACCCTTGCTTTCATAATGATAACCTTTCATAATGATAACTATTTCCAATGATCATTTAAACCTTATGGATTTTGCAGTTGTTTTGCTCAAACTCAGTTAACCCAACTAGAGTAACTCCTGTGCTAATCAAATGCTTTAGCTCTTCAGTGAAGATAAGTCCAGAGAAAAGAAAGTAGAACACTTCCAATGTCTCTTTTTCTTTGCCTTCCAGGGGTTGCAGACACAATCAGTCCTGACAGTCATATAGCCATGGAGTAACTAGCAATACCTACAATTCATCTAACCACAGAAAGAAAGGAAAAGAATCAGTAGCTCTTAGCTAAATTCATGTCAACCATGTGATTCTCTTAAGGAATCAGAATCTAAAGGAGATATTGACAGAGGGAAAACAAAGGACAAAGCCCAGAGTAAATACTCTAGCATTTCAAACTCAGAGTTTACAGGAGTCCCAGACAAGCCCCCGGATATTAATCCCTTCTTCCGAAACATACACAACCAGGCTAACACCTTACTAAGTCCCTATTATCTACTGCTGCACGTTGCAGTACACTGCAGCAGGCCAAGTGCGGCGTGCCCTCAAAGAAAGGGAGAAAAAACAGATCAAAACTGCTCACGCAGCTAAGTACTGACTCACAAAACCACAAGTCATCTTTAGATAGCAGCAGCCTGCTGTGGCCCAGTACAACTTTATGGGGTGGTCTTTACCTAGATTTCAAAATTGCAAGAGACATCAGTGGTGTGTTCCATGCAGAAAAGGAATTCGTTCCACGGCAGAAAAATTAAGCTTTGCAGAGTWCATCTGCAGCTGAAGAGGCAGAGCTTTAGCTGATGGGGATCAGCATGGCACCTCTGCAGTTCATGGAACGATTTATATTAGCCAGAAATACCAGAGGAAGAGTCCCAAGAGCTACAGCTCAGCTCTTCTGGTGACCAAGGGAATCGACACCAACCATGTCTATTTGGATACAAAAGTGTCTCTGCTGATTAAAATTCCCTGCAGACCTACATCTCCTAAGCTGATAACAATAAGCCTCTCAGACTGACTGCATATTGCTTTGTTGCCTCCAGCAGTTGTGGATTGGCAGGACACATGAGAGGTTGGTAGTTATTGTGGAGACTCTGCAAGCCAAAATGGCAATCTTGGATGCTRTGGAGCCACTGGAGAAAAGGGGAAGAGCAACAGTCAGGTCTGGCAAAGCAGTGAATTTCTGAGGAGCCAGATCCATCCACCTGAGGCTGGGAAAAGCTTTTCAGAGTTTCACAGAACCATGGAAATGTTGGATGGGGATCAGGCAGGGTGGTTAGAGTTGAAAGTCATCCAATCCCAACTCCCACTCCAGTCAGGGCTATTGCCAACATTAGATGAGGTCAGCTGGGCTTTGGCTAGCCAAGTCTTAAAATCCTTCAACCATGGAAATTCCAGCTTCTCTCTGGTACCCGTCCAGGGCTGCAATACTTTCCTAGAGAAGAAATTTTCTCTTATTGTGCAACCTGCACCTCCTAACCACAATTTATATCATTGCCCTTGTTTTACTATGTGGCACTCCTAAGAAGAGCTTGGCTCTATCACTTTTGCAGCTGTTCTTTCAGGTTCTTTATGGCTTTTCTTGGATGGTCTTCCTTTCTAGACTAAATGAGCCCATCTTGCTCAGTGTCTCCTCATGGGTCATGTTCTTGGTATCCCTCCACAAGACTACCTCCAGTTTCTTTGCATCCCCCTCAAGGCAAGGGGATTCAAAACAACTATTTGACAATATTCCAGGAGTAGCCTTTACAATGTAAAGAGAAGGATATTACAAGTTYCCTGGATCTTCTGGCTATACACCTGCTAATGTAGCTGTTTGTCTTGTTCATTACGTTGACTCRTATCCAAATTGATCTCCAACATGGCCTCAGGCCTTTTTTGTCAGAGTTGCCTCTCAGTAAGTCAGTTCCAAGCCTGCAAAGATGCACAGGCTTATTCTGGCCCAGGTGCAGAAATTTGCACTTCTTGTTGAATAGCACAAAGTTTCTGTTGGCCCAAACCTCAGGTAATTTAAGGTTTTTCTGGGTTGAAGCTCTGCCATTCATTGTGTCGGTCATTCCCCGAGCTTAGATTTGCTAAGAGCACTCTCTGTGTCATTTATTGGGGCACAAAATTTGAGAAGAGCAGAAAGCAACTGCTATTGTATTTGTTTCCCACTGTCAATTTTCCTTCTGCAACTGTTACTGCAGCAGCTGAGTCCTATACAAGAAGATATTGGGGCCTGGGATACCTTTCTCTGTGTTTTAAAGAGCACAAAACACTTCCAGGCCTGTATCTGGATCAGCATCACTGTGAATAACTGAAATACTGAATAGATAATACATCAGGTGCAGCTAAGAGCTGTYACATACACATCTTCCCTAAGATCTTAGAACTATTATATATGCAAGCCATGTTTTATCCCAGGAGTGAGCCATTTATATGCTGCACTTCCTCAACCCTAGATTGTTTAGATGGGAATATGCAAAAAGATTTCATACCCGGCTAATTGGTAAGGAGTATCTCAAGGACTAGGACATTCAGCTGATGGAGAGAGGATGCCAATCCATATTAACCTCAKATCCTGGATGTATCCCAGCCTCTGGGCAATATCCTTTGAGTGAGAAGACCAAGGTGGAGTTCTCCCTGGGCTAGAAAGAACTTCAACACCAAKAAAGCCAATAAAGATAAGCTTAACTGTAAAAATCTACATTTCCCACACTAGCTCCAGTGCCTTGTGTTACAGCTGTGCTGGAAAAGTCTCCAATTGCCTTCCTGAGTTTTTATAGTGGATTTTCCAGTTTCTAAAAACTTGTGTACGATGAGATGTATGAGTATGTGGGTGCAACAGGAGTAGGAAAACGTGCACCTTTTTCACTGAAACCAAGCCAGGTCCAAAAAGGTGGACAGTACTCCAGTAACTGAGAGAACTCCCCCTGGTTCAGAGTTCCCTGCTTTGTCACAGTTTTTTTGTAAGACCATAGGGTAAAATCATTCCATCCATACAGCAATGATAAGAAGCTAAATGATGTTATACGGGGATGTGTGAGTCAGTCCTGAGTCAGCCTCCATGTACCACAGTACAGGTTCTTCCTCTCATTCTCCACCTGCCCTTACTTCCCCTCCTTTATTTCCCCCCTCCTCACCRCCACAGGCCCAATAACACCCACCCAAAATCAACCTGCCCTGCTGCTATTCTGAGTGCTGATAGCTTCACCAAAGCCCTCACATGCAGGAAGGTGRAGGAAATCCACCATGTCTCTATCTTGCAGCAAGGACAGGGGCTACCTACATGCTTCTGCAGTTGAYAGCCCCCAGTCAAGGTTATCTGACACCCTAGACCTTCCCTTTCACCTCATTTGGCCTCAAGCAGCATGGTGGGCACCAAAAGTGGCTTGGAAACTGGGGGGCTTTTTTTTATCTTCCCTCTTCTTTAGTTCTTTAAGGAGAAGATAAACTGACATCTGGTTTCACTTTACTGCTGTGCTGGTTTATGCCATTTCTTTCATCCATAATCTTTATTTTCGTTATTAATCACCTCTGAGTCGATGTAGCTGACACATGCTCTGCTCATGTCCTGCGCAGTCCACGAGAGAGCGCTCCCTCTCTGGTAGACTGCACACTTCTCCAACTAGTTAAGCTGGAAAGTAGACTCAGCTGGTGTAGCTTGGTCCCTGGGGCTGCCCTCAAATCCCCTCAAAATCAAGTCACTGGGAATCAAACAGAAGTGTACTAACATCCGGTCTGTCAGAGTTTTATTTTCAGGAAAGGTATTTCTGTGGGGGACACGTGCTTACAAGCAAAACAGAAAGGCATGACAAAAGAGGGGCTTTCTATACTCTCAGTCACACTTTTTCCAAGAGAAAGTGGAATCTGCCAGGTCATCATCTGGACTAAACTTCACTAGCATGATCTTGATCCTTGAAGCAAGCTGAAATGAGTGCTAGTAAAATATATATCACTGGCCTCAGATTTTTTAATTTTTTCTCAAAAAGACTCTCTGTTGTTCCATTTAACCACTAAGTACAGTTCATTTCTCTGATTAAGCAATGAGCTGCTCTGGAAAGAAGAGAGTACGCTGGCAAGTCTCTTGTAACACGTCATTTTAATTAAGTTTCCCTTGTGGTGAGTGTATGAGGATGACAGACAGCTCAGAGTACTCCCCATATGCTAGACCTATCGTAACCACTCCTGATTTCATGCCATTCTGAGCTTTTCCTGCTCAGACGATAGCTGAATATCGTCYAGCCCTGTGCGTAACAGTCCTTCGACTAATGAGCAAGCCAAAGCTGCAGCCCCCCTGCTTGCCACACCTTGCAGCTGCAAAGTAATGCTATAAAAACACTTAATGAAGCATGCTGCCTGAAAAACACCCASTTAGTTCCTCCAGGGAATGGGAATGCCTTTGGCTGTGATTAAAGTGATGCCTGGACCCGGGGGGTGTTGTTTCCATATGTTTGGGATGTGTGATCACTGCAGGATGCTCTGATTCAGTGCTGCTGTTTGGTGCACTGTGTCTCCCAAACTTTGATCCCTGTTGGATRGCAATGGAGCTTGCGGATGACACCCAATCCTGTATATTGGGACAGAGGGAGAAAGCCTGTCTTCTCCAGAGCAGTGGGGCCAAAACCAGGGGATGGCAACGTGCTTTAAAAGTAGGGGAGCTGAGGGACCTGGCACCCCAGAAGTGGAGACGGGGGCTGTCACAACAGATGGTCTCTTTGTATGAACACCAGTGGACAGGGGATGGGAAGCTGGGTCCTCCAAAYGTTCCTTGGCCATGAAGTGAGTCCCTCCTTTCCTGACAGTCTGTGAAACCTTCTTTCCTTTCAGTGCAGTACCTCAGCTGCAAGAAATCCCCTCCCAGCCATGCCTGGTGGCAGAAACATCTTCTACAGTGGCACTGGTGTGGTCTAAGCTGACATGAGGATGTGTCTCCATGTCGACAGGGTATCTAAGCTCCCGTGACAATCAGTGGCATTGGAGCCATCAAGGAGCCTGAAAAGCAACCCAGCTCCCCYTTAAACATCTGACCAGCTGAATAACTATTCAGCTACACCCCCCCAGCTGTCTGGTGACATTTACAATGTCCCAGCACATCAGTGTGGGATCAGACATGACTCCTACGGTAAATCCACACTCTGCTGGAGCTGCAGTATCTTAAATTGTCTCCCATGCAACTAAACACCAGAATGTCAGCACATGAATCAGCCATATCTGCTTCCCTAATGCCTTGTGAGGGCCYCAAGTTGTACCATGTGGTCTCCCATTGACATCTCAAAAAGGTGGAGGTATCCCAMAGGCTGTATTGTATCTAGCAGCCTTGTGTAGATGTCTCAGATACCCCAGGGCATCTCAGATGACAGCAAGTGCCCATGAATGGGTTTCCAACTTGAATCCCAGGTGTGCTCCTCTGCTATTTTTCCCTCTTCCAGCTTGTGTCTGACCAGCAATGCCTGGGAGAGCTGTACCATGGACTGCCTGCACTGGAATCATAGACTCATAGAATCAGTAAGGTTGRAAGGGACCTCTGGAGATCATCTAGTCCAACCTCCCTGCTCAGCAGGGTCACCTACAGCATGGTAGACAGGGTTGAATCCAGGCGGGCCTTGAATGTCTCCGGAGAAGGAGACTCCACAGCCTCTCTGGGCAACCTGGTCCAGTGCCCTGTCACTCTCACAGGGAAGAAATTCCCCCTCATGGTCAGGCAGAACTTCCTGTGCTTCAATTTCTGCCCATTGCCTCTTGTCCTGTCACAYGGGACAACTCAAAAGAGTTTGTCCCCATCTCCTTGACATCCTCCCTTCAGATACTTATACACACATTAATAAGATCCCTCTTCAATCTTCTCTTCCCCAGGCTGAAGAGGCCCAGCTCTTGCAGCCATTCCTCACAGGGCAGATGCTCCAGCCCTCTGATCATCTTCGTAGCCCTATGCTGGACTCTCTCCAGTAGCTCCACGTCTCTCTTGTGCTGAGAAGCCCAGAACTGGACACAGTACTCAAGATGAGGCCTCCCCAGGGCTGAGGAGAGGGGCAGGATCRCCTCCCTCCACCTGCTGGCAACGGTCTTCCTATTGCACCCCAGGAGACCATAGGCTTTCTTGGCCACAAAGGTACATTGCTGACTCATGGTCAACTTGTCATCCACCAGCACTCCCAGGTCCTTCTCTGCAGAGCTGCTCTCCACACGGTCAGCCCTAGCACCATCAGATCCCATTGGGATCTGCTATTGGTAGGATTMCGGGGGCCCTTATTCTCACTGTGGTGAGGCAGGAGGTCTGGATGTGCTCAGTGGCAGAGGTTTAAGTGTGTCTGCTGGAGAAAACAGACATGCCTGGAGATTCACAGGCATCAAAATGGGTGGGTGAAGTTGGATTGCTTCTCATCTCCATTTCATTCTATGATCCTAAATGGGTTTTGGCTCTAACTTCAGTGCCGCACCACAAAGTCCTGGGCAGAACTAGAAACTGAACCYATGTGTCCTGTGTTTAGACTAGTGCCTAAAATCAGAACAGATTGTATCATGATATCTTRGATCTGGTGGAGCAGTTTCTTAAGTTTCAATTTGGAGGAATCAGATTATTTCAGAACAATCTTTCCTTCTTTCTGCTGTCTTTTTTTCATTTTTAGTCATAACAGTCCTGGAGGTAAACCTTGATGCATGAGAGCCAAAAGACCCAAAGAGAACCACAAATAGATTTTCTTTGTAAGGTCAGGGGGTTTTGTTGAGGTCTGTCTCTCCTTCCCCCCCCCCTCTTTTTTTTTTAAGGGTTTGCTGCTGACTTTGTTATTGTCAGTCAGCAAGAGATATTGTGGTCTGGAAACTCAACTGTGCCAGGCACTATATGAAAAGATGATACATGAAGCCATCCATCATGGACTGGGGGAAGAAGGCTGGAATGTGAATGGCTGAGAGGCCCAAATCTCTCGGGAACCTGGTAGCGCCCTGTCTGCCTGCAGTTGATGGCTGAGCTACACYTGAGGTCAGTGGGAATTAAACAGCATCAGCAGCTGACAGCCTCTGTGAAATGAATTGGTGCTCCAGTCCAATTGCTATTTGATAGATGTCCATATCATTAATGCTGTAATTGGTATTSCCAACGGATGGTTTGGTAAACAGTGGAGAAGACCTGTCGGCTTGTCCATCTTCATTAGTGAGGGGAGGAGGGTGAGAATAGGCAGTTTATCTCATCATCAGTACTGGTAGGTAGGAGGAGGTTTTCCAGGCATGACCTTCCTGAGTTCGGGGGGTCTGAGATAGCACCCTTGTGCAGGGGGGAAAATCAGGATACAGGGAACATGCTTCTTCCTTAGGGAGAGAGAAGCCTCAAATTCTGGCATGATTCTGGCTGGCAGCACTGAATACACGGGTGGAAAGAGGAGGGATAAGGATGATGGTGAAATGACATTGGACCCGAYTTCACATATTAACTTAATGAGCATGCTGCAGAGCGAGCAGGCCCTTTCGCTTGCTGGAGGAGAGAGGGAGAGAATGTCCACTGCATCCAGAAGTGACACCAGCTGCAGGGAAGAGGTGGTATTGCCAAGCCCTGGAGAGAAGAGTCCTTAGGGAGACCAGTCCTGTCATTCAAATTCCAAGGTAAATACTAAATTCTCAAGCTCAGGGGCATAAACGAGAGGTTCTGTCTGCAAATTACTACACTAAGGAGCCTGGTTATGTTTCAGAGCAATCATCTTCGGATTTTTATCCAAATCACTGTGGAAAAAATGGCGGGGAACAACTGTGATTTGCTGAGTTTTGGGTGACATGGGGCTGGACACTGAGCCCAAGTGAATTAATTTAATGATACAAAACATTGTCTTAATCTTCCAAAGCTCAATGTAGAGTTACTCCTGTATAGTGATGGGCTGGGATTAAGACAGATGCTCGAAAACAGAAGGTGGAAAAGGAAACTCCCACTGCACCTCCAGCTTGCAAGTGGACAGGAGCTAACATGAGGACTGGGACTGTGAACCCTGTGGAGGAGGTTGTCACCACAGGTTAATGTCCCTGAGACATTAGGGCTCCAGGCCCAAGTATACACAAGGATACAGGTGTCACTATACCTAAGTGGTCAGGGAAGTGGTCAGAGAAGTTGCCTTGGATCCAGAAGGCCTGGATTCAACTTTCTGATCCTCCAGAGAGCTTCTAGCATACCCTGACCAAGTTTTGTTTCTCAAGACTGTGCTCAAACCACTTGCTTTAGCAGGTAAAACACCTTACATCTGCAATAGTCCTCCTGAACAGGGAGATGCAAGGGCCTGGCAGGACCGGATTACAGGTGGTCTGGCTCCTTCCTGACTCTGTGAGATGAGATATTGAAATGAACCCTCCACTTCAGTTAGGCACTAAAAGAAGATGATTAAAATGTGTCTCACTACACCTCAGTCCCCCAGCTGTAATATGTAGACAATACCTCCTCACCTCACAGGGATGTTGTGAAGACAAATACATGAAAATGGTGAGACACTCCATCACTATGGCAACAGGAGCCATTGAATTATTGCAGATGGGTGGATAGAGTCAAGTTGAAATGATAATGGAAACGTATTTGTGTCTCCTATTCTCTGTTTCTACATAGGTCTTTATTCCCTAGTGCTCCAGGCATGGGTTCATCTAGGAACAGAGCATAAAGTACAGTCACCACACCCTGGCCACAGGGCATGGTCTCCTGGAAGGGTTTTATGTATCTTTATTAGCATTCTTTATTTCTGAGCTCTTGTAAAATATACATGTCTCCTCCAGAGTTTGTTTAGCTGGAACTGGCTTGTTATAAACATCCAATCAAGGATGGAAATGCTAAAGCCCATTATTTCACTGTTTGGCAGAAAAACAGATGAATAGAGGAAAAACAAACAGTTCCCCAGAGTGGACATCTGTGTTGATACTAAAGGAGCTCCCAGCAAGAAATACAGAAGGGGTTATGTTTGTTATGTTTTTTTTTTTTCTTTTTCCCTCTCCTTCTTGCAGCAGGAGCCAGGACCATATCAAAGCATCTGTTCTGCACAGTTCCTTGAACACTGCAGGCCTTCACACCCCAAGCCAAACCCCCCACCTAGTGAGTGTCTCMATTCACAGCGTCCATCTCTTCATAGGGAAGGCCTGTTCCAGGGCATAAGACATGTTGTTCTGGGCAAACRGATGCATGATGCCAAGTCAAAAAGTGACTAAGCAGAGTTGAGGCATACTTATGAGGAGGATAAAGTTCATAGCTAGCCAGATCCTGGTTTGGACTATCACAATATAGAAAAACCTGTGTGTTTATTCTCAGCTTAGTGAAACTGCTTAGAATAGAGAGCGCCTGGGGTTGATGGCTGTTTGGCTGTGTGATCATGAAAACTAAATGTCTTCACAACTTTATTTTCTGGAGTTCAGCAACCTTGGCACAGACTTTCATACTACTGTGATGAATGCAGCCAAACAGATCAGGCAGAGATATTACCTCTTTGGCTCTGCTGTTAGCAGTGCTGGAAGCATCAAAGAAAGACTGGGGCAGCAGTGCTGGAAGCATCAAAGTAAGACTGGGACTTCTTGGCAGAATAAAAAAAAAAAAAAAGAGGTTTGATTAAGAGCTAGAACTCGGCCACTATGGCTATAGAAAATAGAGGAAGAATTAGAGGAGGAGGAATATAGCTGGAAAAGAGGCATATGTGGTTATTATGGCACTGATGTCTGTCTTCCCTTGAGAGTCTGTTGCCATAGACAGTTGTCTGCTACGYTCTAAGTAGTTGACTTCAACAGTTTGTCTTGGTAACTTACTCCTACTTATCATCCTCARTCTGCCTAAAATAATGCTGTGGCATGATGTTTTTGGGTGTGAAACAGAGAGCTGTCCTCTGTYGCCTGTCTCTCTTCTGAGCTGTGGCATCTGGTAAAATGTGGCATTTGGTAAAAGGAAACTCCTTCTCAGTGATTGCTGYTCAGCATTGCTGCAGATCAACCCTGAAGAGCTGCTGTGTTGCAATTCAGGTCCTGTACTCATAGCAGGTGTAGTGCCAAAATCACTGCCACTATAGAAGCAGGGAGTCAGGCCAAGAGCAGCTGTCCAGAGTARCAAGGTTCACACAGATCGCACCTACCCAAGCCAGTGTCCCCTGCTGCTAAGGGCAGTCCAATTCCATGTTCATTCCCAGCTTCCCAAGGGGCATGTCCCAGCTCTGAATTCATCTGCAGAGAAATAGACTGTTCCGTATACATCAGCTTTATTTATTCTATCTCCTCTGATGGCAAACTGYGCCCTCAGCTGGCTCCAAATTTGTTCTGAAGTAATGGATATCAAAATCTGGCCTTAAACTTTAAGACTCAGCTGTGCATCAGTCTCTGAAGTTCTTGCTTGTTGAGAGTACAGCCAGCGTATTGCTGATGATACAAAACTGAGAGGATTGGCTGATACACCACAGTGCTGCCATTCAGAGGAACCTCAACAGGCTGCAGAAATGGGCAGAGAGGAACCTCGTGAAGCAAAAGTGCACAAAGTCACAAAGCAAAGTGCAGGTCCTGCACGTAGGGAAGAATAACCCCAGGCACTAGTGCAGGCTGAGAACAGACTTGCTAAAAAGCATCTCTGCAGAGAAGGGAGTCCTGGTGGACAACAACTTGACCATGAGCCGGCATGGCTCAAGGCCACCCTTCTTGTGGCCGAGGAAGCCAATGGTATCCTGGGTTGCATTAGAAAGAGCATCGTTAGCAGGTTGAGGAAGGTGATCCTGCCCCTCTACTCAGCTCTGGAGAGGCCACATCTGGAGTACTTTGTCCAGTTCTGGGCTCCCTAGTACAAGAGAGACATGGAGCTACYGGAGAGAGTCCAGCAAAGGGCCACARASATCATTAAGGGTCTAGAGCATCTGTCATATGAGGAAAAGCTGAGAGAACTGAGAGTCTTCAGCTCAGAAAAGAGAAGACTGAGGGGGAGGGGATCTTATCAATGTGTAAAAGTATCTGAAGGAAGGGTGTAAAGAGGATGAGGCCAGACTCTTTTTAGTGATGGCCAGTGACAGGATGACAGACTACAGGCACAAACAAACACAGGAAGTTCCATCTGAACATRAAGAAAAACGTTACTGCGAGGGTGACTGAGCAATGGAACAGGTTGCCCCAAGAGGTTTTGGAGTCTCCATACTTGGAGATACTCAAAAGCCATCTGGACACAATCCTGAGCAATGTGCTGTAGGTGACCCTGCTTGAGCAGATATGTTGAACTAGATTGTCTGCAGAGGTCCCTTTCAGCCTCAACCATTCTGTGATTCTTTGGGCAAAATCAGAGGAACATTTGCTTTTTAGGAGAGACAGGCCAGCAAGGCGAGGTGGTGGAGTTGCTCTTTATGTGAGAGAGCAACTGGACTGCTTCGAGCTCTGCCTAGGCGGGGAGGAGGAGGAGGAGGAGGAGGCAGTTGAGAGCTTATGGCTAAAGACCAAAGGGCAGGCCGGCATGGGGGACACTGTTTTGAGTGTCTACTACAGGCCACCTGACCAGGAAGAGAAAGTTGATGAGGCCTTCTATAGGCAGCTGGAGGTAGCCTCACGATCACAGGCCCTGGTTCTCACGGGGGACTTCAACCACCCTGACATCTGCTGGAGGGACAACACAGCAAGGCACAAACTGTCCAGAAGGCTCCTGCAGTGCATTGATGACAACTTCTTGTCACAAATGGTGGAGGAGCCTATGAGGAAGGGTGTCCTGCTGGACCTTGTCCTTACCAACARAGAGGGACTGGTTAGAGATGTGAAGGTTGGGGGCAGCCTTGGCTGCAGTGACCACGAGATGCTGGAGTTCAGGATCCTGCAGGAAAGAACTAAGGCAACAAGCAGGATTGCAACCCTGGACTTCAGGAGAGCGGACTTCGGGCTCTTCACAGACCTAATTGGAAGAATCCCATGGGCTAAGGCCCTAGAAGGAAGGGGGGGTCCAGGAGAGCTGGCTAGTATTCAAACATCACTTCCTCCAAGCTCAAGAGCGGTGCATCCCTATGAGTAAGAAGTGCAGCAAAGGGGGCAGGAGACCTGCATGGGTGAGCAAGGAGCTCCTGGCSAAATTCAGACAGAAGAAGAAAGTACACAGACTGTGGAAGAGGGGACAGRCTACCTGGGAGAATTATAGGAATGCAGTCAGAGTACGTAGAGATGCAGCGAGGAAGGCCAAGGCCCAGTTGGAATTGAGTCTGGCAAGGGATGTCAAGGACAACAGGAAGGGCTTCTTCAGATACATCAGCAGCAAGAGGAGGACTAGGGAAAATGTGGGCCCACTACTCAATGGGGCGGGGGCCCTGGTGACAAGGGGTACAGAGAAGGCAGAATTACTGAATGCCTTCTGTGCTTCAGTCTTCACTGCTAAGGGCAGCCCCCAGGAATCCTGCAACCTGGATGTGAGGGAGAAAGTCTGGAGAAGGGAAGACTTTCCTTTGGTTGAGGAGGAAAGGATTAGAGACCTTCTGGGCAGGCTAGACATCCACAAATCCATGGGTCTGGATGGGATGCACCCACAGGTACTTAGGGARMTGGCGGRTGTTGTTGCCAGGCCACTCTCCATCATCTTGGAAAGGTCCTGGAGAACTGGAGAGGTRCCTGAGGACYGGAAGAAAGTCAATGTCACTCCAGTCTTCAAGAAGAGCAAGAAGGAGGACCCAGGCAACTCTAGGCCSATCAGCCTCACCTCCATCYCYRGAAAGGTGATGGARCAGCTCCTTCTGGATGTCATCTCCARRCATATGGAGGAAAAGARGGTGATCAGRAGTAGTCAGCAAGGGGAAATCCTGCTTAACCAACCTGATAGCCTTCTCTGATGATGGAATGACTGGCTGGGTAGGTGAGTGCAGAGCAGTGGACGYTGTGTACCTTGACTTCAGCAAGGCTTCTGACACTGTCTCCCATAACATCCTCCTAGAGAAGCTCAGCAAGTGGGGGTTAGACCAGTGGACAGTGAGGTGGATTGAGAACTGGCTGAAAGGCAGAGCTCAGAAGGTCATCTTCAGTGGTGTGGAGTCTAGTTGGAGGCCTGTGGCTAGTGGCATCCCCCAGGGCTCAGTCCTGGGTCCCATCCTGTTCAACTTCATCATCAGTGACCTCAATGAGGGGACAGAGTGCCTCCTCAGCAAGTTCGCGGATGATGCCAAGCTGGGAGGAGTGGCTGACACACCTGAGGGCTGTGCTGCCATTCAGAGAAACCTGGACAGGCTGGAGAGCTGGGCGGAGAGGAACCTCCTGAGGTTCAACAAGGGCAAGGGCAGAGTCCTGCACCTAGGGAGAAATAACCCTGGGCACCAGTCCAAGCTGGGGGGTGACTTTCTGGAGAGCAGCTCTGCAGAGAAGGACCTGGGAGTGCTGGTGGATGACAAGTTGACCATGAGCCAGCAATGTGCCCTTGTGGCCAAGAAGGCCAGTGGTCTCCTGGGGTGCATCAGGAAGACCGTTGCCAGCAGGTGGAGGGAGGTGATCCTGCCGCTCTCCTCAGCCCTGGGGAGGCCTCATCTCGAGTCCTGTGTCCAGTTCTGGGCTTCCCAGGACAAGAGAGACATGGAGCTACTGCAGAGAGTCCAGCATAGGGCTGCAAAGATGATCAGAGGGCTGGAGCACCTGCCCTGTGAGGAACAGCTGCGAGAGCTGTTCTGTTCTGCCTGGGGAAGAGAAGCCTGAGGGGGGATCTGATCAATGTGTACAAGCACCTGAAGGGAGGGTGTCAAGGGGACGAGGACAAACTTTTTTCAGTGGTCCCCAGGGACAGGACAAGAGGCAATGGGCAGAGATTGAAGCACAGGAAGTTCTGCCTGAAGGTGAGGGGGAATTTCTTCCCTGTGAGAGTGACGGAGCCCTGGACCAGGTTGCCCAGAGAAGTTGTGGAGTCTCCTNAGGACAAGCTGGGGGCTGACTTTCTGGAGAGCAGCTCTGCAGAGAAGGACCTGGGAGTGCTGGTGGATGACAAGTTGACCATGAGTCAGCAATGTGCCCTTGTGGCCAGGAAGGCCAATGGTCTCCTGGGGTGTGTTAGGAAGAGTGTTGCCATCAGGTGGAGGGAGGTGATCCTGCCGCTCTCCTCAGACCTGGGGAGGCCTCATCTCGACTCCTGTGTCCAGTTCTGGGCTTCCCAGCACAAGAGAGACATGGAGCTACTGGAGAGAGTCCAGCATAGGGCTGCAAAGATGATCAGAGGGCTGGAGCACCTGCCCTGTGAGGAACAGCTGCGAGAGCTGTTCTGTTCAGCCTGGAGAAGAGAAGCCTGAGGGGGGATCTGATCAATGTGTACAAGTACCTGAAGGGAGGGAGTCAAGGGGACGAGGACAAACTTTTTTCAGTGGTCCCCAGTGACAGGACAAGAGGCAATGGGCAGAAATTGAAGCACAGGAAGTTCTGCCTGACCATGAGGGGGAATTTCTCCCCTGTGAGAGTGACGGAGCCCTGGACCAGGTTGCCCAGAGAAGTTGTGGAGTCTCCTTCTCTGGAGATCTTCAAGGCCCGCCTGGATACAACCCTGTCTACCATGCTGTAGGTGACCCTGCTGAGCAGGGAGGTTGGACTAGATGATCTCCAGAGGTCCCTTCCAACCTTACYGATTTTATGATTCTATGATTTGACAGGGAAAACTGCAGGATAACGTCCTGAGTTCAMCAAATTCTTACAACTTCAGCAATTGTTGTCTACACCTATCCCCATAAACTAGCTAGCACTGTTCCACAGTTGTCTTGTCCCTTTAAGTGTTAGCATCACTTGGTATTGTCTCAGGCCAGAAAACAGATGAGACAGTGTCCAAGCTCAGTCTGGAGGAAGCCATATGGACACAACCTGAACAGTGCTGTTTGGCCTCAGTGCTAAAAAATATTCCTTTCTAGAATAGACAAGGCCAAAGAGTCCAGAAATATTCACAGAAAACCACCAGTGAGATGCCATGGCTTCCCATGASCCTACAGGAAATTGAAAATATTTAACAGAAAAACCCCAGGGCTTTGAGAACTAGAAAGTCCTATGGGAAGAAAGCAGGAAGAATCAAGGACTCACATGTGCATAGGAATCAGGCACCCAGTTATGTTTTTGAATCCATCCCTTAGCCTGTATCAGTGTTTGAGTTTGCATTTAATACTGCTTAAAGTGGGTTACATCTCTAGAGAGCAAAAAATAAGTGCCTACCCTTGGCTATTACTGCCCCATGCTTAGTCTTGTTTTATTGGTAGTGTAAACCTCCACAGCAATTAGTTATGAAGTGAACTCTTGCACTTAACTTTTAAGCAGCATAGATCTCCATATATATGTCTATAATATATGCAGAGGATCATTAAAGTTTTATTGTRCAATTTTGAGGAAAAAAAAAGAAAAATGTCAGCAAGCAAATTTTTGAATATAAATAGGATATATTTATCTCTTATGTGATATTTTTACCAGGGATGAAGCAGAGGTTTTTTGGAGCTATTTACCCAAAAGAAAATTAARAGAGACTTGTCTGAGAGAGAAAAGATGAAATCTCAGAGGTCTCTGTAGACATCCTTGATGGATAGCTTTCCAGATGCTTGTAATAGGCCTTGGGCTACTTAATGGATACAGTTCTGCAGTAGCACCACTGACATTATTAGAAAGTCTCATAAGTTTTGGTCTGATGCATTTTCCTGTGGATACAAGGAGAAGGAGATGCAGCATAACAGCAGTAACAAATAGCAGRGATGGAAACACATTGCAGAAGCTGGAGCTCGCATAAACTATTGAGCAATGCAAAGCTTTGGTATGATTGGATGTGGCAGTGTGGCTTGGCCCRTTATAGGGAGAGAGAATGTTTGCAAAGCTTAGATATGGGATTAGATTTCCAAACTCTTCAAGTCTGAGAGATGCTTGGATATGGAGTAAAGGTTTAGGCTATTCTTTAAATAATAATAATAATAACATCCACTGGTTGCTATATTTGACCCAAATATTTCCCTGGAAACCAAGCACAGAAGAAGCCAAGGCCAAGTCAGATGAAGCTGATTTGAAATTAAAACAAAAAATGTAAATAACACTACTCATTTGGAGGTGAAGAGGGTTACCATAATCTCAGTTTGCCAGCCAGCTGGGGAATTTATCCAGTTGGTCTGTTATTTTTTTTAACATGGTGATCTGTACATGATCACATCATGGTGATCATGAATAGAGCAGAGAAGGAGAAGATTACTTACCTTTTCCCAATTAAAGGACTCCCAATGATGTTTCCTTCTTTCTAATTTAGAATAAGCAGAAATTAMATGTTTGTTCTTTCACTTGGTGCATAGACGTTTGTTTCCCAAAGGCATCCAAAAAATTTTGTCTATGTTGGCTATCTAAAAAAGGCATTCCATATTCAAGTTCTGATTCMTGAAGTCTCTAAACTACTTGCTACTAAAAGCTGAGAAGATGTGTTAAAAAGAGTTCATCTTTTCTTTGCCCATTTCACTTTTTTTTTTTTTCTACTGACCTTGTCAAAGACAGGATATTCTGTATGACCCAGAAAAAAAAAAGTTCTTACATTTTTTTTTGAACTTTTCATCTCTCTCTAATTCATAGATCCTTTCTATCCAAATCACTACCATAATATTAAAAAATTGAATGTGTTTAGCTGGGACAAAAAACCATGGCTAATACAATGTCCTAAGCGCTGTCACTCCAGTCAGTATGTGTCATTCTATGTCATAGCGGCTACRTCTGAAAACTCTGCTAAAATGAAATGACATGGGAAGCTATAACCCTGGTGGAGAACTGGCAGGATCTGGAGAGATGAATCAGTGGTTAACACATGTAGCTATGATTTTGTTAATTCTTCACCTCCTCTATGAGTCTGGTAAGTCCTCATGTTTCAMGAGGAGTAAAGCTAATCTTGCAGGAAAGACGTGGTGGAACAGCATGTCTCCAGCTGTGATCAGTAATGACATCCTTGTGCGCTTGGCAGATGACTGTTCAAAGCAGGTTCTGATTCACTTTGCTAGACCATTACATCCCCAAATTAGTTCAGAGAAACCTCASTTTTGTCCATTTAGATATCTGCCAAAGTATTGCTACCCTACCTAGCACACTAAGGTGTCTTGTACTCAATTAGAGACTGGCATAATCAGCGATTATCRTTAATGATGGCCATATGCTTACAGTGGAAGAGGCAGGAAATAAATGATGTACCTCCACAGGGTCACAAAGTTTTCTGAGCCTAGTGAGGCTATCATCAGCCTTGCTTGGCTAATAAATGACATTTCCTGTAGCCCACAGAACACGCAGGACTAAGGTGGCTTTTGAGACTTCCAGTCATTTCCTGTGCTACTTGCCTGAATAATCATATGTGCAGCAGTAGCCAGTCAACCAAGTCACAGCTTCAGCACGCATCTAAAATAAGACTAGAATCATAACTACTGGCACTATTGGGAGCTGCCTTAATTGCTTTAAGGCTGTGTCTCAGTCTGAAATCATTCTAGCAGTGAAAATGTAATGCTAGTTTTTAATCCAGGCATCTGTATATGTAAATTTGGTGACTGCTGAGCACCTTATTCTCTGACCCAAGCATTTGTCRTGTTCTAATGATATGGAGAATAAATGGGTCAGGACACTGTGTTGCTGCTGTCTCTGCTTAGCAGTAACGAAATGCTCTGGTCTCCAGGGCACAATCCCCTCATCACTACCACTACTGAGTTCATAAATGCTATGCACAATATTCAGTTGTCTATATACCCTAGTTTTCTTAGAAGGAATCCTTCTTTTCCCATCCAGCTGGTCAGAGGAGGTGGAAAAGGTGACCATCACACCTAATTTCAGGCTAGATYGTTGTTCCTTTTCCGTCAGAGAAGCTTCTTCTGCTGATCGTTTCTGGAAATGAGCTGCTCCTCTTTCGGCTGTCGGTCAGAACTGGGCTGCAGTAGTGCCACTGATATCTTGACACCTTGCTCTGTTACGTTTATGTGAGATATGTGTGTTACTTGCCCTAGACAGTTTCTAGCTGGAGGGGATGAGCATCTCCTTTAGCCTTACCRAGGTTAGACGGTGATGACTTGGCTCACTATGTGACAGACACTATACTTTCCCTGAAGACACCAAGTATAGTTCTCAGTATATCAAGCAAGGTGGTGGCTATTTTAGGCACTCTCAGGGGGGCTACTAGTGCTTCAGCTGAAGGGTGAAGGATTTTCACAAATGCCCTTTTTGTGAAAGGGCAGCCTAAGTATTTGAGCGTGCAAAGCTCCGAGCTGGCTGAAGCAAAACCAGTGAGAACTAGCCTGGRTGACTGGCAGTGGCATTACATCTAGTAGAGATTTCTTGAGCTTATGTTTCGATTTAAGATTTCTGAAGTTAACTTCATATCCTGGTTTTGAGGTAGGCTGAACATTCACCCTCACTTAGGGGTGCTGCCTCAGTAACCAGGACATTAGAACAGAACTGAAAGCTCTGTCGCTCATCGAATTAGATGAGACAATTTACGGCTTTTGTTATAAACAGATCTGTCATCAGTATCATACAATGCCTTCTCTGCTCTAAATGCTATGCAGCTTCCAACCTGATCAGACACATTGTCCTAGCAAAGTGACCATATAACCCTCTGCATGGCAACCCAGCCATGTTTAGCTTCTTCTAGGAGCTGCACAGAGTCTTTTCGCCTTTCAGAAATGACAGAGCCAAGCGTCTCTTTCCTAAAACAGCCTCCTTTCCACTAGCTTTTCCATGAGCATGATCGATCAGTCCTGAGACACCTGAAGGAAACATTGTGCCCAGAGATCATCTTTCACCTAATGATACAACTAACTCTTTGACCTTTCCCTGAGCATCTCCTGGGCTGACAAGAAGTCTGAGTCAGAACAGCAATGGCAAGTATAACAACAGCTAAAAAATGCAAGGTGAATGAATTTGGGAACCGGAGAGAATGACTTGAATATCTCTGTCAACAAGGCTGCTAATAAACACAAACACATCAAATCAGATTCTCACATTTCAACCCACCATGGCTTCATAAAGTGTCAAATACCCTTCCCTTCACKTCTGACGGAGGCAATGTCTGAGATGCTACAGCCAATATATTAAATTGCGCCAGCTGTACTTTTCAAGAATTCCCCACTGGTTCTTTCCATTGATGGAGCACTCAAAGAAAAGGTTTCTACAATTCTGTAGATAAGGAACAACTCATTTCCTGGTTTTGGCCAAAATAAACTTAAAACTGCCTGGGGGGGGCTGCATAGTTCAGAGCACAACTGCTTGTGATAAGCAAATCCACATGTAATAGAACCAAAATATATCCCCCTTTATACAGCCTCTTTCCAAGGAGGGACCCCTCATCTGATGATTTCTGTTATCTCGAAATCCCCTCTAGCAGTTGACCTCCACCATGCTGCTCAGTATCTTGTGATCAGCCAGGTTGCATAGTGATTCCTGGGACGGGTGGGTGACTCTTTTGGGACAATGCTGAGCAATGTCACCTTCTGCTGGTTACATCATCAGCCCAGTCTTATCTTTTAGGCCCTGATCTTGCTGTTCTGCCTCATACAGTTAGATGTYTGAATGCAAAGGTCTTCAGGCTCAATCAAGTCATAACCTGGACTTTATTTAATGTTTTGCTTCCTACTGAAATGTGAACAAAATTTCAAAATTTGATTGCTATGTTAGAGGGGATTGAAAGGGAATTTYTGGAAGTGTTTTATCAGCTTCTCATTGAATTATGCATTTTATAAATCACTTTCCTRGTGCTATTGTTTGGAAAGTTTAGATAGAAATAGGTCCCCTATTACCTGGGATTTCATTTCTTCTTGTTCAGCATCAGATGTCATACATGGTTACTACTGCAGTGGCTTTTTGATGTTTTCAGACTGAATATGGCAATGCACAGCAGGACMTAATCAAAAGCAATGAAAATGCTGTGTTTGTCCTAGTTTCCTAAGGAAATGAGAACTCTGCAATCATACTAGCTTTGCAATTGCCTTCACATAAGTGCCTTTCGTCATCCAGTACTCTCCTTTTTCCCCAGCCATGTTTGAACATACTGTTCGATTTCAATTAGTTCTGACAGAAAGGTGGAGGCCACAGAGGTATTRTAAGGCTAAAGGGTTTCTGCTAACAGATGATGGAGAAAATATTTTCCAGTAGTGCAGAGGGAAAGGTTGCAGCAAACTCATAATCCTTATTATATGTTAGAGAATCAACTCCCAGACACAGATCCACAGGAAGGCAGGCTTTAGTAGCCCCAGTGCTTGCAGCACCTCATGTTATACAGAAAGTCAGCACTGTAATCAATATGGCCAAGGGGAAGAAATATCAGAATATTAGGAGGTAGTGTCAAAACTGGCTATGGGAGCAAGCCTTCCAAAGCATTCATTTGGTCTATAATATTAAATATCGCCTTAAAAAAATCTGCATTTTTGACTTCATTTATCAAAATATTTTCCTTGAGGATAAAGAATAGCCTTTGGGTTCTAGACCTTTCTTGATTTTTCTCTAGTGTAACTTGCAGGTAGATGACTGTGARAAGGACAACCTGAGAGCCTTTAAATCAGCTCCATGATGGTAGACCTTGTCTTCACTRGGAAAGGGGGTATGTTCTTAATTCAATTTAACTGTCTTCAGGCAAAATTCAACAGAGTTAGCAGACATACTCCCCCATTCTGTCTTTCTTTTTGCCAGAGGRGCCTGAAGTGTGGTCTAAGGTATTACAAAGGAGACAAAGGTGGAACTGAAACTGGGAGGAAGACTCATTGCTCATGATGAATATAGCTAATAGACCCCAGTCATCCTACAAGACCTTTGGTACGAAACAGAGAATTGATGACTCGGGCATTAGGCAAAAGACARCAGGTGAATACAATAGACAGAGAAGGGTGATACCAGCTTGGAGCTGACCCAGTTCATAATAAGCAGGTAGTCTGTAGCTCATGTAACATAATACTCTGGATTTGACTTTTACAGAATGAGTTGATGTCTACTTCCAGGGCAGAAGTAACATCCTGTCTACTTGTCCTAGTGTACAACCTAGAGACTAATTCCAGCCTTCTGGGATGGGAGTGAGTTTTACTCTCATTTACAGAGCATCTGTGACCCTCCAAAGGAGGAGACTCCTGTTCCATCTCTCTGTCTCGAGAGTATTACATTGCTACTCTCCTTACCCTGAGACCTCATGCACAGGGTCATCAGCAGAAGTAAAAGGTCATGAAGTGTGTCCGTAAGAAGCATGTTTTTTTACAGGATTCCTTTAACCTCCGCAGCGGGCACACATCCTGCTCAGGACAGCCCTTGCCATGGCTTCTTGCCTGCTCTGTGACCCCACAAACCCAATATAGCTGACTGGCAGCTCACAGAGAAGAGATCACAGGTCTATCTGTGATAACTCCCACGCACAGCCCCACAAGGCCCTTCGTGCACATTGCTGTGCTCCTGGATAACTTGCCAGTGACAAGTTCCACCCAAGAGACATGACTACATGCTGGAAAAGGAGAGTTTGTTAGGAAGTTCTTAATGCAGTCTYGTTGACTAAGTAGGATGGGACAAAACAGCTCAGAGAAATTTACAGAAAAAAACATTCCCACCCAAGAACTCTTGTTCATCGTAATATTCAGAATGTGACGTCAGCCTTTTCAAATTTCCTATTCTGACAATTTTGAAATGCTTGGAAAGMGCTTTTGCAGTCTCCTAGAACACCTCCAAAGAGATCCTTTCTAGTAAAATGCTTGTGTGTGGTGCCTTAGTCCTCTATGACACAGCCTGTACCTAGCCTTGGGCTATAGGGAACTGCAGGAGAAAAGCCAAAGGAACAAGGGACAAAAGTTGAAGCTGTGACCCTTTTTCTATATTAGGCTGACTCATAGTGTAACAAGCCCCAGGCCTTCTCCAACATGTCAAAGCAGAGAAGCAGAGGTGCACTGTACTGCTTTTCCCATCCTTCATGCAAAGCAAAGATGATTTGTTCAAGGTCATCCTATTATAGAAAGAGAACATGAATCCAAGTCATTTAGACTCAGATTTCTTGCCTGATCCATGGATGCATCATCAGTATAATAGGCACCAGGGACTCTAATCAGTAAAATTTCTCCATTTCTGATGTGTCTTCCTAAGAGGAAGAAAATAAGGCACAAAGGAACCGTGAACCCAAGTAGCACTTTCTGCTTATGAGGCAGGGAAGGGATCTTAAACATCTGGCACATGGACCAGAAAAGCATCCTGGATTAAAGGACTCTCACCCAGCTCCAGTGGCACAGGAGTGCAGGTAGCTGGCACCAGCCTAYTGAGAGGACTCTCCTTCTCCCTGTGGCCCAGTACATTCAGCTTCAGGGCATTTTCAGGCTTATAATTCCCTGCAGTGGAAGGGCAGAGACATTGGTGAAGATGCTGGCACTTTTCTGCRCTGCTTCTTGAGCAATCCCTCACCTTGAAAGGCCATTTCTTGAAGGAAAGAGGCTGCTCTCTTACAGCTATGATTCACATCTACAGAGCATGCAAGTCCCTGAGCAAGCCCAGTGCTCCTAAAAGGAACAGTTCAAACAAAAACTGTATCTATGCTGAGACAAGTGCATCCATAGCCTATGTTGCATATGATGCTTCATAACAGCAGTGGCAATGGATTGAATTTCTGATTATCCCTATATTGTATTTTAYGTCTGCTCCTGACCAGTCCTTAGTGGCCTGTGCACCCTGGAGGCCTCCTGCAAGCCTAGGAGGATTGGAGTTCATTAGAGTCAGCTTCTGGGACCTCCCCAAGATCTTGTTGGTGTGCCTGACAGGTTCCTCTGACAGCCAGACTCAGTAATTTGTCTCTAGGTACATGGTTTTAGTGGAGTGCTCTGAGGAAATTGGTTTACCATCTGTCTGTGCCTACCTGTAGCAGCTTAATGGAGAGTAATGATTCTTCATGAACCTTCTAAATGAAAGCCATTAACTGAACTGAGGGGAGAAATTGAATTATTGTCTCATCCAATACTTCCAATTTACCTGTCACTTTGCCTTGTCCAGGAYGTGCCAAACAGAGAAGTCGTCTCTGTCAGTCACCGTGTAACACACATAGTGTGTGATCTTTCTCTTTGGCTCCCCAGGTAAGTTATAATATGCCAGCAAAGTTCTCAGTCAGCTGCTGATGGATTTTATACCACTGCAGACCAACTTCTGTCCTTGCAATCTGAACTAGTTTGACCTTTCTCTTGTGATTTATGCTGACAGTAGTTGTATCCATGAGCCTGGTGCTGGGGGTGGGGCCCAAGGAGTGGGGGACATAGCACTAACTAACTGGAAACTACTTAACTACACAACCTGAGGGGAATAGCATTTGACCCCTGCTTTCCATCAAACCATGTCTAATGCTGAGCACATGTGGATGGATGCAATATCAATAGTCACGTGCCAGGAGGGTCTGGCCTTCTGAGTGAGTTTATGTCATCTTTTGAGGGCCAACCTGAGGCTTTCCCTGAGATCAAACTTAGTGTCTGTACAAACACTAATCATGAAAATATAARCATGAGAGCATGGCCTCTTGGATGCCAGAAGCAGACCTTCAAAGCACAGGGGACCCTGAGAACTCCCAACACTTAATGTGCCTTCAATCCACTGGCAGGCTGGAAAGGAGTGCTGGCCTGCAAAATTTCCAATTTGAGGCAATATCTAACCAATGAAGCTGAAGTCTTTGTAGACTAGTTCAATACGCAGAGTACAGGAGTACTCTGCCCATGCCCACTCACTACACAATGCACAAGACAGAATAATTCAGTAATGTGTTATAAAAAATACGATTTTTCTTATCATGCATCCAACCATGGACAAAGAGGACATTTTGTCCTTGATGATGTTTGATGAAGTAGATTTAATCAGACAGGACATTGGCCCTGACAGCATCACACTAGTCCATCTATTATTCAGGTTTTGTGTCTGCTGGTCCCTAGATGGATTGGTGTGTCTCCAAGATGTTTTTCCCTGTTCGTGTGGTGTCTTTGTTTTTGTGTTGATAACCTTGTGCTTGGCATGTGCAAATCTGATTATATTTTGGTCTAACAAAAAATGTCAGCTTGCATGTATCTCTGGGAATGATGGATATCCTATCTCGAAAATAACAGAGCCACAAATGGGAACTATCTGCAAGTGTGAAGTTAACTTAGCCTGTTAACAAAGAGCTTTATTCTTTGCCTCTGTAAAACTGCAGCAATAAATAGAAATCGGCAACCAAAAAAGTGGAGGGCAACACCTAGACAATCTGAACAAAGAATGCAAAGACAAAATCTGTGGTTTGATTCCTGCTGATTCTTGTTCTGTGATCTTGGTTAGAGCTCATTTCAACTACATCTCTCCTGTGTTGACACTTTTCCGCTTCTTGTTCTTCACGGTTCATTTTAAATGCATACTGACCTTCTCCCGTTCCTCCTAGCCTCCTAAAAAATTCATGGATCCCATCAAAAGGGCCATCAACCTTCAAATATCATCTTTTGCACTGTTGCCTGTCTCCATCACTTGTCTGTTAYCTTGTCAGCCCTACAAACAGTTATCTATTTGCTATTACTAGTTTTTGTAGGGACTGCTTGCATGCTTAAAGTAGATGAACAGATTCTTGCAAAACTGAGGGCTGAAGCTATCAGGAGAGAGATCRAAAGGAGGCACCTCACGCTCTAGACACACAAGGTCAGTAAATACAGCATTCATCTGTCTTAATGAATCAGAAAGTCATTTGTGAGAGAAGGAACACGTGGTGCTATATGGAAGACAAAATATGGACTTTATAACCCACTGAAACTCCAGTCCATTCACACCTGGATAGAAAGAGCTGTGCTCAACACAGTCTAATAGTGAAATGATTTGTAGTAAATCAGATTTGGTCAGTGCCTTTGCCTAGGATCCCAGGGTGGGATTCATCTCACTTTGCTTGAGATGTGTCTACCATGGACACCCCCACCTCCCCTGCTCAACTGGGCTCCCTTCTGTAAAGAGAGCTGTCACCAGGCATCTTTGATTCGGTGAACAGAGATAACCGTGTCTGGAGTATGACTCAACTAATCCAAGTGTCTCATCACAGGAGGTGAACAGCACCATAATATTATCTGCTTCTCTCTGCCAAGGGGGACGAGACATCTCAGTTTGGCCAGCACAGTCCCCCCATCCCTTATTCAGGTTTAGGTTGTTCCCGTTCAGAGATCTCTTGACCTCCRTTCCTAAGGAGGTATCTGTGTATGAGCACAATTGATTGGGGAAGACCCTGGACTGGAGAAARTGGTTGGACTTGTGTTTAACTGACTCGTTATCAGCTTTGTCAGCTATATCTCCTGGTAAGTGCTCTGTACCAACCCTGCTATCCGTACAAGTACTGCTGCACAAATGAATGGTCCCCATGAGGTCCTCACAGCAAGTTCACCAGAGCGATTATTATCTTTCACTCATTGAGAAAAAGTCCTGTCCTATATGTATCAGTCATCCAGAGTGGAAGAGACATTAACTGACTGCAAGTTGGCTGATGTCCTAAACTAACATTTTCCTAGCAAAGCAGCACCATCACACCTGAGATCGTGAATTGGTGCATGGTCTGCCCAGAAGGCTTGGTGGTAACACTCACAGCAGAAGAAGCTGCTGGGTCCATTTTTGAAACAAGCAGTGACCTAGCTTGAGAAAGTTGTGACTGTCAGTGTACTCTCTGTGATATCTCAGCATTGAGATGCAATGATGCAACTGAAATCCAAAATGGGCCATGTAAGTGATACTAGCTTTTGTCTAGATTTATCTCTTAAAAGATGCTTTAATTTCAATTTTCTAACTCATAGCTAGGTCCTCAATAAACTCAGCCTGCTGCTTTCCTGATAACTGCACAGTGCTTCCCGAAGACATTTTTTAAGTAAATTTTATTTGAGCAAACTCTGAATTTGTTTGCTGGGTTTTGTTGTCTTTTTCTATAGGAGATTTTATGGTACTGTGCTTGCTGGAAAGGTTCTTGGTGCAGAGTCATGTTGGGAAATGCACTGTATATAAAATGTGATGTTGTCGACAGAACTTACAGATGACTGAAGCTCATCAACAGTAGCAAACAGCTGGTGTTAGTCAAGATGCAAATTAGTTTTCCATGGTGGGCAGGAAGGCACAAATAATCAACCCAAAACATAGCAGCAAGGATGTGGTTCAGTCTTTCAGGATGCCATACAACTCCAGTACGTAAAGCCATATTGGGAAGCCCTGCTGGAAGCAACAGCTCAGTTCTGATCCTTTTGGATTCTAGATTCCTTCCATTGGTTCCTACTGTTAAGATGGTGCTAAATCAGTAAAAGTGAATAGCACATGTCTACAGAATGTGAATCTTTGATTTACTAGCTCAAGTGAGCATGTTCAATTTTTACTGGCCTTTTTGGTTCAAATGCCATCAGAAGGCAGTGCTGAACCCTAATTATAGACATCTGTGAGTAATACATTTCACAGCTGTTGTGCTATAACAGGCAGGGAAAAGCTCGGACAGCAGCCAGCATTTTCATGGAGTGCTGAATCTTAATTGTCAGGTCTCAGCTTGGTGCAGAGCCTGTGTGAATTGCAGCTGCTCAGACTGGCAGCAAAAAAGCACGTTTGGGAGAGCAAATCCCATGGGGTAGCCCAGCACTCGTAGGAAGACCAGCTGTGCCCGGGCTGAGAAGGTGATTCCCATTTTCTACACAAGTGGCAAGGAGGTTAGAATAAATCTTCCCACAGGATCAGAACAGTTGATGTCAATGGCTCTAGAAGCTGTCTTAAGAGATAGATAGCCTTAAATGAGCAGCCAGGGAGACAAGGAGAAGAATACTGCAGGAGTCTAAAACACTGATAATTGCAGTAGACTAAGAGGGAAGTGAGCAGCTTGAGGATGAGAAATAATGCTGTACTTGAAGGGAGGTGGTAGATCTGGATGTACAGTGCGTAGAGTAGGACATGTCCTCTGAATCTACTCAGTTTGGGAGGAGCTAGTCGTATTGCAGTGCTCTCAGGGTTGAGACAAAAGCTGAGCACGCAGCCAAGAGCAAGAGCGGAAGACCGGGATTTTCCCTTTCCTTCACAGACTCAGACTCCGGTGCAGCAGGCAGGAAGCATGGTTCAGAAAAGGTATGAGGGATACTGAGAAATGCTGAGGTTTGAAAAGCTTCCAAGGCAGAGGAAAAGCCCTTCTGTGGCTTGTTCCCCTCCCTTTACCATAGTCAGACTGAAGCTCCAAGAGGCAGAAACAACAGTAGGAATCATAGAGGTAGAGATACTCTCTGGTAGGTCTGCATCGCTCGTGACATATCCTTTGCCCTTCCTGCTCTTTCCATCCATCCTTGGTGTCAGGCTCTCTCCTAACTCTGCTCTTTCACCCTTGCAGACATCACACTTCAAAACACCCCTGGCTCTCCTAGAGCCTGACACTCTGGAAGTGGTGATGAATCTCTCATGTGTGAGCATGTCTGAAGGGTTAGAAATAGCTGCCAGCTATAAATAGKGTGATAATAGCCCATAAATAAATTGAATGGCCCTGCTGTAGTGACAAGGGGGGCTGTCACTATGTGTGGGAGACCATGCTTTCCCTGCCACTCCAGCAGTCCAGGAATGGAGGCTGTGAGCCATCCATGGAAAACGTCCAAGTTACCATGTGTTCAGATGAGGAAGAATTTCAGCTCAGCCTCTATTCCTCACAGCCCCTGCTATTTCTATCTCCMTTTCGTGTGTATGTGTGTTTTAAATAGATACGATCTTTATTAATAGTCCTGACTTCACATGGCAGCTTTTAAATAAAACCAAGTGATTGACTGTGGTCTCCAGGCTTTCAAATCCAGCCTGCCAGGGACTGAATTCTCTGATGCAGAGCCTGGACTCCCTTTATAGCCTGGATCAAAAAGAGATGGATGAAAAATCAGGATACAGCACCTGAGTTATTTGGCGCCAGGCTTTGATTTGCTTTGATTGGCTGGGTGACAAATTTGTTTCAAGTTTCTGCCCAGGCAGATGATGAGCATCACTTGGGTGAAGCACATCCCCATTCTTCAGGGTACTCTGGAACAGATTCAGACACAAATCTCTGGGTAGTGTGACACATGGCTGAAAGCAATAGGGAATAAACAGGACATAAAGCAGTGCAGAACTTGCCCGATCATTTCAAACACACCCGGATGGATGACAGTGGTCATAATACTTTACAATTAAGATAAGAAGTGTCCAGCCCTCCAGCAAATTTTAAATTGCTCTAACTGTCATATTTAGCCCCTGAACCAATATTTTTTGTGGAGAGCTGGGAACYCTCTTCTTCCTGCAAGAATTGAGCTGTTCATAAACTCTCAAATCGCAGAGGAGGAGGAGGAAACTCAAATGGTGGTAAAACAAGGGCCACAGAAGTGTTGCTGCTATTGAAGGCATTTCCCTGGCCTTAGCAGGAGTTCAGGGCATAGTTAGTGGCTACATATCCATCACAGCTGTGCTTACTGTATGCCAAGCCTGCAAGCACCGTTGGGTGAATCTAGGAGGCTAGAAAGAAAAGAGGCGATTTTGGGCCGCAGCCACACAACTCTACCCAGCATTTCKTATCGTAGCATCTGCTGCTCACCGTGACCTCTAACAAGGGAGGAATGGGAGTATTATCCAGGGTGCCAGGCCTGGAGTCAAATACTCACAACACTTCCCAGGGGGATGTTCACTTGGGCAGAAGCCAGCCTTGTACAGGCTCTCTAACTACAACTACACTCTCAGATCAAAACTAGACTTGTTGAACAAACCTGGCCTGAGTTACTTCTCTATTCACCARATTCCACAAGTATAAATCAGGGACAAGAGAGAATGAGGCTTGACAGTTCCTTGAAAGCAAAATCACTTCCCTGCCAGACTCCACTCCTGAGTCCCAGGACCTGCCTGCCTGTGAGCATTTTCAAACTTCTTGGTCAGACACTGAGGCTGCATTTGAAATAAAACCACAACTCATCCTCTCTGTTAGGTTTGCTAACTAGGTCACAGAGTGATACAGGAGCTGAATTAAATGATGTTGCTGCCTTTAGGAAATAAAGCTGCAAAACATTATGGTCACTAATAACATCTGCAGTTCTATATGCTGAARAAGGAGGATTGGATTTTTAGTTTCTGGACACAGTGTGATTCGGACTGGTCTCAAAGCAAATGTTCTTCTGCATATTGCTATCTAGAATTACGCTGTGCTCAGCAGTCCATGTGCTGAGCCCACTGAGCAAGGTGGGGCATTGGCTGACACGTGTTTCTTTGGAACAACTSAGCTTGACCATTGCTAGAAATGGGTTTTTGCTGGATCAGTCAGCTATTTCATGTAGCACTATCTGTAGCTCTGCAGGGACGGCTACTTGGCTTGGCTTGGCTGGGTACAGCACAGCTAATTCAGCAGTCTTGGTGTGGATCTGGAGACTCGTCAAGCCTCTATGCTTAGGTGGGGCAAGCACATATTTTTTGCATGATAGCTRAGCAAAGGCAGTCTTCTGGTAATTCATAACATAGAGATTGTGGAAGAAGTCCTAAAATTGTTGTATTCTGGCAGAGATAATCAATAGCATCGCATTAAGTAACTGCACGGTAAACCCCACCCTGYTCGCACTTCCCTCTGAAGACAGCTTTTAAGGATGGCAGGAGAAATTCCTGTCTATTAGCAGTCAGGGGAGGCCAAGGGGCTCAGCATCACTTTCTGCAGGATGTTTATCTAGCCACACATTAGTTCCCCTTCACTAGAGGATAACCTGGTTCTCCAGCACACAAGGGCAAGTATGTGTCTGAAGGCATTAACAGCTTGCTCCTGTTACACTGGCAAGGGAAAGCAGTTGAAAGCAAGTCCACTGAATCATGTCTARCGTTTCCCTGCTCCTCACGCATCTGCCACTTAGTGTGACCAGAAGTTTTCTTCRCTTTTCTTAAGGGACTTTCTGGGTTTCAATCACTGCTTCCTAGAAACGAGCAGATGAGGGAGATGCCCACCGGTATCACATCACCTCCTTTCCAGGGGAGACATGGCCGCACTCTCAGTCTGGAGAGGCAGAGTGCCATAAGTCCTCAYGTCTCACAACATAAGACCACCTTTTACTTGGATCAGAGTAAATGGGATAACTAACTCTCYTGTGGCCAGTTCCTGCAAGACAAACCAGGGACTGTTTTCAGCACATAATTTAGTTCTTTTGTATTGCAYCTCGTTGTCTAAACAAACTGTCCTGCTGTTATTGACCATCTGCTAGAGGAGTTTTGCCAGTTCAGTTCTGCCAGCATAATGAAAGCAGTGGAACCTGTAATGACCGAGACACCATAAAATAATACTGATGGCATTAGGCCACCAATATTACAGTCCTTTCAGAGGAAACAGTGTGCTTCAAGCAATGGCTGAACTGGTCACGTCACACATCTGCATAGCAGGAGCTGAGAGGGCCGTGGTTAATTGAAAGAGTTTCAATTCAGCCTGGATATACGTGGTCTCTCTGGGCAGTTAAATCACATGAGTTTTCCATAGTCAGTGGCTCATAAGCAGCCTTTGGTGGAGGCTCCATTGCTCATCCTGGGCTCTCTGCAACACTGTGGTGATCCRCTGAGACTGATTTCATCACAGACCGTTGTAGCCTCTCAGGCCTTATTTGCCCATGAAYAGAGATAGTGAAAGGGACACCTTTTCAGTCTGCCATTTGCTTGCAACCACAACACTCTCTCAGGAGACAATCCTTTCTCACTCATTAGTTGGATAGGTTTGCAGCTCAGGAGCAGGACTAGGTACAGTGGAGGTATGAAGCTAACTCAGCTGGGAACAGATGGTCTGCTGGGTCCTCTGCCTCTGCGGATGCTCTTCTGTCTATTTAACCTTCTCCTTGCTGCCGCATGAAGATGTGCCTGGCCTGTCCTCTTGACATGGATTTCAGTCCTGTCATTGCCGTTGATGTATTTGTCACACCATCAGATTATCAATGCCCCTGGTGTGGCTGGATGCAGGTAGGCTAAAACTTCTCTGCTATTACCTGGCAGCTTTTGGGCAGCCCCAATCTGAAAGTCATATGTACAGTGTTGTGCCTTATCATGAGAGCTAAATATCAGGGGTATGGTCCRTCTGTAGCCCTGCCCTGCCTCTGACCTGAGCCTACTCATGTCCAGAGAGCTCAGAGTGTGGTCAGAGTGAATTCACCCCTGTCTTTGTACAACTATTGGAGTACATCTGAAGTCACTAATTAAGCCACACATACAAGAGAGGGAAGAAGTCTTCTTTCGGTATCTTTTAATCTCTTCATGCTCTGGTTTGCTTCCTGCATAAAGGGGAATGAATCATCCTTCCGTCTTCCACTGAAGGACTGCAAGGGACTAATAAGGCAACACGTGTAAGGTATATCAAAGCTTTCAGCTGAAAATCCTCTCCCACAGCCAGATCCTCACTCCTTTGCAACTGCAGAGTTGCACCYGCTGCTCTGAAGATAACTGGAGAGATGCATAGCTTTTGCAGGAACTGAGATATTTGAATAAGTACCCCAACAGGAGGTGACATCGGAAATCTTTCTCCTGAGGGCTCAGCAAGGGTCTCCTGGAGGAGAATAACAGCAAACAATGCTAAAACTTAGCTCCACCTCCACTCGAGTATTAACTCCTGTTACCCAACACTGCAGAGATTTGAACTCTCCCTCTTCTCTCTCCTCAGGTCTCAGATCCTGTGCTGCTGGGAGCTTTCTGGTGTCTCATTAGGTTTCATTTATTAAGGCTTAATGTACAATAGGGAATTTTGTAGGGGAGTGACTGAGGGCAGCTAGTTTGCGTGGGACTTTTTGTCTTAAGCTTTGTAAGACCTGGTATTGTGAAGGCATTTGACATGCCCACCAACACAAATATAATGGCAATTTAATGACATACTATTTTTAATTGGGGGTGTGGCAGGGAAAGAAAAAAGGAAGAAAGTGCCTGGCTGAACTGATGCCAGAAAGCTCAGGTAGGAATTTATTGTAGCAGCTCCCCAAACTGCCAATTGCCCATAGCAACGTACTGTATAGAAACTGGCATCTATTGTAAAGGTGATTAAAGGTCCAAGAAATGAAGGCAGAAGAGTGACTGAACAGTTTGGGGAGGGAACAATACCTCCAGGTTGGCTTGCATTAACACAAGAAGCTTTTAGGGGAATTCAGTAACACATTAAGGTAGATTATGGAGGGGCAAAGATTTTGGTATTCCCTAAGTGACTGGGGCTTACAGGGAGCCAGCAAAGAAACATTCATGAATGCTTGGTCTGTAGAAAACARTAAGCACCTGCATCTAAAACCTAGGCCTCTTCCAACTGTGTAAATGTGAGCACCACAAAATCATTAATGATCTTAAGTTGGCTGGCATATAAGTAACCAAAAACAATTATCTAGGGGTGCTGTGAATTCTGTACTTTAGCTCAGCTATGTCCTGGCTCAGCAGAAGTTATGGATTCAAAGTGGGAAACGGTGGATGAAATGTGGGAAACCCAGCTGGATGTTCAGAATCATCTCTTCCAGCCCTAAAACCTGTGGTGTTGTGGGTGATTGACTGCCATGATGGCCTTCCAAAAGAGTACCTTCCTACAGGAGGAAGAGCAGAAGGAAGAGGAGAAGATTCAAGAAGGACATTGGAGTTGATAATTGTCTTGTAATGTGCGAAAGAAAGCAACTGTCTTCCAGGGTAGCTCTTGTGCTACTAGTGGTTTTCATGGGACAGGAAGTGATGGTGTAGGAAGATTCCCAGGATAACATACATTTCTCCCTCCAGGTCTTCATGAAATAGAGATGGTTGACAGCTGTGAAATGATCATCTTCCTAGAAGGAATGAGGGAAGGGTGTTGGGCAAAGCAAAGAAAATAAAACTCACGTTATGCTTGTAAGAAGGACCTTACCGTTCTACCTACCCCCCATGTCCTGTCCTCTAAGAAAGAGTAGTTTCCTATGATTCTGTTTAAAGCCTGGGAAAGGAGAGCTTTAAACAGTCTTCCTGGGAGGTCTTGATGAAACTGGGCTGTCAGAGAAGTCAGCCAGCTCCCCTTCTGATTTGAAATCCAACTAATTAGCTCCAGTGCACAGTGCTTCAGATCTGCGCAGAGCACAAAGCTGCCGAGTCTGGTATTTCCAGGTCTGTCAGTCCTTGCATGAAATAAAGAAATGAACTCCATCATAGTGAGGGAGCAGTCGGCCTAATGAGGCACCCTGGAGCAATCTGGCAAAGTGAGGAAGAGACCGCCTTGATGGCAGAGCCCTCCTCACCTGGCCTTCTGTTGGGAGACAGCAATGCCAAGGAGGGATGATTCTTCCTCCATCCTCCCAAGGTCTCTGTGGGGTTTCACAAAGGCCAACAACAAGCKGAAATAGCAAGAAGATGGAAGAAAAGCAGTCCTCTGAAAGAGCAGAATTGCAGAGCCAGGGCTCAGACTTCAAGCAGCAGCATCCTACCAGTTTCACAGGATTTTGAGCTGTAAGAGGGTGCTACAGCATGGTCTTGAGGGAAAGCAGAGACAGACATGGATGTTTCCCCAGTCTCTTATCCTGGGCTTGGGATAGGATCAACTCCTTCTGGAAGCCATTCTCTGAAGCTACATGGATGTGGACAGCTCTGGAGCGAAACCCTGCCATATTTCAACCATACCACAGATCACTGTAATGGAGTTAAACCCTCCCTAAATTGAGGGCAAAATATGCACTAAGTTGTGTCAATAAACTGAGCAGGTGGTCCTGTCTCCTGTGAGGTTACTCCCACTGAGCAATCCCAGGCCAGAAAAAGTCTCATGGGGACAATGACAAGTCTGAGTGCAGGACCTGCACCCACAGAAAAGAGACTGAGGGAGGGTTTTTTCCTAAGGTATAACCGGGAATTAGAGGAAAAATCAGGCACCTAAGTTTTACCTGGAGTCCAAGTTTCCCCAGTAAGGTGTTTACAGCAGCTAGACTAAAGCACTGTTTTTYATAAAGCCAATTGCAATGGCACCACAGAGCCTCAGAGACCAGTATTCGAGCTCAGCTGCTGGTTTATGATTGGCAAAGCTCAGCTTCCTCAGCTGGCCTCCAAGGCCTGCTTAGGGAGAGTCTCTAGATGCTTCACCAGTAAAAGAGGTGTCACTGCAGCAACATCCAAGTATTTTCCCAGYGGGGGCTACAGCATAGGGTCAGGAAGCTATTTCTGTCTTTAACCACTCAGGTGTTGAGAGTTACGGCATCCTGTAGTTYGCTGAGAGCTTTAACAACCTCCTGTTGAGCAGTACAGCCCTAGTGCGCTCCGTGTTACCTTGAYGAGACATGCTGCTCAATACAAGGGAGGCAAAAGAAAGTGGTCTAGAGTCTGTCCAAACTGCATTACAATTCAAACCAGRGCAGCATGGCAGGTAGCATCCTTCMTGTTCTCTAATATATGCCCACTCTGATCTCTCAGTGGATATTTCCTGTGTCAAACCCTCCATAAACTGGCGCCAGAGAACACATTGCCAGGCACGAGAAGAATGTCTCCCTTGAGACCAYGTCTCACTCTTGCAAAATAAGCCACGACCATACTGTCATTTTGACCTTTTAGTTCTAGGGAAAAGAGAGATGTTCACTGTGAAAGTCACTAGAACCAGTTTTAGTGACAGCCATCAAGGAGTGATATTCATTTCAGTGCCTCACTGGATAAACCCCAGGCCAAAGAAAGGGCTTAACTAAAAGAAGCTAGAAGACAATATTATTCAGGTAATCTCAYCTTATGCTTCAGAGAGCCTAAGATATTTATGTGGAAGAGTGAGGAAGTCATCTTTCACATGGCTGAGAGCACTGTACAGCTCACCAGCGGCATCCTGGAAAGATTCTCACCTTCCCAATAAACAGCTGCTATTTGAGAAGATAGGATTAATTGGAACAATCATCTGATGTAAGACTTGGCTTTGTAAGAGTACTAGTTCCTTTTCCTTGTCATCCCCTTTGAAAATGCATATCAAGGAAGATCAGAGTTCTTTGCCCCACAAAACTGAGGAAAAGCATTGCTGTTTGCATTAAAAGATGGGGCATGCACAAGTAGGTATCAGAAATGCTGAACTTTGCTTCAGGTGGATGTTTCCATGGATGTAAGAAAGCCTTGACACTTAGTATCTCTCCTGAACTAACTAGGGAGATAAAAGGGCAGCTTGTATCTCAAAGAGCAACGAAGGGTACCCACATGTYGGTACTCCTGTATCCTTTGTCACTCCTTTCACCTGCTGTTGTACATGACCTGCCCAGTCCACATCTTGCTCTTTCTAGAAGCCAAGAGCTGTGTATGTAGAGCTCACATGGAATGAATATTGTCTAAAAAACAAAAATGCTGAATTTGAGCAAGATCTGTAGGGGGAGAGCATACCCATCGTGAAGAATAGGTGCAGATGAGTACAACCCCTGCTGTAAACAGACACTAGATGCACAACAGGCACRGGACTGACTACATCATCCTAATGCCATCCAGAAAAAGAAGGAAGATTTGTAAAGAGAAAAACAAAGAGAGATGGACCACTGGCCTCACAGGTCCCTCACACTACTTGCAGGAACTCAACCCTAATAAGATGTTCTGGTTATGAACATATGAACAAGAGGGGCTAAATATCTGAAAGAATCCTCCAGCTCTGTTTTCTGCAACTCTCCAAACTTAACCATTAGGCTGAAAGACCTTGTTTTTAGGCAGTGCTGTTGTAGGTTCTGGATCCAGGAGACCCATGTCTAATCTCTTTCTCTAGTAAAGGTATGTGGCACTTCATTTCCTTTAGTGATTTCCTTGAGTTTTTTCTTTACCTTTAGTGCGTTGGGCTCTGGTGGGATGAGGTCTGACCACAGTAATCAGTACAAGGCTGACTTCAGGTACTCATTTAGCTAAAACAGTTAAAATTTTCCCTTGCCATTAATTACCTCATTTTGGATAACACATGAACATCCAACAGGGAAGGATCTTTCAAACTTCCAGCTCCACARCCGCAGGTCACCAGGTAACCCCATTCCAGCGGGTCACCTCCCGTGACAGCCAAGTGTCAGGAACATCCCTTCTTGCCCTTGCTCACTGCAAATGGTTTCTTGCACRAAGGACACATCCTTCCTGCATACTGAAGCCAGGAGACCGGAGCCCTCAGCCCAGTAACAGATTAGCAGCAATTTAGCATCATTCATCGACGTGGTTCTAACTGGACCTCCCCTGACCTGAGCAGAAGCCACACTGTATCGTGCCTCTTCTCATTTCTGGGGCTAATTATTACCAGCTAAACAGCACCAGGCTTTGCTTTTTTCTTTTTGCCATGCTTGTTAGCATTGTTCCTTCCAGCAGCTTTTCATCTCAATGGAGGCAATTGTGCCTGGCTGACATTTTAATTCTTTCCAGCTGCATCTGAACAAAATGACACAAATTAAGTGGAAGGGCTTGGGGAAGGGTGGAAAGGAAGCACCCTGCCCCCACACGCCATCCCACAGGGAAGGTTTTGTGCTCAGTGCAGCAGACACTCATATGACACCACCAAGACAAGTTTTGACATCAAACTGACAGCAGCAGAAATCACGAGTCCTCCTGGCCCTTTTGGCCAGTCACGGGCACGTTGTGCCACACCACTGCTACCTCTCCGGGCTTGTTTCCCTGAGAAGCCCAGTAGGGAAACTAAGAAGTGAAAGACTTCCAAGGACTCCCATTATGCAGGGGCTGAGTTTAAAAGATGGGATGTCAAATGTTTCAGTGGATGTGTTTGTGGGAGAGCTTTATCATGGATAATCCTAGAGCCTTTCAGCAGTGGCAGATGTTGGCTGCAGTTCCTAATCCAAACACCTTTACCTTGACTTAGAGCATATTTTCCAAAGTAAACTTGGAAACTTTGGGGGTTGGACTAGATGGTCTCTAGAGGGTCCTTCCAGCCTCAGTTGTTCTGTAAAGGTAATCTGCTGTAGTGCACCCATACCTTGGTTCAGGGATCCCTCTGGCCAAGCAAGTATGATTGAACGAGCTGCTGCCCGCTCTAAGAATGGCCTGCAGCTGAGCTGTGCTGGCCAAAGAGAAATAAAGAGAGGAGACAGGCAAGCTGTTGATCTCCTTGGCAATACACAGGAATCCCAGCTAAGTGAGCTAAAAGACCTTGCTGGGTACGATGCTGCATAGACACAGAATAGAAAGCCTGACTAAACTCCTAAAAGCAATTATGGAGTATAATGAGACCAGAGAATTGCATTAACACTAGTGTACTTAAATATTGCTTCTTATTAGRCCTTAGGATGCTTTAGAGGAATCCAAGTTGCATGCTTCAGAAGCTAAATCTTTTAATCTAAGCTATGCCAAAAAGAGATGTTAAAAGAGGAATTAAAGGAAGGTGAGAAGTTCTAGAAACTAGTATTAACAACAGGAAACAAGATCAGACTGGTTCAGYAAACTGGAGACCCCATTGGTTGAGGGAGCTCATCCCAACATTTTGACATCAAACCGAAATGCCTACATAAAACATCAAACTGCCCAAAGCTCTGCTACAGTCTGTGGCAAGTCAGAAACACTTCTGAAAGATGGCCATGATTTTAGCGGGGCCAAATCCATTTCTGGAGGTGCCTATTTCTCCTTTAATTGCAGAGAAAACCAAGCAGGTCCCAACCCATACTCCTCAGGAATCTGACTTGCTTTTAGTAGTAGAAGAAATAGCACAGGGAGGGTCATGCCAGCAAAGGAGAAGAGAAGCTGTTTTCCAGAAAGTCTAAACGTTAAATTTCTCAACTGCTTTAGAAACTAATGCAAACAGCAGAGTCCCATTGCAGAAATAACCTCTGCTCCTTCCTTCCCCACACAGCAGGGGGTAGAGGCCCCATGCCTCCAGATTAGAAGAGCTCTGTCAGGCAGTCAAATTGGAGGCTCTAACACCAAGAAGAGAAAATGTTATTCTAGCAGGTTTTCAAAGTACCCATCCTAACTTGATCAAAATGTCATTTGGATATGCTAAACTGAAAAATGAGGAGCGAGAGGGGTGGGACTATGGCAAGGTTTTCAACATTTGTCATGATTTTCTTTTTCTTTAAAGGTATATTTGAACAGCTCTCAGCAGGAGTCCGGAGCTATGAATGCTGCCAGGCTTTCATTCTGCCTTGCAGCTTACAGTGTCTGCGCAAATCCATGCAAGCCTAAAATATCTCCAACCAAAATTCAGCTCCAGGGCACTTGTTTATTTATTGCATTATTCTTCATATCCATATATCTTCATGACTCTAACTTTGAAAGGAAGAGGCATAGAAAGGAGCAGAGGGTGAATGAGATAATAAGCATTTCCTGATTTGGAAAGGGCCGTTTTTGTTTGTTTTTGTTTTTGTTTTTTCCTGCAGAAAGGATCTCTGTCCAGTAAGTCAAATTCCTTGAGGGATTTAAAGGAAYGTGTCATTATTCCTCTGTTATTTCACTTAGAAGCCTTTCACATCAGGCTGTGGTTTCTAGATACATTTTCTTTTGAAGCACTGTCAGCTTAAATRTTTGCCTCTCAGTTCTTGTCCCTTAACCCTTCCCAACTGTTTGTTTCTGCCATATTATGGTACAGTTGTGGCTGAGTAAGGGTAGGGCAGGACAAAAAGAATCAGTGAATCAAAATTAAAAAAAAAATACAAAAACATTTTCTGTCTTGGCTCTGTTGCTTTTAAGCTGGAYGCATTCCCCAAACCAGCTCTCAAAGAAGTTCACAAGCAGCTGTGCTGGCAGGAGAGAAGGGATGGCAAGCAGCAGCGCAACAGCAGGAGTGGGAGGCCGTGGAAGGAGAGGAAAACAGAAAGGAGAGCAGAAAAGCTGATTTTGACTATTCAAACACATCAGTAGGGATGAGGTGAAGTGGTGGTAGAAGCTACAGAGGAGAAGGCTATCACGTTGCTACCATGAGCAAATACGAAGGGCAAAAAAGTGCTAGTGAGCAGTGGCTGGAAAAGACTGAAAAACAGCAGTATGCTCCAACACATGGACAGCTTTGCTCTAGGTGCGAAAATGAATGAGGCAGCAGCAGAGTTATCTGAAGGGAAGGACTTACTTTCTGCCTGTCTTCCAGCGAAGAGCAGAAAGGGCAGAAGGGGGAAGGGAGCTTGGCATCGCAGCATGCTAATGAGGCAGAGGTGAGGCTGTTTGATGTAGCACTGAATGTGCTCAAGGGACCCTCCAGGGATGATTGCTCAAAATGACTTTCAGAAAAYGCCACTGGGACACTCCAGGCTCTGTGCAGAGTACATAGCGTAATACATCTGTGCATGGCGAGATTGACACCCTGATGATGAATGTCAACAGCGCAGGATTCTCTTTATGGGAAGAAAGGCAATTAACTTTGGAAACAAGGGTCTGGGCTGAATGCACATGGGCATGTTTTGCACAGGGCCAGGTTCAAAAGGAGGTGGGGCGAGGTGGACCRGCGACACTCATGAATGCATCTCCCCATTTGCTGTGGGTGCCTGAAGCCTGCTATGTGATGTAGATTTTAAAAGCTATGTCTTAGGAAGTTCCTAAAGTCTAATTTCTGACCCCAGTAATGAAATGGGGGGCAGGGGGGAGAGGGTAGTCCCTTAACTTCCAGTTCAAGCCTTGAAGTTGCAAAGGACTCAAAGCAGAGGGGGCTTAAGAAAGCATGAGAGAAACTGCTGTGCATCTGTCAAAAGAAATGTACCTAGGCCTTTTTACAACCTTATCCACAAGGGTGTGTTTTACAGCACAGCTGCAGCATTGAAGACCTCTAGTATGGCCAGAAGAGGCAGAGAACCTGTGGGAGTCACTGCATCTCCAAGTCACCAAAGCGGATATCCCAGCACTACCATGTTCAGTGGTGATGGTCCTCACTCTGGGAAAAGAGGTATGGTTTTCTCACTCTGTTGCTTGTCTCCCTTCATATGCAGGACAGGAACAACTACAAACAAGTCCTCACCGCGGCACGCCAACATGGAGGGCTCAACAGGGTTTGCTGCCTTCGTCGTTCTCTGCTTCATCCTTCTGCTGCATCTTTTCTTCCGCAGAACTGGTATGTATGCACACATTAGAGGAGAAAATGCAGGAAAGAGGATGCCCTTTCACTTTACCAGAAGGCCTTCAGAGAAGCTGGTCCTCCAGTAGATGCCTCAAGCTATCTTCCATATTTAGAGCTGCCAGTGCAGGGCTTCTGCCTGAGCAGGGCTCATTAGTTACCAGAGAGCATTAGCTACCTTGTGGGGGGAAATGCAATTTTTTGGCAAGGTCTGTACTGGGAGGAGAGAAACTTCCTTTACCACACCATAGTAACAGCTGTGATTTGTTTTTGAGTCTTCAGCAACACCCCACCTATTTCAATCCCAAACCATTTTGCTTCCAAATCCAGGCCAGTATGCTAAGCAACAGCAGTGTCGACACACTTACAGGGAGGTCTTTCACAAAACACAAGAATTTATCCAAATAACYAAGAATTACCTAATGTTTTTCCCCACCACCTCTGAAACAGAAACACATTGTTCCCATTAAACTCAGAGGAGTGTATTTCACTGAGACGCCATGTCACAGAGGAGAGAAAACAAAAGACATACTGGGGAAAGGAAATTCGAATTTGATGTCAGGGTTCRTTTTTTAAGATTTTGTAACTCAAAAAAAATGCCTTGATTGTTTTTAAAGTGTTTTGGCACTGTAATTTCCCTTTGCCTTCTGTTTTCAACACAAATTGATTTCAAAATCAAAGCTACAAAGAACACTAATACTGGGCTTTGTTACTGAAGCGCAATTATATCTTGTTTAGGGGGGTGCTATTGCCTGTTCAGGATTCTTGGCTGCTTTTGGCAGCAGCCCTGATGTTCCTGGTGGTGGGCGGACATAAAAGTAGATGCTATTCCTATCCTAACAAGCTAAGATTAATGCCTATCATGACAGCCCTATTCTGTACACCTATTACCCAGCCAGTTCATGTTCCTGTTGCGAGCAGCCCTCTAAGAAAGTCTCCTGTCTTTTTCTCTCCACTGGCTATATGCAGTGTCTTAGGTGACTGTCCTCCTGACTTGAGTGCACAAACTAAGATCCTAAAGTAGATAACGTAAGGGTTTACAGCAAGGTTTTGTCCTTCTATACCTGCAGGACTCAGAAGAAGTTGCTTGTCTAATGCATCAGGGGATTTCTTCCAGTTTTCTGCAATTTCTGTGTGTGTGTTGGGGGTGGTTAATAGATGTCAGGGTGTGATTCATACTACCTAAGTCTACATGTTTAAAAAGGTCAGTATTTAGTTCAAATATTCCCTCTGTCATCAAGAGAAAGACTTCCAGAGGGCAGTTCATTCAATCTGCTTTGGACATGCATGTTAAAAGATGGGTTTCCATCAACCCACATAAATGTCTGTCTATTTACTCACTAGAGAAGAAGCCTCAGATAGCCAGGCTTCCAAAGACAAACATATTTTCTGTTTCAGTATTTTACATTTCCAGAGATCTTTATCTCTTGTGAGTGCTTAGAAAGCCATTACATAACTTTTCAGACTAATTCTCCTTTCCAATTACTCTGTGCAGAAATGTAGATAGGCTTTGTTTCTAATGATGGGCCAAAAGAAAGAMAGACTTTCAGGAAACAGCAGGGGTATTGCTTTAGAAATATGAAAAGATAATAGATTTTCATGGTTTGGAATAATGCTGCAGCTAATCCTATTTTTTTTGTCAGCTCTCTTCATTACACAGTTCATCATTTGAAACTCACTAAGCACTTAYTAGACTTTAGAGAGAGAGTGACCAGTCTACATGGAAATAAGTTTGTCAGAAGAAGCTGCTAGGAAATGTGGCTAAATTTGAAAGTCTTGGAACTGGTCTGCAAAGTACCTCTGCTCCCTGTAATTCAGAGAAATTAAAAATGGGGCTGCTTAGAAGGTCGATGTGGTTAAGTTCAGTAGATTTGTAAGTAGAACATTCCAGGCAATGACAAAAAAAAGCCAAATTGCAACCTCATTTGCTCTGATATCTTGGTGTTCCCAGAGGAGTCACCCACAGGGAGGAAGCTGGGATTTCAGACTTCAAAGTATGACTTTCTAGTGCTTTAAAAAAAATGATGCTGAAAGCAGGAAATGATTCATTTAGGCTCATCCATTTCTGAATGGTTGACCTCAGGGGAAAGAGCACAGACTCTTTCATTAATTTGGATTATTCTAGTCTAAACTTGGAGTGACTCCAGTACCATCAAYATTACTGGTGTAAATGAGATCAGAYTCTGGTCAGRTCCTCATAGTTTCTAATGTAGAACCACTTGCAACTTCATAGTGATGAGGAAATGAAACCCATCTCCTTAAGAGGGTCCCCATCTGGCATCTAAGTTCAACACCATGTTCACTCTGCGATCACGGTCCCCTCAYCCTGCTCTTCATGAACAGCCAAAATTCACAACTTGCTCTATGCCATGCCACACGAGCAGCTGCAGCCTTTTTCTCTCCCATGGAACTCCACACCGGAGCCCACATCCATGAAGAAGTTTAGTTGTCTACCTTCTATTCATTTTACTTACTTGGGTGATTCTGAATTGTGGATGTTTCTGAATTCCTGCAGATGATCTGAGAGCTTCCACCTTCACAACACCAAAGGTTAAACCAATGGCCTCCAAAGCTGCATATATCATAGGCTTTTGTTGAACTAAATACTGAGCCTTGATAGGCTGCACCTTACCCAACACCCATCCTCCGTGGATAAGCAGGCATGTACTACACACATTAAAGAGTTACGCTGCCCTCAGAGGAGGGAGAGGATGAGGACCATAAATGTCATCTGTCAGACCATGCATCCTAGTATGGAAGGGACCAAGCAGCAGGGACTGGGCTCTCCATGTGGCAGCTTTGAGTGTACGGGGCTAGCAAAGCTGAGTTTCACCAGAGCAGGCACTTGCTGGCAGCAGCTACTTTTGTTTATCAAGTTCTTTGTAATCACACAAATTAGACATTGGATCATTAGCTTCACAATGACCCAGAATACTGATTTATTTAATGAATGTAAATGGTCTTTCACTAGCTAATTAAATTAGGGAAATGAGARCTGTTGTTAATAAAACAGATAGCAAAGAGGGAAAAAGCTTCTGTGCCCCAATGACAGCTGTAATATAGGGCTTGCCATGACYCTGTCTCCTCCAGAAAAGCTCTGAATGAAGTTTCTGTCTTTGAGGGATGGCTTTAATGCATGATCTGTGATCAGCTATGGGCTTTGGAGGGTCTGTAAAGGTCCTGAACCACAATAGAGGACAGATTCAGGAGAAACCAGRTTTATATCTGTAGTTACACCTGTGTGGATCCAGATTAAGCTGAGTGGTCTCCTTCAGTTCCATCAATATAAATAGGATCATTTACATAATTAGTGAAACGAGCTATTTACAACCAWTTCCACTTGCATCTAGCAGGAAGCTGTTGTTCAGTACTTTCAAAATTCTCTGTTTTGAAAACTTTTTGGTTCCAGACTGACTGCTTACAAAAATACACCAAAGACCTTATGCACCACTGGCCAAGTCCAGCACCCATCATGTCCAGTCTTGACCTTCTAACACTTGAAGCCAGAGATAGAAAAATTGCCTTCACACAAAGTGCCACACAGATGTTCCCCAACCATGCACTAGGAAAAGGTATTTCAAAACTATAAGTGATCCAGCACAATTCCAACAGTGGGTTCCGGGTTGGTGGTAACTCTACTATGAGCTATGATGCTTTGGGACACCACTGCAAAGGACCTGAGGGTGTCACAGAGACTGAAACCTCTCTCCCTATATGTTCCTTGGCAAAATTTCAGCCTCCCAAGGCTGAATTCTCGATGAATTACATGTTATGTAGATACTACTAGTCTCAGGAACCTCCTCTCATCTATTTCAACAGCAGTAACAGGAGACTCCTTGAAGTATCACAATGGCCAAATGCTGAGCAATAAATCTTAATAATTCCTTTCAGATGAGGCACGGATATGCTTAAGATAATAGAGCTCATAGAGGAAAGGCATTTATTTCCTGCCAAGGAATGTAACTAAAAACCAAAGTGCCCTTTGACAGGTTTATAATCCACCCATGCATTGCCATATATGTAGGTCATATATTAGTTAAGCCATATATTACTCAAGACTCCTCTTAATAAGCRACTTTAAAGACCTTTAACAGCCTTTTGTAAACTGTTAGGAAGTCAAGCAATAACAGAAATATCGCTCCACATTGCCCATCTACAAAGGGATTGCTATTCTCAGGAAATAAATCAAATATAAGGCTCAAAGCTTTAGTGAAATAACTTCCATCGATTAAACCATGTAAWTAACCAGGGTCTTCAAATCAAATCAAGTCAGCATAAATAACTCATCACAAAAGGCCACTCCTTGTCTGGAGGTTATGAAGGAAGTCACCCCGTCCATAACTGTTGTTAATAGGAGTGAATCTGTAAAGATTTAGGTCTGTGCTTGAATTTTTAGGGCTATATATCAATATGGAAAGCAATAATTGGAAAGTAGTGATGATTAATATGCCTGATTAATTGCACAATCAGAAGACAGGCTATGCAATTACAGAATCTTTCAGACACACGTGATCCTATACTCCATCACCAACTGAATAAAATAAACACAAATAGAATTAATCAAGTGAAATGAGAAAACCAAATTTAAGTAAATGTATGCAAAATGTCAAAGACACCTCCATTCTAGATCCTTCCCAATATCAGCAAGAGAGGTGAAAAAATAAAAAGCTGAAAGATAAATGACACATCCCTAACGAAAGCAAAGGAATCTTCTAGCATGGGCTCTTACAGCTCCCTTTGGTCTGCAGGCCAGCTGTGTGGGGTAAATATAAAGTCAGTAAAGCCATCTTTGGGATGTTTCAGGACAGGCTGTGAAGYTGTTTTGCACCAGTGCAACAAGTGAAAGTGATTATCTGAATTACTGCTGAAAAGGGGCTGCTTCCCTTGCTTCTCCCATATTTCCATTCTGCCTTGCTCCTCACACTGTCTCCTAGGAGGGGAGAAGGACTTCTCTTGGCAATAGCTGTGTCTCCTCAGCTGCTGGGGGGAACATCAGCCATATTTTTGTTGGCAGAGCAAATGCAATTATTCCCTCCCCACCTCTTCTCCACCCCAAAATACCTTCCCCCTCCTGGCTGCACGTTTAACCCCTTCCAGCTGTTCCCAYGCAGCTGCCAGTGGGTATTGGGGAGATCCATGAAGTGAATTGAACTATTAACTGATCYGAGGTAAAAATAACCTTGCCCCCCCCCMMAAAAAARGRRGGGGGTTGTAAACTGTGGGAGGAGGACAGGCAGCCTCAGGAAGGGAATCATCAACCAGAGGCAAGAGTGAGAACTGCTGAAGTCAGGTTTGCCTSCAGGAAAAACATCTTTGGACCCACGGTTCAGTATCTGTTGGGATCAAGACCTGCCTGGCCTGTCCYGATCCTGCAAGGTGATTGGGACCTTGCCTCCCTGTGTGCCTATCTGAGGCTCTATCTGATCTCCTCACAGTCTTAAATGTATTCCTCCTCATTAGATCTTTAGGAGGTACAGCACTACTACAAAACTCTGAGGCATTGACAGAAAATAAAAGTCAGAGCCACATAAAGCTCTAAACTGCCTTGTAGATATTGAAGAGTGTGGTTTCAATCTTCATTTAGTCAATGCTTCRTCATGAAGGTCCCAAGTGCCCACATGTACATCAGTAAAGAGTCCCGAATGGCCTCGTGATCAAGTGAGATCAGAATTGACCAGGATGTCTCCAGCTAAAGGGATGAGGGGTGGCAGGGGGTTTGCATTTTGACTACAAGCTCATCAGCCASTCTGCAGGCCCACCTCTGAATAATCTGTGGGGATTTTGCTTGAAACCAAGAGGGAAGCCAAAATCTCTCTCTGGTGTGAGGAGAAAGCCTTCCCGAGAAGCTACCCACCAGGAAACCCTTCTTGGTGAGAAAAAGCAGACCAACAGATTGGATGCTTGACAGGGACTGCTGCCTMCTCCTTAGCCAGAGACTTTGGATACCTTGCTCTGCACCCAGTGCACAACCTTTGATCCATATTAACTCTTATTACTGCCCACCACTTTACTTGAGACAGATACTGGGCCTGCAAACACAGTGTCTTCCAAGAACATTACCATGTGCATATGTTTCTTCCCTGATGTTTATTCAGGGGACCTACTTACTTATTCCAGCCTGTGGTCACAAGCAGTGGCAGTAGCTCTCAGCAACTGAGTTCTCATACTTCTCTTTTGTGTTATTTTTTTCACAGCAGGAGTTGAGTGCCAGCTAATTTAAAAAGAGAGAGGGAAAGTGAGAAAGATCTTCTCTAATGTTCCACTTTCCCTGAGAGCCTATTTGCAACAGAATATTTCCATTGTCAATACAATCTAATGAGTTTTCTAGCAAAGAGAGTTGTTTACTGCAAGTTTATGCAAGATGCAGGATTTTTCGTTTGGAATCCAGTTCATCCCTACTGTGGAGCCTARAAGCCACAGAAATGGACACAGCAGCAGCAAAAGAACTATCAGAGTGATTTAACTGCAGCAAGGACACAGCATGTTGGAGCATGCTGAAAATGTAGGGTATCCAGTTTGGAAGAAAATCACAATAGCTCTATTCTCCTCCCCTTTGAGAGGCACAAGTCYAACAAAGCACCCCAGTAAGGTTACAGTCCTGTCCCGGTCCGACCAGGACACAGGACACAGGACACAGTTCAGTGGAGCAAATCACCCTGTTGCAATGCTGGTTGCCTTTCTGTAGCACAATCTCCTTCCTTCTGGTTGGCACCAGCAGGCCTAAGTAGCAAAGTACCCCCATGCATATACTGCTCCACATAAAGGCCATTGGAGTGATTTGTGTCTGCTCCCATATTTGTATGTTCTTGTAAATTCTGAGTTAAATTCTCAAGAGCCGGTCCAGATTCCAGTACAGTATGGCTATCAGGTTAAAACTTCAGTGAGTTGAAAGAGCTGGAGTAATCAGTATCTGCAAAAAATACCTATGTCTGTTAAATGTTATGTGTGGGACTTAAGGCAAGCTGTAAATTACCTTTCCTTTGATTGATTTGGATGTGTTTACATAGAAAAGAAGGTCAGTAGGAAGGATTACACTGTTGACAGGGTCAACCCTTGATGCTAAGGGAGAAAGGGACATACTCATATCCCATATTCTAGGTGCCCAAGTGGGTTCACAGTCCTTTTGGTGTTTAATCCCAAGACAGTGAGGACATAGTTAAATCTACTGCCACCTGGCTGGTTCCTCTCCAGCTAAGTGTGATGTCTCTCAAGCTACCTGAAGGTAGCTGTGCTGGATACAGTACAGCGTGCTGTAGAAGAGTCAAGGTCTCAGTGAGTTTGAGGTAGAGTTGTAGTAGAGTCCCTTGGACAGTGCCTGGTGCTTGCACTGCTACTAGGATCCTGGAAAGCCAGGCAAGCCAACACCACCATTTCCATCAGCACCAACAACTTTCTGAACAGCCACTGCTGCTGAGAGGGGACCAAGAGGCCACAGCTCCTCTGTGCACCTGTAGAAGATAAGGAGCCAACAGCATCTCTTTAACTGCCAGTCTTCTAACCAGCAAGCCCAGATGTCCACCTCAGCTCTTTGCCTTTCCCTGTGTCTCTGCAATGGCAGGAGCAGTCCAGCTCTTGCAGCAGTGACATTCATGTCTGCCAGAAAGTCTGGAGTCAGAAACATTWTGTCCTTTTCACAAGAAAGCCTTTCACAAGTGTCTGAAGCTCTGTGAAATTCAGAACAAATAAGGACCTTCTAGGGGATGTTCCAGGCTATCCCAAGATCTTACCAGTTGCTGAATGGCACCCTTTTCACTTGATGTCAATATCCATGGATAGTTTTAGGTGAAGAGATTTAATACTAGCCAAACAAGAAGAAGAAGAAGAAGAAAGACTAAATGAAAAGTGCTCCCACTGGGATATAGTCATCTTTTCTCAGCAAGGGTAACTTCGCAACTCTTTCTCCCCCACCCTTCTATATACAAGGCAAAGATTTCCTTGTGCGATAAAAAGAGGAAATGGAGAAATTGCCTGTCTGTGCAAAATATGGGTCAATTGTTTCCTGCTCCACGTTCAACCAGAGATGTCCTGAACATAACGGCCCTTCAGCACCTATTGTTCAGTCAGAGCCACTTTTGCAAAGCCCCAAATAAATACTAAMTGATGGAAAAGCCATTTCCAACCCAGGAATCACTCACGTTAGCTGGCCAACTTTCTAACAGCCAGTATCTGTGAACCACAGATCTTTTRAGTGTTTTCCCAGAAGAAAAACCTTATGGGTAAATTACAGCCCCAAAACYGCCTCAATGGAATAGTCTGAGGGATAGAGCCAACCTAGAATAACAACAGAGCCTCTCAGGTCTCATTGATTAAATAAAAAGATTGTAGGAAAGCAGAGGTTCACATGAGAGAGGAAGTTAACCCTATCTCCCCTTCCTCCTCTGAACTCTGAAAGTCGAAGGAAGCAGGGACAAAAGCTGGAAGGAGAAAGATTGGTGTGGGAAAAAGGGAGACATCTGGGACTTTGAGGAGTGACCAGAGGAGAAAAGCTGTGGGTTTACTGAGGGAGAATGCTGGGAGAATTAGGAAGAGTTGATGCAGATGAATGATTGGGGATCACCAGATGACAGAGGCAGGTCAGACAGGGATAGRCTGAGAGGCTGAAGACCCAGTGGTGTTATATAAGTTGCAGTGGGGACAAAAATGATGACCTCCAGGCAGAAAGCACACTAAATACAGTGTGTATCCTTTCTCAGAATAGATCCAATATCATTCTCACATTCTGAATGTTAAAGTGAGAAAGGGGCGCACTGGTATGATGCTAGCTGATGCATTTCATGTGATCACAAAAATCACGCTGAAAAAGATTGCTGGGAACCTCAAGATAGTCTTGACTGACATATCACGGCAGGGTTTTTTAAGCTAAGAAGCACTTAACAAATCCAAAAGCCATCTTGTGCATGATGCCACACAGTGATTTCCCTTTGCAACTAAATCCAGATGCAAGTTAGTCCAAAATAGCATCTAACCTGAGCTTCTTGACAGTACAGACAAGAAGAGAAGTTTATTTCCTTACTCTCTGCAGCAGCTTTGAATATACTCTTTTTCACGCCTACCCTCCAGCCCCCCTTCTTTATGGACCARCCAGCTCCCATTTTTCACGTTCACCCCTCAGGATGTGCTGTTAGATCACTCCTCAAGTCATGTTTGCTTCAGCTCAGGTAGCGCCAAGTTCAGCCAACRCTGCCTCAGAAAGACAGCAGCACAGCCTGCTAGCACTGCTTCAAACTGCTTGGCTTTCATCTGGGCAGGGCTTTCTGCTTCATGGCAAGCAAGCAGGAGTGTGGAAAAAAAGCCTTTCTCTCAGGCAGTAGGTTAGGAAAATCCCCACCRACTTGAGGTTGCCTTTAGGTAGGAGCAGGGACAACTGCAGACTTGGAAAGATGCTTGTGGCAGCACCACATTACAGACCAAGGGGAGTGAGAGGTACTTAGAGAGGACGGAGGCAAGAGAGGAAAAGAAAAGAGGAGGAAATAGGAGAGGTCTGATTTATGAAAACCCCTCAGGAATTGCCAAGAAAAAAATGCAGGGACTCTCCCCCCCCCCCCAAAAAAAAGGTATTCCTTTCTTTTTTGTAAGTAAAGCTCTGAGAATTCACTGCTAGAATGAGATGCCTGAAGGCCAGATTTCCAAATGGTAAAAGCATGGCATGGAAAAAATTAGTACAGCTATTAACTAGCAGCCTGAGGAGGTGGTTTGTAAAGCAGCCCCCCTGCGAGCAATTCCACAGCTCCTGGTGCAATACAGAGAAATGAGCCTCTCGAGTAGTTACTGTGGAAAGAAAACAAATTAATAGATTAAGAGGCAAACACAGCTCTCTTACAGCAGCCTTCATCAAGAATAATTCCACTACTTCCATTTAGCTAATCCAGATCTGCACCAAAGTCAGCAAGGCAGAACCTGGCCCTCACCCCTTAAAAGCATTTCCAAATGAACCTAATGAAATATATGCAGAACATATTCACAAACATTTGCTTTCTGTAAATCAGATTATTTTCCATCTTACAAGGAGCTATTGTTGAACTTGACTGATCTGCTCCCCTTTGTTAACAAATTGCAGTTCTCCAAAGAACATGATTTTAGGCTCAGAGCAGGAGGAAGATCAAAATCACTTCCAGTTAGGAAAAGCTACTCTTACAAGCAGGTAATTTTAAATGCGATCCACTAAATAAAGAACTGTTTTCTCTGAAATCTGCATTTCTTCCCACAACCTCCGTATCAGAGATGTTCATAAACTAACTCCCTAAACAAGGCACTTTCAAATGCTTTTAAAATCACAGATCTGAATCATAGAATCATAAAATCAGTAAGGTTGGAAGGGACCTCTGGAGATCATCTAGGCCAACCTCCCTGCTCAGCAGGGTCACCTACAGCGTGGTAGACAGGGTTGAATCCAGGTGGGCCTTGAAGATCTCCAGAGAAGGAGACTCCACAACCTCTCTGGGCAACCTGGTCCAGGGCTCCGTCACTCTCACAGGGAAGAAATTCCCCCTCATGGTCAGGCAGAACTTCCTGTGCTTCAGTTTCTGCCCATTGCCTCTTGTCCTGTCACACGGGACAACTGAGAAGAGTTTGTCCCCGTTCCCCTGGCACCCTCCCTTCAGGTACTTGAATCTSAATCCAGTGCAAAGATCTGCAAACAAAATAAAACAAGACAAAACCCTTCTTCCAAATGAACCTAGACTGTCAGATAAAGCAGTCCTTCAATTCTGTGGTGCTACGAATCAAAATCTCATAGTCAGATTATTGGTGAATTATAACTGCAGAYGGAGTCTCTCATCTTTTTATAAACCAAATATGAAGCCTGCTTTGCAGCTGGGGAAAATAAAGGAAGAAGTAGCCAGGAAGTAGTTTGCTCAGGATGATACAAGGAGCTCCAGCAATGGAGCCTGGAGGTCCTAGACACCTGACTGCTATCAGAAGATATGTGTCCCTATAACAGTATCCACACAGCTGCACCATATTATAGGTGAGGAAGTCTTTTCCCCAAAACAACTGGCATTCATGCCATGCCTTAGATACTTGCGTTTTGTTCCTTGGCCTTGTTTAATTGCATGGTAAACAGGAAGAKGGGCTCCAGCTGATATCTGTACTTGATCTAGAAGGATATTGCAATAATAATTCTYCAGGGCACCAGCCCAAAAGATTATGCTGAGCCAAACAAATTAGGACTTTTCCCATCCTGCAGCCRTTCATGCGGAATCAGCCCAACATTTTCCTGACCTTCATGTTTTGCMACATGCTATGCAGGGACAGTTGTGCCAACTTTGCTGATCTGGCCCTGGAGGAATTCTTCCCCGTATTTCCCCTTTCCCTTTCCCCATGGGGCCGTGGGCTGGATATAAAAACAATCCAAGCTGAGGAGCTCCGACCCCTTGGAATAAACGGGAAATGTTTTCTAAATACGTGAAATAGAAGTCTCAGAACGAGGTCGCCTGGGTTAAATACCATGCATGATGTGATGGTACAAGTAAGGCTGAGGAAAGGGAAGGGAAATAAGAGCCATTCGCATGAAAGGAAAGCGCTCGCTGTCAGCAGGCATGTGTCAAAGGAGCTCTCTGGTTAAAGGCACGAAGCAGCGCAGCAATTAGAGAAAAGACCTCATTTCTAAATGGGCTGGAGAGAGTTTGCTCTAACTGAACCTGATAAAATGGGGAGCATTTTAAGCAGGCRGAAGAAAATTTTCTCTCGCTTTTTGAATGCGTCTCTGGAGCTGGGCCRTGCTTTGTTGTGCTTACTTTTCCCTGTGAGTGCCGGTTCCTCTGTGCAGCAGTACGGTCCTTCCTGAGCTCCCGCCTTTCCCACAATGTTCTCACAGTCACGTTCTTCTTTCCGTGTTTTTAGCACAGGATTATTAAATCACTCATTCAGAGGCTAGCAAAGAATGACAAGGGGGAGTTACAAGATTGCAGGCTTGAGTCCAAGTTTCCAGCTAATGACTTGAACAGAGGTATTGCAGTTAGAAAAGGTCCCTTGGCGACTGGCGCTAGAGCAGGAAAGGTGTTTTGCTGGGAAACTAAAGGTGTGAGACTGAAGTTGAAAACCTCTCCCRATCGACCTCAATGAGTAGCTACACGGATATGAAGTGAAGGAGCCAAGGGTGTTGTGTTGCATGTCTGGTGCCTCCATACAACCTTGGCTGCTGTTTTGCCATAAGGCCAAGGCCTTGAAGATTGACATTTGATTGCATTAGAAGGGCCTGCTAATCCAGGAGGAAAGCGTACACTGAAGTGAAAGTAGGCCCAGAAATAGCAGAGAGGTGACTAACTGTTGGACCATACGGCCAGGTGCTGGTTTCTCCTGAAGGACGGGAACCTTCAWAGAGATGAATCTAGATGGTCATGAATGTGAATGGTCACCAAAAGAAAAGTGTAACCACTCTCAGTGCTCCCTCTCAAGTAGCATAACAGGTAGGTTTGCTTTTTTTAGAGTGAAAAGGGCAGTTTGAGGTACGTTGTGGACCCTTGCACAAGGATTTCATCTGACCATGCCCAGTAGTAATCAGGGATAAAAACTAATGCAACAGCAAGTTCTCCCCGCTGTACTGGTAACAATTGACACACTCACGTCCTGGAATCCTGGACCAGCATAATTTGCAGTCCATTAGGGTCTGATTTTGCAAAACCTTCTATAACCAGAGCTTTCCCACACAATGACTCCTTTTACCTCATTGGGCCTGATGACGTGAGTCTCAGCAATTTTCTAGGCCTCAGCCCCCGACCTGCCAAAAGCACGGGAAAGCAAACACTTCCCTCAAGGGCATTTCTATGTAGGAAGCCCAGCGTACCTTGAATACGACATGAACATTACGATTTCRTACCGTGAATAATGTCTCTGTCGGTAGTCGGCAAAGAGCACTCTGATACCACAGCRCTTTGCTGTTGTTAGTGTAAAATTAACAACTTCATACGGGCAGTTATTGTATATCTGTCCCTTTTATTTCCTTTTTTTTTTYCCCCACAGAGTCCCCACTGGGGAGATTTCATTAAACTAACCTTAGACCACGGGCGTTCGCTGCATTTGCACCATATAATTGGCTGGCAAGGCTGAGATAAAGTATCAGCTGTAATGCTGGCTGCCAGGCTGCAAGGAACTGTTAGTGAATTTAAGGGAGATGACACACGGGTGGCTGTAATAATGATTTTTCCCCTGAGAGACTGCAGAAGCTGTTCTTGCCTGCACGAGGACTTCTGGAAATTATGGGTCTTTAATGAGCAAATTCCCAGTAATAAATCAGATTGGGATCTCCCTGTTTTGCTGCACCGTGGGCAGCCTGCCTGCCGTATGACCGATTCCTCGGCAAAGCGAAAACAACGGGCTGCCGATAGGGAAATTCCCACTGACCCCAAGGGAAGGGCAGGATCCCTAATGGGAAGCTGAAATGATTTARGACCTGAGGGTATGAATGCCGATGTGCTGCACTCAGGGCGCACCTTTTGGCAGTTTATGTTCGTGAGAGCCGGTGACAATTCAGATCAGACAATCCTGATCCACCAGCCCATGGGGGCAAGTGAGTGCTGGAAATGAGCACTTCAGAGGGCATTTTCACGGTGTAGCCACAGCTGTGCTCATACCCACCCCACTCAAATGAGGATGTTTCCCTGCAGGGTCTCCATTAGGAGAGCTGTGACCTATGCTCCTCTCTGCAGAGGAGGGAGAAGCTTCAGAGTGAGTTCACACTCGATGGGCCCCTCTCGCTCCCTAAGTGGAGCTGAGTGTGACCTGTTTCTTGGTTTAGGTCCCCCCTTACGTGTGCAATGCTGCCACTTTCTCCAGTTTTGCCAGGCCTCCCATGTGTAAAGACCCTGATGGAGACACATGCTCTCTGAGGACCGGAGCTGGTCCCTGTCCTTCAAATGAAATAGTCAATAGGGAAAAAAGGGAATAGGCCTCTCCTCCCCAACCCAAATTCCACAGATAAAACCCTTATAGCCACACACAGGCCTGCCCATCCCCAGATGAGTGCCCTATGCACCATGCCACATCTTATTGCCCTCATTCCCTTGAAGGAGATAAACCCTGAGCAACGTGGTCTGAGCCCATCACTGACCCTGCTTGGAGCACGAAGTTGGACTGGGACATCCTGGAGTCCCTTACAGCCAGAATCATCCTATAAGCCTATGAAAGACAGGCCCCTYGTGAGAAGCATCTCTCCCAGTGTCCTTCATACAGACAGCTGGTGGGAGTCAGGCATGTCCCAAAGACACCAAGAAGAGAGGAGACCTGTTGCCCCATGTCAGCTCTCTGAAATGAGGCAACACGTCTATGCAGGCATGGATCATCCCTGCTGATTACAGAGAGGACATGAGAWTATAGTCCTTCACAGCCTTGGTGGAAGTTCAGGCCTTGCCCCTGGGGCAATTCACATCACCTCATCCCATTGACATTAGTCATGCTTGTCTCCCTTTGTAGGCAGTGAGGAGACAAATACACACGTCAGGGCCCAGGTAATCTCTTAAGAAAACCCTTCTTCACTGTGAAGGTGGTTGAACACTAGACCAGATTGCCCAGAAGGGCTGTAGAGTCTCCATCCTTGGAGATATTCACTAMCCAACTGGACACAGTCTTGGGCAACCTGCTCTAGGTGACCCTGCTTRAGCAGGGGATTTGAATCAGACGATCTCTAGAGATGCCTTCCAACTCCAACTGCTCTGTTATTCTGTGATCTCACCTGACTGAGATGTCTAGTAGATGAACAGCCATCTAAAAGCCCTCTCTCACATGGCTGCAAGGAGAGCCCAGAGAGACTAATTCAGATAWAGATTCATCTGTACTGCATAGATCTGCAGGCTACTGAGTCTCTATACTTAGCCACCTGCAGGATAAATACTTCTATGGACATTCTCTGACATTTAATTTAGGTCCTGTTTTAGGTGCATTTTGGCAYAAAGCTCTTCAAAACAGGACACAAGTACTTACAAAATGTTCCATCTAATCTGCTTTATTTTCCTGTATGAAATGGAAGCTTTTACACTAAAAGATAAGTTCACAACTTCGTTGGTGGCTAAAAAGTTCTTAGTGTATTGGCATCACTAATGACCAGCATGCTACTTCACTTCAAATTAATACTTGTTTTGAATTTTCCCTTTGACTTCCAAAGAACAGGAATGTTTCGTGAACTCAAGTGATATGCCTCTGGTCAAATCTCCTGAACTAGTGGCTGGCTGTTAAACAAACAGGATATGCCAGCATGACTTTGCAAGGAAAAAATCACTGCCATAGCACTAAATCAACAGAGCTGCCTAGCAGAAAATACCCAGCCCAGCACACTCAGACTTCTTGCAGCTTTGCAGCCTTGAGCAAAGCACTGTTTTTACAGCTGTTATTTTTTTCACTTTAACCTTTGTAATATGCTAGTTTGATACTCAGATATGTGTCAGCAGCCCTGGAACTTACTAGCTCGTAGTCAGTGGAAGTCTTCAGAGAAAGTAAGTATCTGTCATCCCTGACAAACACTTGATGCAACTGAATTGTGCTGTAAATTGGGAGAAAGCGCCTTCTGTTTCAAACAAGCCTTGTTTCCTCACYTCTTCTCAGGCAAAGAGGGAGATGTTGCTCAGTGCAAGGCAAAGTAACAGGAATTAACCTTCAATATGCTCAGATGGCCACCAAGGCCAGGGTCAGGCAAAATCTTGAACAGGACAAGGCTTTCCAAGTGAAACATTTATTTCRTTAGTTTAAGGAACAAGCGAGTGAGCATCCTGGGTGAGGGCACACGACCCGAGCCGAGCCACCTGACTCAGGCGCCGGCAGTGGGACGCTCCGGCATATGCTYCTTCTCCCAGTAACCCCAGGTTATCATGACTCTAAGTCCCTGCCTTGCTCCTTTCACCCAGAGTAGGAGACCTTCAGGAATTTTCCTCTGAATCCTAGTGGACGTCTTTGAATTCAAAGTATCATGAGAGCAGGGCCTGAAGATTTACAGAAGCTAATCTAGGTTATATGAACACCATTCAAGGTAAATAAAGGGCATGAAAYGACAGATTAACTGAGGCAAGACAGGTTAGTCAGCAGAAGGAGTGTCTTTCACTACACACTTGATATAGTTGGAGAAAGTAAGCAAGACTTTGGGCCCTTYTATAGGGCTAAAGTGAGAGCAGCAAACTTTGAGAACAAATACTTTGAGTTAAATTGCACTTAAACCAAATAGAATAAAAGGTAGTGAGTATCTGTAAAGTAGAGGAAATGCTGATGAAGGGGGAGAGGATATTATTTCCAAGGGATAGGGAGAGAAAAGTAATTTATAACATGTGCAGAGGAAGACAGAGATCATTCATTTGTTCCATTTTAAAAATGCCCTTTGGACTGCTCGAGTAGCTGGTGTTACACAAAGTAGCACAATCAAGCAAGACATATTTCTCACTGGAAATCTCTGGCTAAATAAAACTCATTCACTACCTTCTTTCCTTCATCTGATCTTGTTCATCCAAGAGCTGAGGGTGTGACACCAATGCTTTCTTATCGTATACCTTTATAGACTAATCAAAATGTTCTGTAGATCTTACTCCTACTTATTCCTCACTCATGACTATCTAGGTAATTACGTGACCTTTATTCTTCTATTATGTAAGTATTTTACAMGCATTTACAAACTCACCAATAATAACCTTTTCCCTTGGTAATGTGAACACACCAAAGATGTTGCATTCTGACTTCAGTCTAAAAGCCTCCTGGCCTAAGGTTAATCTTGCATCTGGTGAACTACATGAACTCCTGGCAGTGGGTCAGAAAAGTTCATGACTGTTTACACCATGTGCAAATGCAAAGTTCACTAAACTGAACAAAAGAAAGACTGTAAGAGGCAGAGTTTAGAAGAGAGCATTTACAATAAAAGAAGAYTCCTGAAAAAAGGCTCCTTTGGGAGTGTTAAGCTGTACAGGGGGCATGCATTGAAAAGGGTAAGCAATATTTTCACACCAGCTCTTCTCCATTTACCTCATGTTTGATCAGCCTGGGGAAATCAATACCACAGGAATAACTCAGGAATAGCTTCTATGCTGGAAAGACTAGAAGAGCTCAGAGAAGAATTAGATATCTTTAGGGGGAGTGAAAGTCAACAACAACACAAGAACTTAATAGGACAAGGAGAGATATTGGTGGTGTGCTGAAGCAAAATGAGATTAAACAAGACAAACTTTCCTAATCACTGTAGGTCTCAAGATACTCTATTTACCAGTAGCTGCCTCCRTGCTGCAGGATCTGTCAGCAAGCTGTTGTGAAATTGCCCTTGGAGCAAACCCCTGCCTCTCTCCTGGTTTACCTGAAGGCATCAGGGCTTATGCACCATCCAGGACACAGGACAAGGCTGAGCATTAATCTGCTCTCATATAGCAACTCCTCTGTTAACATGACCAGGGCCAAGTTTTACGCTTTCACAGATCCTATCCTCCTTCACAGAGGAAGACCTTTGTCTCTAGTTGATGCCTATTGACCCACAGAGATCTCAGGTGGTCTTCAAGATCTGAAGATCCCAACCAGCTTCTGTCACCCTGAAGATGTTCAAGAAGCACCCTTAACTCCAAAAGTGGAATTTAGGGAGAAATCCCAAAGAGGATCTGTGCTGTCTGCTGTGATCTTTACAATTGCAATCTTTGCAATTGCAGCAGAGGACACAGAGATGAGGGGCTAAATTCCCTGCTCCACCATGAACAGCACCTAGCCCAGGGACTTCTCATTAATCACTGGGTCCTCCAGACATTTTCCATGCTATAAATAATGACACAGCCTCCTCCTAACCTATACCAAGTGATTTCCTGGAGATCTGTCTATTCCCAGTGTATCCCGGAGAGACTTGTGTGATTACTCTTGAGTGACTTTTCCCAAGGGTATTTGGGAAAGTACAGCATGGTCTCACCTAAATCTTCATCTCCCTTGGGCAAATTTTCACATATTTCAAAGGAAAAGAAGTAAGAAAAKGAGACATTATTTATTTAATGATTCTGCAGAAGTCCATTTCTTTCTGGGAATCTTATTAAAAGTCCCTTCCTCACTGAAATGTGGCTTGTGGGTAGATACTTTGTCAGGTTAAAGAAAGAAACAGATTGGAAATCTAATCATATTGAAACCATATGTGCAGCATATGTCAGCAGTTACAGAGAGCGTTAGAAAAAACAACTACAAAACCTCGGCCTCTGACTTCAAAGAGGTTTTAAAAGGACTAAAATTTTGATCACTATATTTCTTCTCATTATGGAAAAGTCACAGGAATTTTTTTTTTTATGGTCTGTTGTTGGGAATAGTTTTGATAGAGAAAAGTAGCCAGAGGTCTCTGCCTTACGGGGGGGGGGGGAAAAAAAAAGCCTATCAGAATTGTCTTCTTCCACCAGACCCTGCAGATCCCAACACACACTAAGTCAGTCTTTTCACAAAACACAGCTCTGTTTTAAAGCCTTTGATAAATGACTTTATTCAAGAATGGCCCCATGGGGCTCCATGTTTCCTGTCTCCCCTGGTTTCAATATTACATGCATATTGTTTGGTCTCACAAGGGCAAATGGTCTTTCCACTAGCAGCTGAGACTGCAAATTCATTGTGGGTTGGAGGAGTTAACATGGGAACTTCCCCTTTGGTTTATAACCATTTCTTCCAGTGTTTCAGTGGGCAGGTTGGCCATCACATCTCTTTGAGGCCTTGACTCTCTTCTGTATCAATATGGAATGTCTTTATTGCAGGAAGGTGKGGGTTGTTGGCACAAATCCAAACTGATGTGCTAGGTCCTGCACAAATATGAGTGAAAAGAGAATTCCTGAGCCCAGATGCTTAGAAGCCTTAAAGTAATTTGTGAGGTAGGTGGGAGCAATGTCTCCTTAGCTCCTGTCCTTGCTGTCAGCATACACCAGGTGTGTCTGGAAGGTGGCTTTTCTTATAAAGGTTAGGGCTAAGTCCTCGAGGAAGCCCTTGCAATGCTGAAGCAGATACATTTCTTGTGATGGCTCAAGCAGGAGGAGGCTAATGGTGAGATCCCAGTTCTCCAGTCATCTAGCAATTTGCTTGAGGAGAAAATGAACCCTCTTCCCAGATGGGTTTGGGGATAGCACAGAAGTGAGACACTGGCATGTGCCAACAAAGTTTGTAAGGTTATACACCATCAACATGCAAATCACTGAGGAAACTGGTTCTACCAGGATGGTGAGCTCAGTCKGAGCTCAAATATAACCCTTTTTCTTTACACCAGTTCCCGCTGTGAGGTTCTGCTGGGCCAGTCACACGTGTCTGTGAGCTGGAAAATAATAATTAAAAACCTGTTGGAAATGAGTTTGTGGAGAAACCAAAATACTGAAGGTAAGACAGCTGTGCTCTCAGAAGGTAAGCTAGCTGCACACAAGTGCCGTGTGTGCGTGTGTGTGCGTGTGTGTGTGTGTGCGCGCGCGCGCGCGTGAACTCTGCATCACAGAGCAGTGGCAAAGGACAGATTTTGGAGGGCTCGCTGAAGCAGACAAGATGGATAGACAGCAGAAACTGGCCTCTCAGCCAGCCCAGAGCCCACCTGGATGCTCGGCTGACCCAAAATCATGTCGGCTCGAGCCCATCTGGATGCTCGGCTGGCCCAAATTCATGTCGGCTCGTTGGTCTAGGGGTATGATTCTCGCTTAGGGTGCGAGAGGTCCCGGGTTCAAATCCCGGACGAGCCCTGGTTTTAGCACTGGAMCAGGTTGCCCAGAGAGGTTATGGAGTCTCCTTCTCTGGAGATATTCAAAACCTGGAGGTACGCAACCCTGTCTAACATGCTMTAGGTGACCCTACTTGAGCAGAGAGGTTGGACTAGATGATMTCCAGASGTCCCTTCCAACCTCAATCATTCTGTGATTCTGTATATCCAGATACTGTCATTATGGGGGTTAGGTTTAGCTCAGTTGGTTAGAGCATGGTGCTAAAAATGCCAAGATCGCGGGTTCGATCCCTGTACGGGCCACTCGTTTGAGGGTTGGACTAGATGATCTCTAGCGGTCCCTTCYAACCTTACCAATTCTATGATTCTATGAAAATCCTGACCCTGTTGCTGCTCTGTTGAGTAGAAGATGGAGGCACAACTCAGGATGGCTTTCCTAAAGGTTTCCTGATGTTGCAAGGACACAGTGGGCTGAAAAGTGAAGCCCAAGGGCAGACGTGGGGAGCAGCCTGAACACACGGTCTCTGTACGAATACACTGTACCCAGGACCTGGTCATTGTCTGGAGGGAAGCAGCCGCCCTGATAAAAGGATTGTGGTGCCCATGCTGGAGATTGGGACTTCACAGGGGGGAAGGTTCTGTTAGACGTGAAAACTAAATGCAATTTTTTCAGCCCTCCTCAGATGCAGAGGGGTGCAGGGAGATGACATCTGCTCTCTCAGAGGAAGRGAGCTGGAAGCAGAGCTCCTGCTGTTTCTCGTGTAGCAGCTTTCCGGTGGGCCCAGTGCAACTTTCACTCCTCATTTGATGGCTGTTGAATATGAATTTATCCTGATGTCTCACATCACTTCCCTTAGCACACAGCAACTTATTAAATTCCTATATAGGACATATCATAGGAGAACGCTCAGCTGATCCTTGCTTCTCCTCCTCTCAGCTTTGCTCTCATACAGCACTAAGCTCCAGGAGATGAACCTAATAGTCAGGATCTTCTACAGACCCCCTTGTCCAGAATAGGAATTTAGTGGGTTTGGCTTTTCTCTGCTGCAGTTTCAAGGCTTTTGGGAAGGCCTCCAAGACGAGGAGCTACCAAGGAATTTCCCTGTCATCTGTGGACCATTTCAGGCAAGATACCCAGCCAGAAATATTTGTAAATTTAAGCTTGTGGGAGACAAGTAAAAATGGGCTACTCTTGCAGTTTCATTTCACAAGAGAATTTGTATTATGACTCCTCACTCCTATTAAACCCTTAAGCTTGCTGTGTTCCAGCAGTGCCAACTCATAYAGCATAATTTTAGATTTCTTAATAGATAGCACTTTATTTAAACCTGCAGCTTCTTCAGTCATGTGATCACCTGTGAATATTTACCTTCCATTCAGAAAATAAAGGATATTTCAGTCTCAAAGCCACTGAAAAAAAAGTTTCAAGAAAACTCTCAAGGCTGAAAATCTAGAAAGCAAAGAAGCTTTAAAATATCCTTTTCTTCTTTCTACATTCCTGGKTTTTAAGGAAAAGGCTGCTTTGTTGTAGCGTGATTCATGATTTCAATGTTGGGTTACACTTCAGTCCTGGACTTGGCCTGAAAGATTGCAGATAAGATTGATATTTTAACAAGCCCAAACCAAATGAGTCAAGGATGATGGCTGTGAACCACATGAGTCCTAGAAAGTCATTTTGCTTGCTTGGCCTAGAGAAGTAACAGCAGATCGTGCCCTATAATCACCTCTCACGTATAGAACTGCAAGCAAAGGCAGGAGAGCTGCRCAGTTTTGCTGCCGCAGATAGAGCAAGGAAGGGAGATTAAATTTAGCTGGCTATTAGGGACAATTTCCTGAGAGTGAAGACAATTAGGCAGTGGAACTGTTTTGCCTAGTGAGGTAATTATTGCACAAACATTCAATGGACTCAGGCCAAGATGAGATAAGTATAGTGGAAAATGTAGTACAAGGTCTTTCCTGATGAGCCCACAGGGGCTGCAGTTGCTGGCAGCGTGCCTGACCATGCAGTTGGATGAAACTTTCCCTGAAAAGCTCCGGAGACAATGAGCGCTTTGCTTGGGCAGGGACTGTGCAACCGGAGCCGGCGGTCTCGCTAGAGCAGAGAGCAACGCGTCAGACCCCCTGCCGCCCAGCCCCGCGTCTGGCCAAGTAATCCTCACGCAGTTAGGAAATGAAAGTAGAAGCAAAAAAAAAGTCTAAATACTCAATCGGTTGTGACCGTTATTTAGAATTCTTACAGCCCGTTTTGTCTCATGTGCGCCTTGGGTGATTCTGCAGCTGTTGCTTCTTGCTTTTTATTTGTTCACTGATATATGTGAAATGTTTTCAGAGTCTGGAGCCGGAAGGAGCTCCCAGAGCAAGGGGACAGATTTTTGGAAGAGGTCAGAGCACTGCGAGCTGAGCACTTGAAAACCCAGCCTGCTGTGATAACTCCCAGAAGATTAAAAGTGGCTACTTYACATTAAGGTTATTTGAGTGTTTTCCAGTGCAGGGACGTGTAAGGGACAGAGACATTAACAAACAGCTCTCCCCAGTTGTCTGTGTGACAGATGCACTCTTTCTGCTTCACCCATCTCATGGGTGGGTTCTTTATTTCAGAATGAAAATATCCATAGAAAAATGCTAATAGAAGGATTTCCTGACAAGGCCAGGCCATCTTTTATATCTCCACGTCTATCTTTTCCAGTAATTTATGAGATGGGGGACAACCCTGCTATGTGAGGCACAGTAAGGAAATCTGCCTGCTGGAGAAGTATCACTGACACTRGTTTTCATCCTGATATATTAGGTTTACAGTCTTTCCAAAACATATTCCTCTCAGCCACAAAAATGCTGCATGTTCTTCATCATTAGTATCTGATTCTGTCAGTTCTCTGACTTTTTATTCCATATTGCAGTTTTGCAAGAAAAAAAAGKTTTTTTTCAATATAAACCCAGTAGACATTTTCTCCTCCCTCCCTGCCTTTCTTCTTCATTTTCCTGCTCACTGTGACTCYTTCTCCTTTAAGCAGTCCAGTAGGATGAGGGGATGGGAGAAGGACCCTGTCCCTTCATTTGCCGTGGTCCACATGGATGGACTACAGAGTGAGCCTGCAAACACCGCCCTGCCCCTTGGCTGAAGACCAGAGGAAATTGGCACCCTGGAGGAAGAAGTAAGATTGTCCGACTGGCAGTCTAAGAGGATACRAAAAGCAAAGGTGAGTGTGCAGGAGCAGAAGGCCAGCTGATGGCTGCGGAGCATGGATGGGAGCAGAGCAATGCTCAGTCTCAGTACTGGGTTTTATCTGCCAGCTACTCTGCAACTGCTCGTTAGTGCAGTAAGTTGTCAGGTGCCATAGTGGCCTGGAAATTAAGCCACTTAATCAAACTGCTGTCTTGTCCAAAGCCTTTCATGGCAGTGTGTTTGCCCACCTTCTAGGCAGAGGAACCTGCATTTTTAAATAGATGCAGTCCCTTTCAGGGAGGGGACAGAAAGGAAGTCGCTTCTGTTTGGGAGGATATTCAAATTGGAAAAGGTCACAGCTGAGTGAAYGTGGTGAAGGGTCCAGAGTGGTCCAGGAGGCAGCGTGCCTCACACAGTCTTCCTGTTTTCCCCAGGTGTTGACATGGGAAGTGGAGGGAGCGTGGAGCTGAAGCCCAGAAGATGTGACTGGGATGATAACTGCAGCATGGCTGTYGTACCCACCTGCGCTGTGCCCTAATGGCCAGCTCCGTCTTCCACAAGATCTTACCCCCAGAACACAGAGGTGTCCTCTCCACCTCCAGGATCTTCCTTGACTTCCAGCTCTACCAGAAGGATAGAGACAAAACTCCCCTCATYCTGCCTTAGTGCAAACCACGGAGATCCCTGTTCAGTTCGACGGAGTTGCTCCACTGTCACAGTCTGGCAGATTTTTGCATTAATTTATCTGAAGGAAAATCAATCAGTCTCTACACAGCCATGTCCTTTGTGCAGCCTCATCCTCAGATCTGCATGTGAGTAAAATCAAGCCYGTGGACTAGAGTTGCATGTGGGCAACCCTCAAGTTAGCTTTCTACTGTTCCGAAGATCAATCTTCCGTTCCTGGCAATGCTGATTAAAACAGCAATTGGCTGTGGTTCACCTCTGACTCAGGGGAAGTCGCTCCCTCCCACAATCCTGACACCCATTTATCTTCCATCTCCAAACTTGGAAAAAGCCAGAGGAATGCTATCATCATTTATACAGTGCAACCACACTACCACTCCTATGGTTTCACATGGCTCCTCCAAGCAGGAACTAGGTCATCTAGAGAAGCTTGCACCAAGCATTTATTTACACCGTATTGCCCTAGAAAGGCAATCCAAGCCTGTACCTCCTGTTTCTTTTGATCCTAACTATGGTCTGTTCAGACATTTCAGAGATATTTTTATCATGATTCCAAATTTCTTTCCTGGCTAACAGCCCACTTTAGACCCTCTTCCTGTAAAACAGATGTTTCCCTCTTGSATCCATTAGTCCCAGCTGTTTCAGGGGTTGGACTCATTCAGTTTGTCTGTGCAGGCTTTCCACTTGTTTGCTTCTATTGAAATCAATGATGTTGTTCCTGCTTAAACTGTTTAAATAAGCAGGGATGATATGACTCCTGGTGAGTTAAATCAGTTCGAATTCCCAGTGAAAAGACCCAGGAAAACAGAAGGTTGGCTCACAGTCCCTCAAAATCCACACCAAACCTTGCACACTTGCTGAGCTGCCCTGGTGCCTCTCCCTTATCTTTGACCTGCTACCTTCAGTGTCAGATACCAGATAAGTCTGTGAGAAAAGTCCAAAGGCCCTGGATGGCCTTCCCTCCACCTACAGCCTAATTCTGTGGCCCTCCATCTCACCTGTACCCCAGATGCACAGTGTACCATGCAACCTACCATCCTATGTAGAAAAAGGGAACCTGTAAAATTTGAAGTTGTTTTCAAATCGACGCTTCACTTATCTTGTTACGCTGGGTTTCCTCGACATGGTACTCATTTAACACCCAAAATCTTAGCATACTCCTGACATATTCCTCTGTGAGAAGCTGATCCCTTGGCCAGGCACCACAGCGGTATAAATTGTCCAGAGTAGGGCTATGAAGATTATTAGAGGACTGGAGCATCTGCCCTATGAGGAATGCCTGCGAGAGCTGGGCCTGTTTAGCCTGGAGAAGMGAAAACTGAGAGGGGATATTATCAATGTCTACAAACACCTGAGGGGAGGTGTCAAGAGGATGGGGCCAGACTCTCTTCAGTGGTGCTAGGTGACAGGACACGAGGCAACGGGCACAAACTGAACCAAAGGTAGTTCCACCTGGATATGAGGAAGACCTTTCCTGTGAGGGTGACAGAGCACTGGACCAGGTTGCCCAGAGAGGTTGTGGAGTCTCCTTCTCTGGAGATATTCAAAACCTGGAGATACGCAACCCTGTCTAACATGCTCTAGGTGACCCTACTTGAGCAGAGAGGTTRGACTAGATGATCTCCAGAMSTCCCTTCCAACCTCAGACGTTCTGAAATGAGAAATAAATACTATGTATGCTTTGAAATGTTGCAAAGTCATCCTGACTGTGTCTAGAAAGAAGCAAAAAGGGCCTATTCATGTCACTGCCTTTCATCAAAAACTGCCTGCCTTTCTTGCCAGTAGCTAATTTTCAACCCAGGAAGATTAGCCTGGGAGGTTAGGAAGGTTCATATTATGAACTGCTACCTAAGCAAACACAAGCAGTGATGAATAATTAACAGGAGTTGTAATGTTGAACCGTCTTATGATAGTTCAATATTTTGGACTTTAGATAAGAGCAGGACATGAAAGAGAGAACATTAGGCTTATATTAAAAAAAAAAGGAGTATTCTCTGGCCTTCATTGTAAGCTTRGACTCTACTTGTTGCTTGTCTGTTATCTGAGCAAAATTCAAAGCTCTTCTTCCAGAGATCCTTGGGGATCTTATCCCTAAGATATCATTTGGGAAGAGAGGCATGAGGGCATTTTTATGACACACTTTGCAGAGCACCCTCTGTGGTCTGTAGATTAGTAGATTTGTCATATTCAGAGGCAAAAAGGGGGTGAAGAGATCCCCAAACCTTCCTAGGAGAATTAGACACCCAAGTTCCTATTTACTGGCTGCTAACAAGGTTGAATGCTGCCTTCCATTCCTCCATGGCTTTTCTTGCCAGAGCTGAAGTTCCTCTCGAGATGTGGACTGGCAGTGAGGCTGGGCTGCTTACTAAACTCAGCTGTGAAAGGCCATTGGCATGAGAGAAATGCTGTCCATTCCAGACAAAACCACTGAGCTAAATATTTTCCCATCGCGTGCATTGTCCCTTTGCTCCACTGTCTCAGAACCACATTTTGTGCTGGAATAGAAGAAGCAATGTCTAYGTACCACTTCAGGGTAGTACCTCTGATGAGATGCATGCTACAGCTAGGGGAGCTCAGGAGCATTCGTAGGTGCTTTACATTATGTACACTGGAGACTGGTACAGCAGAAGGAGACATCCTGCTTACCCAATGGACCAGCTTGGCTCTCTCTGCCCTAACAGGAGCTCACACACTGGCCCGCTCTCATCCAAACTAAGTGTCAACATATTTCTCACCTGTGCCTTCAAGGGCCATGTCCCAGGAGCCAGAGAGCAGGCAGACTTTGCACCTCAGTAACCTGAGATCCCAGTCTACAACTTTTGCTGGGTCATTTCTCATGCAAAGAGCTGCTCCTCCAGCCCACTCTGGTCATTTGCTCTCAGTCCTTCTTTTGCCTTGAGTAATGTGCTCAAAGTGAATCCAAAGGCTTTAGCAGCAACACCTTCCTCAGCAATTCATTTTCTCTGCTCAGTAGTGCTGCTGATGTTACGTGGATTAACCCTTCTCAGCTCCAGGATAGCCACAGACACAAGTGTAGCCTCTTTGGGGTGAAAGGTGGTTCCATGTTCTTTTGATACCTTAGAATCTGTGCCTTGGCGTAGCTGAACAGCATAGTCCTTAGCTTGAGCCTATCCAGATCCACCAGGTGTTTTTGCAGCTCCCTGGCTATCTGTGCCCAACCCAGCTTGCCTTCTAGGGCATGCTCTCCAACACCAGSTTTGCACAAGGTGCACTCTGAGGTGGGACATGGGGGAACCATGCTCAACAGAAGGAGGTTGTAACTCGGTAGCTTAGACATGCASAAAGAAAGGAAAAGGAAAGGATTAGGGCAGGGACTGGAAACCAGATCACAAACATGCACATGCAGAACAGTGCATGTGGAGTAATTGTTCAAAGCCTAGTTTAATACCTTCAATAGGAAAGGAATTAACTATTGATGAAACCGGTCCTGTCAGAGAAAAGGTGGGCTTAGTCAAAAAGGACTTGCACTGAAACTGAGCCCTGCTGAGCATGTGGACCTCCAGCCTGCTGAGCTTTGGGAAAGAGCAGGCTGGGCAACACCTATCAAAGGGCCCAAAGCTGTGGATCTCATCAGGAAAAGGGACCCAGATCACCGGGCAGATACTTTTCCTGAGCCACTCCTCAGCATTTCCAGAACTGGCAGAAGTGAGCTGTCCCTTCCCTCTCCTCAGATGGCTGGCATAGCCATGTCACTCTCCTCAGGGATGGGACTAGGAGCCAGATGCCTTACTTGGTCCCCTCAGAGACAGCTTGATGCTTAGATGTTTTGGGCTGCAGTGATGTATATTTCCATGCCACGTGGCGAAGGCAATCAGCCTGCAGCAAGGCTTGGCGTAGGAGTAAGATTCCTTGGCCTGGCCCTCAACCACAAGTTCATCCTCACATACCAGAAGCAGTAACACTACTCCCAGCTTTTCACCAAGCCGGAGCTGCCACCAGGCACCAAATCAGGAGTARAGGAGAAACAGCCACTCACATTTTGTTTGTGAGACAAACGCAAAGATATTTTGCTTCTGAAACCACAAAATCCTGTGGTTTCCAAAGAATTCCTTGCACTTCCCCTGACACTCCTTGTGCCTTCTTACCCCCTCCCTGGTTCATCACATGCTATTCTCYGTCCTACCGACCTCCCTTCTTCATGCTCCAGAGAAAAAGTAGGAGCAAAGCATATCCTGAGCACAGCCCCAGAACCCTGTGGGCAAGCCAGATGCAAACACTGGCCTCTTGGGGACCTGCATGGAGAAAAGTCCAGAAGTGCAGGGGGAAATACATTATTCARTCCAGACAGCTCCCATCTTGGGACCAGAACTACCAGAGCTGTAAAGCATCTCTTAAAGCACTGTGTGCCAGAAAGAGAGCTAAAAGACCTCTAGCTCTTCAACTCCTCTCTCTCCCTGCCTCGTCTTTGTACTGCCACCACATTCCCAGTGCTGTTCTCCTTCCCCTTCTCCATCCCTTGCTCCAGATTTGGGAAGAGATGGGAAGATCTGAGCTAGGAATTGCTGCAACACCAACAGTATGGCAGAAGAGAGGAGAGGGAGACTGGCAGGGATGGGAAGGTAGCTGCTAGCTACCATCTCTCTGATGGTAGCTCAAAGTGGTGGCATGTCACAAGGGCTGATGCAGGGGCTTCATCTCAAAACAGACATGTTATGTGTTGTCCTCACCCACTGAAGCACCTTCCCACCAGACTAGGAAAAGTTAGTACACTGACGAGTAATGTAGGCTTTAAACCAGGTCCCTATAGGGACAGTATGAGCTGTGGAGGAACAGGTGGGTTGGATCTAGAAGGGAATTATTCATACGGTCACTGTCTCTTTAATGCAGGAACTGAAGAACTGCACACAGTGGCATGTCCCTTGACACTGAATGGAAGGGTTGTCCTCCTGATGACCTCCTGATGTCCTCTTCATTGAGACCAAGCAGAAAGAGGTTCCAGAGCATGAGGGATTGGAGGATCGTTTGGGTCTGTACTTTACTAATAGCTTCTAGCACTAAAAGAAATCAAGCCTCAAACCTAGAGMTGAGAATAGGATCCCACTGCAAAAACGGTTCCAGAGCCAAGCCAAAGTTCAGCAGAATCTGACCCAAGCCAAGCTCCCTCAAGGCAACTCATGCTCCTCAGCTCTATTTCCAGGTTTGGTGCAGCTCAGAGGCTCTTCAGTTCTATTTCCAGGTTTGGCACAGTTCTCTGAATGCATATAACTGGTTACCCCTTCCCTAACAGAGCCCTTCACGTTATTGCTCAATAAGAGAAAGAAAAATGAGGTGATGTTCATCTTTCCATCCTGCCTTGATCCCTCTCATGCAACAGTCCTTGTTGTTTCCAGTGTCCAAACAATGTCTGGTTTTACCCTAGCACATTTCAGTAAACTAAAGYAGCTTCCTTTGCTTAAGTAGTTTCACTTGCCAAATGAAATTTGAGAAATTCAGACCAGAAGGAAATAGAAATTTCCCAGGGAACAGACTAGTAAATTCCCCAGGGAACAAGATCTCAGAGAGGCATTGGAGGTCCTCAGGTACAGGACTGGAGAAYTTCCTGTCAGACACAGCTTCACCCAAACTTGATTGTAGTTTMGGACCTTGGATGAAATCCCTCATGGGATCTATACAACAGTGAAGGACACAATCTCTTTGTAAAGCTTCTCTCCCATAGTCTGTAGGATGATTTTACCCAGTAAAAACTTATCAAGAAAACAAGCAAATGAAATCTCCAAATCTGAGCCCTAAACCTCAGCCTACAAAGCATTTTAACTGTCAGCTCTTCTACAGACTCTGGAAAGTTCACTAAAGTCCTCGTGATTGCTACCAAATTTATGGGGAAGGTACTCAAATACTGCAAAGATGTCACAGATAAGAGAGAGAAACAGTGATAGACAACGGATGGATAAATGCGCACATACACAGAACAAGCAGTTGTGCTTTCATTTGCATTCAACTGCATAAATCAGATTCTGAGTAATACAAAGGCAAAAGTCTTCACTGCTCAATACAGCTCCACAYGTGTAAAAGTGTTGTGGGAAAGACTTGATATGTCTTACACTAGGCCTTGCTGTTTTTCTTTGGTGGAAGTCCACCCTGTTTATTAAGAAAATCTTAAAYATGAGAAGAGCAGGGCTGGCCCTTCCCTGCCTAAAGGGAAAGTTGTCTTGTTTGGGCAGTGAAACAGGTTCAARTACCCAAGGTGAAAGTATGCACCGTCAAATGCTAGAGCAAGTGGACATATTCAGCCTGAAAGAACTGTTGTCTGTGACCTGTGAGTGAAATGAGGAGAGAAAAAAGGTTAAATATGCCTGTTCAGTGGAACACTACCAAGAAAGTATTTGCCTCTTGTATTTTGTGTGCCTTGTGCTTTGCACTAAGCAAATAGTGACTTATACAGCAGTTTTTATTCAAAATGCTTTACCAAACCTACCCTGCACTTTAAAAATAGGTAAACTGAGGCAAGGACAGGCAAAGTGAGTTATCTTAGGCCTTCCATTAGGCTAGCTGGTTCTTTCATTTTGGCCTAAGAGAAGATTTTACTTTCTTTTTCTGAAGTTCTGAAAGAGGCCAAATTGAACTCTAATCTTTGGTCCCAAATCCCTCCCTGTGATTTGAATCACAAACAGGGTCTATTTTCTGGTTCCAGTAGAGACTCAGCTGTAATCCTGTTAGAGCAGACTAAGAGGGAGGACAAAATGATCAGAAGAATCCRTTGGACCAAAATCTTAACCGGAATATCTCCTGACACTTTGGACATCATCAAATTTAAGAGAAAACCCTCTTCCTGCTTTCTGTATGCAAGTCAAAGCCTAAATGCAGTCAGATGCTCAGGTCAGCTACCTAATTCCCATAAGCTCATGTATGATTCCTTAAACTCCAACCAGGATGAGCAAAGAGTTGAGCATCTTTTGCCACGTGGTCCATGGGCTCTCACTTCCAACAGATTCAGAGATGAGATGAGATGACAGTACCTCACAGGGCTGCAGCTCATTACTGTATTTTAGCTCATCACCAGTGCATTGTATATCATATGAGCATTGATATGTCATATTTTGTCATGTTAATGGTTGAAAAACACTTGGGAACCTTAGAAGTGCCAAGGATTTTTGGATCTGTTGATTGCACACACTGCACATATTGATTTGCTGAACAGGGATGGACTCAAGCCCATCATTAAATGAATTTTAGGCTTAAATGCATTCCAAAGACATCTCAGTTTGCTGTTTTGATGCAGTTCAGCTATTACGGTAGCTGTCGGTATTCACTCAGAAGCAGGAGATCCCCAGATCTGCAGAGTAATACAGGGTGCTATTTTCTTTCTTGTTTCTGTTTCAATTCCTTCTTCCTTACGTAGGTTGCTATATGTGGACTGTAAGCTGCAGGCTGCATGCCTTCTCYTCTTGCTGACGGTATCACTACTATTTCAGGCTGACTATTCCTTTCCCCCTCTACTTTTTTATTCCATGCCATCAGGTGGGTTAATTTTGAAGGGTTTGATCTGCAGAGGGATGAAGGCAAGCAGCCGCACAGACAGGGTGATTTTTGAGCCTGGAAAGCCAACACAATCTCTTCTCTCTGCACACCTTCCCATAGTTTTATTTCCTGAGTCAGCCAAGGTCTGCTCCAGCTGCAAGTTTTTATTATTCCAAGAATGATCATTTGGCTAACAGAGACCTCTCCCTGMAGACCAAGGGAAGGAAAACCAACCCAAATTGGTATTGCAGATGGAGGTTAGCTTGGATCTGGTCACAATACCAAAGTCAAATAGAGAAAACAAGTTTTTTAAAAAGCTCCTACGTTTTTAAACTCTGTTGGCCTTTCTTTCTCTCCAAAAAGCAGAGCATAAAACTAGAAGAAAAGGCACCTTGGGGCAGACTTTCAGCTCCCCTAAAGTGTTAATTCAAATCCAGCAGGCTTTAGAAGATTTAGATGAGGTTTTGGGGAAAAAAATGGAAGAGACATCTAAAACAGGCACCTACAACTTCCTGGTACCATGGGTTGTTGTGAGGCCTGAAATGGCTGAATGGTTCCTCACCCCTTGAACAACACCAACAGACTAGGGGGTCTGAAAAAGGACCTTTTTGCCTCACCCATTAAATGGGAGTCATTGCCAACATAGCAATGAGCAACAGAGATTGGGGGGGCATCAGTTATCACGGCARTCAGGTAATACTGGTGCCCAAGACTGACAGTGAGCGTTATTCTGGATGTATAAAAATTATGCAGTCTCTTTTCTCTTTAGTTAACCCAAGTTTTGCTGACCAGGTCAGTTCTCTGCTCTGCTCGAGGTTAATGCTAATCCTATGCTATCAGAATGCAGATCCAGTTGCAATGCATATGGGTCCCAAATAGGCTATTCTGCCTGCAAAATCCTCCAAAATTTTACTTTTCCTAGGGCAGTGGGTAGTTCTGAGGTCCCCAAAGTTCRTTCCCAAGTTACTACTGCTAATATCAACTCACACTTACCCACTGATCCCAGCCACTTGCCACAAGGCATCCAGACATATTCTGAGACTCTACAGGCTTCACTTTTGCATAGCCTCMGCTGCATGACTCAGTGCTGCACAGCAGTCTTTATTTCTAAACTGTTTCGCAAACATGAACTGTTTAARTCTCGCCAGCCCCCCTCCTTTGCCAGTTGGACTGAAGAGGCCTCTGAGGAGCACGGCTGCASTTCAGCCCAGAAGAGCAATTTCATTTTCAATTGTATAAGCATTTTGGGGGGGAGGGAGAGAGACAAGGGAAGTTGCTGTTTGGTTGCTGTCGAGATTTTATTCTTGTTTCAAAAAAGGCAGTGGCCATGTCTACTTATTTGGAAATGTAACAGCATCCTAGATGTTGGTAATTAGCTCCTATCAAAGCATGGGAAGTTCTGGATCCCAGGGAAAATCAAGAAAGATGATCTTAAACGTCATCCAGGTTTAAAATCTGTGAATATGTGAATGCTGATATCCTGTTTCTATATCTATAATCCATCTTACTCGTACCACCTCTATCCCTAAGGCTGGAGAGGTTTTGAATAGGAGCTGCAATTTGTGCAGTTTAACAACGCTGACTGCAATAGATTGAATGGAAAAGCACATGCTGATCTCCTAGACTTTCCATGTCATGGCATTTTCATCTTATACCAGGTGGAGACTTTCCCCGTGTTGCAATTGCGGTGGCACTGCACGGACAGATGGGTGCTCTTGTGGGGAACATAAGATGTATAAGAACATAAGTGTAGCATAAGATGAGCATCTCCACAACCAGCTTTCACAGCAGTTTGATGATGTTAGTCTCCTAACTATGCATGTAACTGTGGCTAGCAGGATCTGAAGTTGGAATAGGCTGAATTTTCCAATGGGGCAAGAGCTGTTTMAATGGCTTAATGCAGAAAAGTGTGGATCAGCCTTAGGCACTCTGAGACCAAGATAGGAGAGTTAAATGCTTAAAACTCAAAGAAAGAAACTTCCCTTATGACTTCAGGCCACTCTCTGCATCTCTGCAAAGAGCTGAGATTTTCCAAGTTGCCTTTGTATTTGGAGGTCTGTTTTAATAGGTATATAGATATAGCGGTATATCCAGATGCCCACAGGCAATTTGGAAAATTTCTCCTGTGAGTGGTAAGCTCTGTCAAGATTAAAATGTTCTGATGGAAAAGAAAGCTTAAAATGTCTCTGAAGTCACTTCCAGTGGAAAYCATAAATCTTCCCCTGTTCACCATCACAGACAACCCAGCGCACTATCAAGTAACATTGACCTATGCTTTGTCACTCAGAAATACTTGCTGTGATTTTATTAGACATCTTCTGAGTATTAAAGTCCGTGGGCCTGTGCTTTGAGTAGGGGAATCCATAGTCTAGATGCCATCACTACATCTGAGCTCTCTTCCATTTCCACTAAGATAGCTGAGTTTTACAGTCTGTGAACTATAGTGGTTCAGGAGAAAAGAAGAATCTCTGTTTAATACATGTGTCACAAAACATGAATCTGTCTGGAATAAAACCTTGATTTTATCAGAGAAAATCTGGCCAGTGGAAGAGTCAGCCTAAGCAAGTCGTGGTCTGTTTTGTATCATCTTTTCGCTCTAAGYCAATGCATTTATATGTTGACTGTACAACACACCACTCAGAAGCTTGGACCACCCCCAAAGGTGTAAGTAGAAAAGATCAATAATAAAAATCACCAGGATGGGAAATCAGGTGATAGTACCTCTCTGGTGTGGCCATGATCTTAGTCATCATTTTTTGCTGTAGAGTAGCTTTGGCAATTTGATATATTTCTCATTGGTTTCCTCAAATGCAAACACTGTGCTATGTATTTTTGAGAACGGCCTACTGGTTTCCCCCATAAATAAATGCATATTTCTGTTTAGGTATTGAGTATTCCTGTAATAAGCTGTCAGTCAAAAATGGAGGTCTCCTGAGAGCATGTGTTCTAGCATGTTCCTACATCAGTGGACTTCACACTGAAGTGAAATTTTGTTACTTGAATAATAGAGCAGGTCAACCTTAGATTAGCATGTAGTTCCTTCCAGATCCAGAATCTGAATCATGGTTGGGACTTCAGCTCAGGCTATTTAAGAAAAAAGATCAGTTATAGTTGATTTCTTCCTCTGATATCCTATTCCAGCCCTTGTTAGGCTGAACTGTGCTAAATATTTCAGTTGGTAAAACAAGTTCAACAGCTGGATTACAGTTTTGCAAAGAAAGGTGATATGCAATCAATGTGCACATTGGCATTAACAATCCACAAAAGCGAATTAACTTTACGATAACAGAAAGATTCAAGGATTCTCAAATGAAGGCCAAAATACCAATCAAGCCTAGTTCCCTACTGTCATTCCCAAAGGTTAATATATCTACTTAAAAGAGGGTTGAGAAAACCCCATAATCTCCACTGTGTGAGCTCCTCCAGACCCATTTCAAATCTTGAGTGTTATACTCTGGATACAGCTAATATGTTTGTGATCCCGGTCCTGATCTCTTTCGAATCTAGCAGAAGTTTAGCCAGGTACATCAGAGGACCCTGAATTCTGGCTGATCTACATTTTTGTCACTCACCTTGAAGATATTTTTCTCAAGAAACACCAGTTATGTTTTGGTTCATTCACACGGAATGTGAGTAAACATGGACCAAGTCACTCTGCTCTGCTCATTACGTTTCAGCTATTCCTCCAAGCTCGTGTAGTGTTTTCAGGTATGCTCCAGCTGTTCAGAAATGCCATCAGGGATCCCTGCTGTTTCTAGTTGGCTCTGCTTTTTTTAATCCTGGTGTCTGGGATCCCATCTGTTTCTAGCTAGTATGAATTTCCCAGTGAACTTCCTTCACAATTGCCCTGGATTTAGAATATTAATTTGCACCCCCTCCCAAAGTGTGTGACGGACTACCATTCTCATACTATTTTGCAGTAGTTTAAGCAGCAAACTTGAGAGCAAAACAATAGTAAATCGGGCTTGGGCCTTTCTGAGACAATTCTACAATGAACTGTTAAAAATGTATTGGGAAGTGTTCACTATTAATCCAAAATGGATGTTTTGCAGTGGTAACAGAAGAGATATGACAAGCAGAGGTATGATCATATCTTGAGGCACATAACACCCCTGTTTCACCTTGGTGAGGCATATGAGCATAGGTGTCTCCATGGGCACCTCAACTTCCATCTCAATCAGTGGAGATTTGGTCTGTACTGTCAACAGGGCTGCAAAGTGGTTCAGCTGACTCTAAAGGTCAGCACTGGTGTTTGCTTAGCTCAATCTGGACTGCGTTGACTGTACCTGCTAGAGGCTCAACTAATGTAAACGAAGACACTGGCTGCTGTTTGAAGTAGCATTAGCTATCTGAGATGTCCACATGGGGTTAGATGATACGACACAAGGCCTGAGTCCTGTGCCTTATGGGACTAACAGCTGTAGGCAAGATGAGCTGCCCAACAAATATCTCAAGTAATGGTGGGTGACTCTATTTAGGCAGCAACTGAATTTCCAATCACTACAGTGAGAGCTCAGATACCCACCTCACATGTAGACATCTAAATGTAAGCATCTTAATTTCAAACTTTCTTTTACGTAATCCTTCTCTGTTCACAGTGATTCTTAATTCAAAATATTTTTATAAATATCTCATCATATATCCTAAAACTTAAAGGAAGATATATTGTTCCTATGCTGGGATACAGACACTTTGATGTCCCTTATTTATAGGGTGGATGGCAGTAACCTGGAAATGTCACATCAAATATTACTGTATAAAATGTCAGGAATTTGTGTCACCTAAGGCAAAAGGAAACTTGCATCTTCTACTAAAGAAGCTCCTTTCATCTTATCTGCATAGTCTATGTAGTTGGAGGAAAAATCCAGATTTTAAGTTAGAGCAGTCCAGATTCATCTGTCTTGGAAGGCAAGATATGAATGTGGCACTAATATTTGTGCCAAGAAGTCCAAAAGGATGGTACGAATTTCTCATAAACTGGACTGGCCGGAAGAGTCATTATATCCAAAACTTGTCACAAGAACAATTTTGCAATTCAAGCTGATAGATGTGGCTTGTGACCCAAGCAAGTGGTCATGGGGTTGGAGAATGGATGAACCTACCACACAGCTGCTGAGATGGGCTCCTAGACCTGCTTCTGACTCCAGGCTGGCAAGCAGCATAGCTGAGTTAGGCATCCACAGCTGCCAAACAGGAGACACCCTAGAGGGGCAGATGATAACAGAGCTGATATGTGGATATTATACTTCTTTTTCCTCTAGATGAATAAACCATAAAGGCAATATTGCCTTCATGCACAAGAGACATAGGGACTTATGAACAACTGGAAGCTAATGTCTGAGAGGACTGTCACGGCAATATTTACTGCAGCCTGCAGTAATCTCTGCCTGACTGTGATTTGCTGTTATGCACCARAACAAGTTGCAGAGAAGGGGAAAGATAAATCTTATCAACAGAACGTCTGAAATGAGGCCCCAGTTTACGAGGCAATTCTGAAGGTGAAAGCTGGGAACACAGAGGATGAAAGCAAAAATAACAAGGAAAGAATATGCTGGGCCATGTGGAACTGGGACAGGAAATGGCAATGGTGAGAAGTTGAGAATTTGCCGGGAGGTGCATAGTAGGATCACTGGTGGTATTTGGCTCCCTCGTGGATTTACAAGAGGTCACCAGATGGTCACAAAAAAAACCCAAAAAGGCAAACAAACAAACAAACAAAACCCAGATGGACCACAGCATTATCTGTAAAAGGCAGAACAGAGTCACTGCTGGATGCGAAAGTCTATTGGAATGCTGAAGGGCAGCAGTGATCATGAGTTACTTATGGGAAAGATGACAAATATATTAAAGCCCAAGGGAAAGAYGGGTGACACTGAAGAGAAATTTGATCTTGCAATGTTAAAAGACAAGTCTATGAGAGAGACAAGGAAGGTAAYGCTCGGAGAGCGTTTCAGGCCATTAATCTGGAATCATAAAGAAATCTCAGTGCAGACCAGATGGGAAATATTTAAGRAAGCAATAGAGAACACAGTAGGGAACTTATTGGGAGGCCTAAGCAAACAAGGAGAAGCTGGACAAACATCAAAACAAGAACATTACCAGGAAAATGTAAACTGAGCCAAGGATCATGGGAGAGTGGAAATAAAACCACAATAGAGGAGACAAGCAAAGGAAAAACTCCAAACGTTGGGCAAGTAAACTTTTTCAGGACATAGAAAGGCTCAACAACTAAAAGAGGCACCAAGAAAACAAGATCTGAAACTGAGATGGAAAAAAAGAGGGCTACATTCCACAGGAATACCACTGGATCAACACTACGAGCCTCAAAAGAGGAGTCCTGGTTGACTGACAGCAAACACAAATGATAAAACGGAGCCATGAAAGGAGTACTTTGCCAACCAGTCATCTATCCAGACACAGTCTTGCTAGACCAACATCTATAGGGTAGCTTGCGAAAYAAAAAGGCCATCAACCCTGAGTCAGTGTCCGATGAAGAAAGAGAAAGGACAATGCAGTAGTCACGGTCCCTTTCATCCTTTCAGCAGCACATGCCCCGTCATGATTAGGGACCACCCCTCTCCTAATATCAGGCGATCGACTGAAAATAATACTCATGCCACTGCCTCCAGGATATGAAGACATATATCACAGGCACAGGGAAAAATCACAGCCCACTAACTCAGTTAAGTTTTATAGGCAGTAATGGGTAAAATATGGGAAAGCGTACAAGCAAGTCAGATCAAATACTGATGCTCTAATTGTGAACATAAAAAGAGTAAGAGGTATTTAGAGTGAGTGAGAGGAGATTAAAAGTATTTTGGAAAATATTTCTTTTGATTTTGAGAGAATTATTATAGCAAGTAACAAAAATATAATTGTTCCAGATAAGAGCATTGTAATGACAATTGTTCCCAAGGAGCAATGAGAACACAGAGAAAATTAAGCAACTACATCAAGTCAGATGATTTCATAAAGTAACTGTTAACATTTCATCATCTTCCCATACAGTGTAGTAAGAAGCCTAGTTGAGATGAATCTCATGACAGCAGGTTTTATAGCATGAAGATCCTTACTTTATGCAAATGACACCATGCAAATRGCAGACACATCTGAATTGATTAGGATGCTCTTACCACATTGGAAAAACACTCTGGCCAATATGGATTTCTAAAAAACACCAAAGCCGCCCATAGGAAAAGGGCCAACAATTGGAGAGAAAAGAAATATAGGACAGGAATAAAAGAATTAATTTGTGTTTCTCGTGCAGCATGAGCAGACCTGAGGATTTCCTCCAGAAGAAGCTTTTTAAAGAGACATTCCTTAGCTAAAGCTATTGCTCAGGAAGTAAGTGTCATATACTAAAGGAAACACTGGTGCCACTGTGGAGCTGATTGATCCGAGACACCACCAGCATTGTCCTGGAGAACAGGATCATCTGCYTTAAATGGAGTAGGTATCAAACAGAAGCACAAAATTACAGCAAAATGGGATTGGAAGGAACCTCTAAAGATCATCTGGTCCAACTTCCTGAAGGAGCCATAGATGTCTTTGGGCCATAATAGATGAAAAGTGGAGTGATTTTAAGATTAATAAAGAACCAAGGGGAGAAGAATGAAAACAAGAAGCACACTGGAACAGCTGAAAGATTGTGATGGTGGAGGTAAGACAGAAAGCAAAGACATGGCTGAATATCATATAAACACATTCAAGTATGTTCAGCTGCTTAGGGATTGAATCCTGGCTTCTTTTTCCATCCACACAGTATTATACAGAAGGCCTGGTTTGAYGCATAAACTCGGATTTCCCAAGCACCAGAGCACAGAGCACAAGTCCAGAACAAAAAAATTTAAGCAGGTGTAAGATATTTAGATATTTAGGAGGAGGAATGGGATAGATCCCTTTGCTACCACACTTGGGAGCTGCCTCCAGTAATTACATGAAGATAACCGCATTTATAATCAGAGAAYGATCAGAAAATGAGCCTCTGAGAAGCCACAGTCCATCTGAAGCCTTTCAATTTCATCACGCTGTTTAAAGGACAGCAAGAACAAAGAAACCAAGAAACTAAGTGTGCTGCTCTTATAGGCTGCAACGATCTCACCCCGAAGTCAGAGCTTCTCCTTGCTCTTAAGCAAGCTGTGTGTCTTCAGCCTGTTTTTCCATGAAATAAGGTTTTTGCATCAYTTTTCCCATCCTCTCTGCCTTTTCCCATCCTAACTCATGATCCCATTAGCCAAACTCAACAGAAGGGCTCAAGGRTAATTACATTTCTGTGGGCTTTTTAAAAACAGGCTTGTGGCTAGAGGGAAGCCCAGGGCTCAGCTTTTCACATGTTCACTCAGGATAACTTGTGAGCCCCTAAACAACTTGGGCAATAGAGTCCAGCAACCTCACCAAAACACTCAGTGGGAGGAAATTACAGATAGCAGAAAATCTTTCTATCGTTCAGGGCAAAAGATAATTATCTGAGAGAGCCAGCTCTGTCAGAAATACAGCCTCCTTACATCTGGCACACAGAAATACATGATTTTTTTTCCTTAGCAGGAATAGCATGTGTAAGTCCTACCACCCCAGCAGAGACTCCAGGTGTTTACAGTTGGAATCACAATGTTGATTTCTGCGAACGTGCCTCCCAGTAAAACCAAGCTGTCTTATCTTCCTCGTCTTTTTATCTCAGGATACCTCAGGCGCCTTCATTGCTTCTTAAAAATTGCAGCCTTTCTTTCCAGTGAATCTCACTCTGTAGTGTAGCTCCCCGGCTGTGAGTCATCAACGTGCTTCAGAGGAAACAATGGGTTTTGAGATTGGGGATTTGGGATTTGGGTGGGAAATGAGTTCCTGGGGAGCTTTGCTGCAAGCAGGAGAAAAATGAAAGAGTAAAACACTGTAAGAGGGGGAGGAAACTCACCAAATATGAATGATTTTGCGCAGAGATGTGAAATACGATTTCTCRCAAAGGACGAGCAAAAATTTCTGAGTGTTATAGCTAGGCCCTGCTAAGGAGGTTAGACTAGAAAAAAAACATTTCCAGCCTTAATATATTCCTGCCTCGTTTTTATCTCATTGTTTCATGTTCCAGACCCAGCTTTCAGCTTAACAAGCTCTCCAGCTTCTGCTTGGCGAAGCGAGATCAAATCAGGCTCAAGCTCTCAGCCCTGGTGCTTACCTCTCAAAGGAGGGAAGGTGAACGAGAAGAAGGCAATGCACCAAGCTCAACGCTCGCGAGGGGAAACGAAGCGAGCCCTCCCCTGCCCAGCACTACAGGACCAGCATGTTMTTGCCTGCGCTCTCCAGATCAGCCTGGCCAAGGCTGGTGTCAGCCAGGTTGATGTCAGGGACCTCCAGTTGTTTTTAGAGGAGTTTGTGGCACGCAGTACTTTACCCTCTCTGCTGTGGTTTTGGCCAACATATGGTTGGGATTAGTACTAAGCAAAAACGTGGTCAGATACCATGAGGAACAGACTGCCAGATGACAGCAAAGACCCAGTATGTTCTTCTATTAAGGAGAAGACCAACTTCTGCTTCTATCAGTAAACCTTGAGCTTTCCCTGTAGCTGACACTTTGCAAGATGGCATAAGTCTCAGCATYGCCAGCAACTATATCCTTGTTTCATTATGACCCTCGGGTTTGAAAGGTTATGGGTATTGACGAGTATGTATTTTGGAAAGGGAGGATGAGCAAATAGCTGATGCATCAATGTTAGCTCCTGCAAACTTGCAGAGATAAAATATTGGCCTCATTTGTTAAACTTTAATGACTGACCTGTCTGACAAAGCCAAGAATGCAATAACTCCCATTTCTCTAAGCATGTTTAGYTGTCGGGTAATTACACTTTAACATTGTTTCTTTCAAAATATTTTCTTGCCACTGAGTGAAGAACACATTTAATTAAACCTCAGAGGAACACATCACGAATTTATGGTCCGTACAAAGCTGGTTCGGATGGCACTCGGCAGGGTTTCGCCCTGCTGGCTGGTTCAGCAGGTGAGCATCGCAGCTGCCCACAAAGAGACGCAAACCCACTGAAGTCCGCGTACGCACCTCCRTTGGGGAACTCGGAAACGAAGGACGACAGCAGCCTAACCAGACGAGCTATTAAAGCCGGAAAAGATGCATATGTCGTCTTGTCTGAGATACATACCATGCTCGGTTACCATAGCAATGGACATTATAGGTAGCTTCAGAGGGGAGAGAGAGTGATTATCAGACAGATAACGGAGAAGACTGTGCTGAACCCTCTGCAGTCAGAGTATTTTCATTAACATTACAAGAAATGGGATCCAGAAATTAGTCAGTAAATGTTTTCATCCTTTTCCTAATCTAACTTTATAAGCAACACAGACCTCCCTTGCTTCCCGCAGCAGGCAATTCTATCAGACAGAAGTCTTCACTTTTAAGATTGTCCTGGTATTTGGCCTCCTTTTGCCTTTATTCTTCACTATTTGGTGTTTAATCTTCTCAAGTGACAAGCAAAAGCACCCCAAGCCAATGTTTTCCTTTGAAATTTGGCCTCTCAAAGAATAACTTCATCAGGTAACAATTTGTGCTTTGGGCTAAAAACTTGCTTCCAAGGCTTCCACGCATGGGTGAATTTTATTTTTCAAATTAAAAGGAGAAGGAAAAGACTTTCATAGCCTTTTTAGCTTTGACTGATAAAAGCAGGAGAATTGAAAAATGCTTCCTTTTATTAGGCCTGGAGTTATTTTGCTCTCCTAGCCTGGTTCCTGAACAAATTGATGCCCATGTGGTCGTTCTGCTTAGCTGTCAAGCATCAAAACTTTTAAGTTACCCAGTATAGCCCCAGTTTGACAAAAAGATCTTTGCCACTCTGAAAGTATGAAGTCCCTACAAGTTTCATGAATATCAGCAACTGGATAAAGGAGATAAATTAAAGGCAAATTAACCAAAGTTAAAGGACCCACTAATGAAAAGTCAACCCCTACCCCACTCCGCAGCGCAGCAGCCAACTGACCAGTCAGAAGACTTCTACCAGCCCATCATTCGGCACTCCAGGGCCCAGTTAGCAATACTGTTTTTTCCTTTATGCTGACCAAAGTGGTGGAGGATACTGGGAGGAACTGGAAGCACTGTAGGATGTAGATATGCAGGGAACTAGGGAACCAGGTTACATTAGTTCTTTTGCTTATGGAGCAACACCTGTCAAGAAAATGTGTCAACAGCTTCCTTCAACAACATCACTAAAAAAATAGAAAAATACAGTCTTTCTATTTTCTACCCATTTTCTCCACAGCATTTGTTGCTGCAGCACCTGTTTCAGCAAAGTGCTTGTACCCACACCTTCTGGAAAGGACACAGGTACTTAGCAAAGCTTGTAACCCTCTGCAGAAGTGAAGTCAATGAAATTTTATCAAATGTAAAATGTTAAATGAGTGTTTAAGTGCTTTCTGGGGTAAAGTTGGACATAATCATGAAGTTTCAAAGCGAAGACCTCCAGATGTCCCTTCCAACCTATTTTCTTTGGGCATGCATCAAAGTAAATGAATCTGATTTTCTAGATTTTCCTCTTCTGAGATTTTCAGGCCCATCCAGTGAAAGAGCCTCCTCCTACTCTTCAATATTCTTTTGGGAGATGGGATGACCAAAGTAGCTTGTAGCATCCGGATATCATGCCAGACCTCTGAAGCACTGCCCAGACTCTTCCAATAGGTCACATATTTTTGGTGTGATTTTCAAAGATTCCCACTTTGAAGTGCAGAAACCTCTGGGAATCCAATGGAGCAAAGATATGGAACTTACCAGAAACTCAGATATATGCTGTCAGGAAGATGCCAACACCCATTCAATCCACCAAATGACCTGCTGACATCAATATGGAGCTGTCTAAACAAAACTGAGCAGAAAACTCCCTGTGTTTTACTTTCTTCCCTGTGTGATCTTATGAACTGTGATGAGTCCAGGTAGTGTTCAATACAGCTGAGGATTTGACCTTTGTGAACAGAATAAACTCAAACAATGAATGTCATTGTAGAACGAGGCCTTGAAAGCCTGGCAGGGTTTTCCGACTCATCAGCCCCAGGGCAGAAACATGGAAGATAGTAGAAAGAGCTTAGGACACATTGATTTCGTCCAAGTAAATCTCAGTATTTATTAACTCAAGAGCTAAATATTGACTGATGTGAAAGGAAAGTCAATATCTACAAAGTGAGCCTCAAAATATAGAAMGGAAACTGATAGTCTAGTGAGCAGCCTGCTGTGAAACAACCACCCACTTCCCTGGAACAACTAACACAGCCAGCTAGACAAACCCCCACATTTAGCTTGGGCAGGCTACTTGGGCTCCACAATACCTAAAAAAATAGGCACTTCGCCTGAGTATGGGGGGAAAATAACCACAAGCACCCAAGCCTCCTCCACAGTCCATGTAGAGAAGGAAGCATCTCTAGGGGTAATTCAGCAGACCTGAGTGGGACCCTTGTTCTCTCCCTTGACTGGATGGGACTTAGGCAGTCTCATAGGAGACKCTGTACTGCTAAACACTGGGCTGTGAGCCAGGCTACCAGATAGCAACAGAAGTGGCTGTTCTCCCTCCCTGTGGCGGAAACTTGGTCCAAATGTGGAAAAGAAGGCTTTCTCAGTCCAGGGGAGAAGAAATTCCTAGTTCCCATTACCCAAGAGRGTGCCAAAACTACCAGGCTGTGGCACAACTGTGGTGAGGGTCCAGGAGGGGCAGCGGATAAACAGTGAAGAGGAGCCTCTCCTCTATCTCACTTGCTCAAACTGGGCCACTAGGCACAAAGGAAAGCAAAATTCATGTGGCTAGATAGAAAAAATAAACAAGAAGATCCTTGACCCCTGCCTACTGCAAAGGGGCTTCYGGAAGCAAATAGGGTCTGGCTCATTTCCCAAATATTCCTCATGTATTTTATCTAATGGCTCTCATTAAGGTGGGTCCAGTACTATGAGCGGAAAGGAGACARTTTTCCATAGAAGTCCATTGGTCAAGGTAAGCCGAGGGATTTGATTACAGTCAATCACTGATGGATGGACTTCCATAAGCCTTGGCCCAATGACAAGGTGTGATGGAGGACCTAGAGGGTAACCTTTAGTTTTTGGGCAAGGCTGTGTACAGTAGAGTGCAATGTGGTTCCCAGTTTGCCAAACCCCTGGCATGTCACGGGCACAACTACAGGAGAGATTTTTAAGTCRCACTTGTTTTAAGAGTTTATAAAATCTGTATTTCCTGTTCTCAGTTACTACAGGACTCCTGCAAGGATGGGAATCATTCCCAGAGCTGCCTGGTAGGCCCACCTCTTTCATGTTTTCCCAGTGGGAACTACTGGTGATTGTTTGCTGCTATTGTGGGTGGGTATTTTTCTGATTTCTTGCAATAACTGTAAACTCTTCCAGAAGCAATTGTGCTGGCTGAAGCTGGAGCTTCCCATTGGGAAATCCCGTCAAACCCAATCGATCTTGGACAGCATCCTAAGAGAGCTGCTCTATCTCAGCCACAAAGAAAAGGGTTCGAGAGCAATCTCCTGCTCAGCAGCACAAAGAGAAGGCTCCTTCTCCTACAGAAATATCTTCAGAAGGGAACATGTAAGGGAGAAGGTCAGAGTGGGGGCCTGAAAAGCACYAGGCTTTGAGGCTTTCTCAAAGGGTTCAATGCGTGGGAAAGCTCCTTTCCTGGGATTGCATAAGAAGAGGAAGGGAAATGAGATTTCAGGGAGGGACTCAGACAACATAGGGGCAAAATTCCAACACCAGCTCCTCTTACTAATCCAGCTTATATCATCCTCATTCACTCGTTAACTCCTTTTCCCTGCTATGCGTCTATTAGAATTTACTTAAGAGAAAGTCAGAGTGACTCACATATCTTTCCTGTGGCTTAAGATTTGTCAGTATTTTATCAAGCCAAAACAAGTATGGTTTTATCAACCTTGAGAAACAGAAGAGAGTCATTGTCTGGGTGTGTAAGGTCAGAGGCAGGCACAGCATGGCCCTGGAGGAACTGAGCTGGGAGAAGGTGTCTCATCACCTCCAAATCTCCTAGGGTCTCTGCAGTAGCAGTGTATAAGAATTATTTGGGGTGATGCTATTCAGGGCTGCAGACCCAGAAAGCAAACTGTACACAAGAATCTTTTGTACTGGTGCTGAGCTGGAGCAATGTGTCATAAATGCAGACTAAGCCCTTAGACCTGGAGAGAGCAAAGGAGGAAAGAAAGAAGCTGGAGAGGGAAAGCATGCAGATCTGTCTCTCAGTTTTCAGCATTTTCAACATGACCCTGGCAAAATTATGTTTTATCTAGGCCAAAAATCAGAGGGAAATTAAATGAGAGGAACTGCCCTCATCTGCTTTTCAAAGGAAAAAAGAAGGGTAACCTGTGACTACAACAGTGCCTAAGAACCTAAGCTAGGTCTTAGCTTTGCATGGTCTGGTGCAGCATGACCTCARGCAAATCCCTTTCTAGCTCTGTCTTTCATCCTGCCCTGGTGTATTTAGGCAGTGAACTCCTTGAGACAGGCAGGCATGTGTGTCCAAGTGTGGTGGGCCTGGCTTTGCTTACAAAGACTCAGAGAAAAAATGTCTTTTACTTTTGAAAAATATGCTTCCATGCAGCAAAGAAAGAATAAAACTAAAAATCGTGGTCTTAAGCCTAAAAGTCCTCTAAAAAATGACCTCTGTATTATCATGATAATGATCCAGTCATGACCTGCTTCAGGGGCCGTCCAGCTGTGTATATCCAGCCAAAGGACTTCGCAAGGGAGAGTTTCATGGTGCAGAAACATGAACGGTGCTTTGTTGTCCATCTCTGCAGAGCACAGAATGAGCGCCCAGAAGAGGACACCCCTCTTTTTCTGGAAGGACAGATCACAGCAGGAGATGTTTGAGGGATCTGAGCGGCAGGGACAGACACAAAGCTGTCAAGAAGAACACCAGGGCTAATTTTGTGTTAGCATCTCTCCAGGGCCAGTCACCACCCCTTGATCACCCAGGCTGGTTAATTACTGGCCTCTCCCTGACATGGTTTTGCCCAGTGTTCATGAATGCTCAATATACGGAAGACTGGAAGCGTGGAGACGGTTTGGGTGCATCCATTCTGTTTCGGAGGATGGAGAGCTTAACTATATGTTAACTGTAAGTTAACTGTCAACACGAGCCATGCCAGGCCATTTTTGCTCTGAGATGGAGATTCTGGCCTGAGCTTTTTAAAATATAGCCAGTACCACCAAACTGGGGGCATTTTTATTATAATCTTTTTTTCTTAGAAGTTCAAATCAGTTCTCTCCCAGTTCATTTTTTTTTCATCTGAGCAACAAAATGGCTGAATACACAGTTTTCCYGTGTTCATCTACCAGCTGCTATTGCAAAACATGCTCATTTTTTAAGCTTAAGAAGACAAGATTTTAAAAACTTTCTTCAATAGAATTTTGAGGTTTTAAGGCCCATGTTTTGTAGTTCTTCCTTTCACATCACTAGACTTGATAGTGTTGACCACTGGACTTCATCCCTGCTAGAGAGTTTAATTCCCAGTTCCTCCAGCCTCAGATCAACATCTTTGTTTTACTGAGGCTAACCCTGACATGGCCAAGGCCTAGCATRAGGCACAGAAAATAAGCACAGTGGAAAATTAAACAAAAGCTTTCAGCTTAGCAAATTCCCTTACCCAGAGTCATAAAAATGAACAGAGTAGAGTTCAATGAATTGATCCTTATACCAGACTGCTAATGTCAGGAGATACTACTGCCATCTTTACATGGAAAACTGCAACCCAGATTAAGGGAATTTCCCAAGGTTTCACAACAAAGCACAYGGTTCAGCTGAGTATGGGCACAGATTTCCTCTGTTTCCTCTCCCAGGGGGGCATTCGTCCTCTCCTTGGTAGAGCTATTGCAGCCTGGTGGTGATTCCCAAACAGCAGCTTCTGAGACACAGGGCATGGAGCAAACACACAACCCAGATAAGTCACACGTGGAAACTCTGAGAGCAGCTGAGATCTCCTCTGAATGCTCTCTCCTCCCCCTGATAACTTCTGCCTCTGGCCTCAGCCCTTGTGATTAGAGCTGTGTTTGTCAGAGRGGTCAGGCTGCAACTTTTCAGTAGCATTTGGGCATATCGTGGAATTACTGGCTCCAAGTACCTGGAGAAAGCAACTGAGGAGAGTTAAAAACTGCCTTTTTGCCACCTTTTCATCACAAAGATGTGCTAAATGCAAATCTCAGGGGCACACTCACACTGGGGTGACTGTCTGAGCAACCTTTCATCTTTAGTGGTGGGCACGTGGTGCATATTTCAAAGCACAAGTGCTGTTAAGACCTACCCCAGAAACCAGCTTGTGCCTTCCCAACCTGAACTTAAAAAGSAAGCAACCCCACAGTGGGGCTGTCACCGGCTGCTGATCATCTCCAGTACGAGGGATGAAGTTGGTGAAGATGTCACAGGATGAAGCTGCAGCCAGCAACAAGCTCCTGAGTGGAGGAGTCCTCTGCAACTCACAGACCCCTAAGATCCCCCTTTTCCCCTGTTCAAGCAATGGGTCGCAATATCATGTCAGCTCCTGTTTCTTTTCCTAGCTTCAGTATCATGATTTGATTGAGATCAGCCACAGTGGGGCAGTAAGCCAGTCCGGTCATCTAGGATCTTGCACAAGCTCTTCTCTTTAAAATACAGGGTGACAAGTCACCTTAATATCTCCGTAGTGGTCTCAAACAAAKGAAGCCTGCTTTTACCAGGCAATATTACACATAACAAGCTCTGGTGCAGTGGTGATCTATCACAGACACCTAGGAAAATCCCCACAGACTGGCCATCTTACAGGAGATGGGTCCAGATTCTTTGTTTCCCAGACCGTGTGCTATTGCATGCTTTTTTCTGCTTTATCCCATGTCAGGGCCTCATCATAYGGTTTATTAGCCCAGGTCTCCTGCAGCAGCTGGTGGCAGGTCTGGGTGCAAAACCTGAGAGCAGCGGACCCCAAGTCAACCTCCCCAGTGCCAGCAGCCTTTTTCTCAAGCCCCTTCCTGTTCGCAGCTGAGACCCCTGCCTGGGGCTGAGCTCCCCAGATCAGGAACCTTAGTTTACAGCATGTGGCTAGCCTTGCTCAGTGCTGCTTTTTTCTGCTCGGTGTCCCAGTACTGCTGGAGCCGACCGTGTCACTACACCTCCRGAAAACCGGGTGCAAGTGGTGTCCGGAGACCCAGCCCTGCAAATGCAGCTCTGCAATGGGCAGGGTGAGCTCCCTAGGCCGGCAGGGTAGCCACTGGGGCTGTGCTCTGGGGGTACCTCTGGGGTGAACCCCCTCGAAAGCAAAGGGAACACAAGGGATTTTATCAAGGAGGGATCCAGGGCAATATAGGGAGCAAGCTGGAGGGGGTGGGATGCAAAGCCGATCTGACACCACTCCTCCCCCCACCCCCATCCCCTCCGCCCAAGGAAAAAGGGGGAACTGCCAACTCAGGAGTCACAAAACCGAGCACAAGTCCTGCCTCCTGCCTCCTTCCTCCTCCTTCGCCTCCTCCTCCTCCCAGATGTTCCCTTGTGTGCAGCCATCTGTTGAGCTCTCTCCTCCCTCCTCCTGCGGGGAAGGGGGCAGCTCGCCTGCCCGGCCAGCTGCACTGCTTGCAAGAGGAGGAGGAGGAGGAGGAGGGAGGAAGGGGGACACCCAGCCCCGAGGCTTGCTGCCGCCGGCTCCCGGCGGCGCCCGCTCCCCGCCGTGGGAACCGGCGCTGCGCGGCCGCTCCGCCGCCGTGGGAACCGGCCCCGGCCCCGGTGAGTTCCCCCCTCCCCGGCCGGCCCCGCTCTCCATCCCCCGGCAGCCGCGGAGGGAGGGTGTGCAGAGCCGCTCCCTCCCTCCCCCTCCAAAAAAAATCCCATTTTAGGGAAGGGGGAGCTTGCTGTAGAGCAGGGAGGGAAATTGGGGCGGGTAGAGGTCCGGCTGGGGACGCGCAGGGCGAGCCCCGGGGGCGTCTGCGGGCGAGCTCCCCCCCCCCCCCCCCCCCCCCCCCCCCCCCCCCCCCCCCCCCCCCCCCCGCGGGGCGGGGCGCCGCCCCGCGGGGGGGGCCCCCCGGGGGGGGGTTGGGGGGGRGCTCCCCCCCCCCCCCGCCTCTACCTGGGGAAACTTTTTGGGGTGATGAGTTTGGCTTGCGTTTGGCCCTCAGATGGAGGGAAACTACTTTTTTCTTTTTTTTTTCCCACCTCAAGCTTCCTCAAGAGGGGAGTTTGGGGTGCGCGAGCCCCGAGCCCAGCTCTTTCCCCACCTCCCCCAGCAAGGCTGAGTGCCTCCGGCAGGGATTTCTCCCCGCTCCTTCCCTCTCGCAATGGTGGCTGCAGAGCGCTTGGGATTGCCACGGTTGCAAAGTAATCTGAGCAGCAGCTGGAGGCTCCACACCGCCTCCCATGCCCAGATTCAGGGCTTTGATTTCACGCAGGGCTCCCTGTCTCCCCTCCTCTCCCAACTCCCCCTTCCACCTCCCTCCACCCCCACCCCCAGCCCTCTTATCCCAGGGCAAGGACAGGAAAGAGGCTTTTTTTTGGGCGGGGGGGGGTGGATCCTGCACAAAAGGGACACCCAGCTTTGCAGATCTGAAAAGGTAAGGGGGGTGCAGAAAGGCAGCTTTGGAGGAAAGGGGTGCTTGGCCAAGTTGAGCGGTGGSCGCCTGAGCTGGGCGAGAAGCACAGACAGGTTGGAAGGAGCTGGAAGTGGAGAGAGGGTCTCATCTCYGAGCATGAGCACGGCGCAGCGATAAGGGCAGGGCAAAGCTCCCTGCCTGGGAATTTCCCGTGTCTCTAAGAAAGTGGATTAAGTGGGAGGAGAAGGTATGTTTGGGGAGCAGGGAATGGGAGAGGAAGGAGCCCGGGATTTATTCATAAGCTACGTTCTCCTCTTGCCAAAAAATGCTGCCGGTTGTGACTTTGGAAGCAGGAGGTCAGAAAGCACGGGGCTCCCCTGATAAYGCACACACCCTGTAAACTTTTAAAAAGCTCCATGGAAACTTCTTATTAACGCTTGGTCATTAAAAGGCAGAGACCACAGCAGATTTATTAGCAGGTTAAACCGCAACACTTGTCAGCTTTCTGGAAACAAAGGCCCTGTAAACTTTATTCCTCTGCCTTGCGATTGGAAACCCTGAGCTGAGAAAGGCGAGGGTGAAGCTACACGCAAGAGAAGGCGCATAGGTGGTTTGGGTCTCGGGGGAAGTGGTGCCGTTTCTGTTAACCGATGCTCAAGGCTGTGGTTAGTTCACGGGGCAAAGCCCTAGCGGAAGGGCAACGGCGGCGAAGGCATTCGAGAAGGGGTGTTGCGAGAGCACCGAAAAGCCGCGGGCCCGCGCGAGTTTGCCGGAGACGATCGGCGTGCCTTGCTGCAGCCGGCTCGGGAGTCTCGAGTCTCCCGAGGCGAAAGATTTGCCCGGGTGTCTGCCATGATAAACCAGCTGCCGTTAGCCTGAATAACGGCATTCACTGAAGTTACAGAAGGAAACTTGTCTTTGTGGACACTGTGCCGTTGCTCTGCAGAAAGCAGTCGGCGCTGATCACTGGCAGTGCGCTGAAATATTGCATTGAGCGCCGCTCCAAAGCTCATCTGGCAGCGCGAGGTGCTTTATTGCAGGGGGAGAGAGCAGAGGGAGTAACAGGAATGGAAAGAGTGGCTTAGACCCATGCTTC